>NW_006791811.1:1993708-2012623 GCF_000442215.2 Lipotes vexillifer
AGGAATCAACGGGAATAACTGTTGCTGTTCCTCCAGCACCTCTCCATTGACCAGCACAAGAAGACACAGCCAATAACATCGTTTCAGTCCAGCTTCTCAGACACATATACATCCATGGAAACACAGGCAGGGTGTTCTAGATTGTGTCTATGAATTTTATATTTTACACTTAAAAATGCTCATCAGTCTGGCAGTGGGTTCCATGGCATGAGAAAGGATTAAGAATCTGTGCTGTTGATAATCAGATATTTATCACAAAGCAAAACAACTGTAAGTCCAAGTTTGTAAACCTGATGAGTTTCAAAGAGTGTGTAGGAATATAACCACTTAACCTTGGTTAAGTTTTGTGCCCAAAGGTTGGGTAAATGTGATTTCTAAGAAAAGTTGTTACATATGACAAAAGTGGGTTACTAATTTAGAAAGACAGACTACAACAATTGTGTGATAAAATCATATAATGTAATGTGCATAATTTAATCCTTATCAATGATTCAGAAGTCATTTCTAGATGTGACATCTTCTCAATATTATTACTATGAAAATCAACTATCAAATCAACTATCATTTTTCTGTAGAAGTGAAGAATAGCATTCTACTCAATAGAATGCTAAATCCCAAAAAAGTGTGCCCCACTGTTTTGGTAATGATTGCTTACGGAAACTTACTTATATTCTCTCTTGGTCTCCTTCTTAAGGAGCAGTATGAACAGTACAGGAGAATCCTCTAATTTTAGATTAGAAAAGAACCTCAGAGATCCTCAAACACTTTCCTTTGCCCTCCTCCCTCCACAAGATAAAAATGACTCCAAAAGACAGCCAAATTTTGATAAATGCCTAGTATGTGCTTGACACCTTTCAAGGAACTAGAGATACAGTGTTGAACAGGACACATATTTCATCCTGCTAATCCTGTGTTCTATTAGGTGACAATGCCAGGATCGTAGAAACAAAGCAAAGAAATCCAAGAGAAAATGCAGAACAGGGAGACAGAGGACTCAGAAAGAGAAAACTTGCACAATGCTTTGAGGGGAGGGTACATCTCTTTAATTTATCATCGCCAACCTTGTCTGTAATCGCTCCTCCAACAACATAAGCCATAAAATGACAATAAAGTTATTGTAAATCTGATGATGATAGAAACAAAAACAGGATGGGTTCATAAGTCCTCTGCTCTTTTCCAAAGAAGCTCCCAACACCCATGCACACACTGTGTGCACACACACTGTTCACTGTGAAACATCTTCCTAGCTTCCTATAGAAAAGTCAATTTTTCCAGAGGATTTAAAGTTTTGAAAGAGATTCCAATTTTCTTATTATTGGCCACCAAATGGGTCTGATTCTTGATCTACCCAGGCACAGGGCAATGCCCCATGTTCCTTCCTGCTCATCATTTTTACAACATTGAAGGTTGAAGCACAGCATTAGTTTAACACCAGGTTGTAATTACCAAAGGGAAGCAGTTGAAGCTAATGCTCATAGCTCAGCCGACTTGGCTGAACAAAATGTAGAAAAGCATTCCACGGCTTCCACCTAACAGGCCCCATTGTTTCTCCACAGGGCTCTGATTTCTGGCCAACTCTTAAAACAAGCCTCACTGGAGAATGATCAACCAAACCAAAATTTAAACATGTTTTTAAATAGATTTCTTGTCTCTCCCCGGTCAAGAGAAATGGAATATATATAATTTCAACAGGTATTTACCCATTAACTAATCCCCAAAACAACGGAATGGGTTAAAGTGTTTACTTCTGCTATAACAACAGAAACACTTATTTTGACCACTCTGAAGTTTTTAGGTTACATCAATTAACCTGGAAAAAGAAGAGTGGTTTCTCAAATGATGGAACATTAACTTGGATGTTTCACTTTGTCTCTTCATGTGCTTTTTAAATCTGGGGGTCTACATGAAACCTTTCCCTGTAAAATGTTTCATAAATTACTATGGAAGCATGGAACATAAAACTCAAGGCATCTGCTTAAGAAATTTTTATATATAAATTCTTCAAAAGTTAATGATGAGGTTAAAAAAATTTAAGTAAGAAAAACCAGGGAAGTATACAATGAAAGGAAAAATTTGCTTCATTCGGCATGATCTCTATATGTATTGAGGAAGGCAAATTCTGCCAAACTTTCACTGAAATTGTTCTAACAGGCCTCTTCATTCTAATAGCTACCACGTAGTGAATGCCCACTGTGGAGTACACACCTTACATAGCATTTCTCTTTATTCTTCCCTCTGCCACATCAGGTAGGCATTCACCTATGCGGCAAGAGTTTGTAAAAGCTACACGGAAGTAGCCATGGTGGAATACGAAGGCAGGCCTTTTCAAGTAATGTCCACGTTCTTCCTAGCTCGCCCTCTTTACCCATAGCTTCAACCCTAATGACAATAATAAATGCTTTTACATAATGGAAATAGTGGTGATAAGTGGATAAGGCTAAATTAAATTCCCTCTCACCTAAATCCACTTTCTCACAGGCGGGGCGGGGGGGGGGGGCAACTTAGCCTGTATTTTCTCTCAAGTTGAAAATGTCAGATCACATTTTCCTCAAACCTCCCCCAGCCTCCCACCAAAAAGTAAAGCACAAAACACACACTCACACTACAACAAAGAAAAGCTTACTATCTCAGAGAAGTTTCCACTGTTCTCCTGCCCTAGTCCACACTATCTCTAAAGCCCACAGGGTCAGTCCTTCCCAAACTAAGAAAACACAGGCTGTGCTGTTGACTGTGCGTCACAGCAGAGCTGTCTCAACTCCACGTTTGTCTTTCTGTAAGATCATCTGCTCATTACTGACATTGGTATTTTGTCAACCTGATCAAGTTTATCAATTTATCTTTCAAACACTTTCAGCTATTCAAGTATGGAATGAATGCTACAACCAAGAAATTCCCCATTGACTCGGTTTAGAGTGACTACTGTAATGTCTTTAATCATTTACTTGCCTCTCTCTTCAATTTTCTTACAATAATGTACCATCTCATATATGAGTAGCTGGGGTTTTAGTATTAGAGATGCACAAGTAGACACACCACACATCCATACCCACACTGTCAAAAAGCAATGGAACATGAAGTAAATACAGTTATTCCTTGAACAAGGTGGGCGTCAGGGGCACCGACCCGCCTCACAGTCAAAAGTCCACAAATAACTTATAATCAGCTCTCCTTATCTGTAGCTCCTCATCCATGGACTCAACCAACCACGCATCGTGTAGTACTGAGTATTTAGTACTGACAAAAATCCACGTATAAGTGGACCTGCACAGTTTCAATTCATGTTCTTCAAGGGTCAACTGTATATCCATCAAAGTAGGCTCTGTCACTGACTTAGAGATCACATCACAGTGGGAAAAAGGTCAGTGAGTTCAGAAATGCCTGGGTTGCAATCCTGGTTCAACTCAGGGCCTTAGCGTCCTCGTATGTAAAGTTAGGATGGTGAAAACTAGAAACGTAAATAAAGCATTTAGCAGAGTGCACAGCATGCGCAGTGTTATTAACACCATCAACACAGGCACCAAGACAGGCTGGGCCATTTTTCCCAGCTGTGCCACTGTTTGCTGGTTAATAGTTAGGACGAGTCACGATCTTTCCCTCCCTCCTCTTTTGTAATAGCTTTATTGAGGTGTAATTTACATACCACAAAATACATTCTTTTAAAGTGTCTGATTCAGTTGGTTTTTAGTATATTCAGAGTTGAGTGACCATTACCACTATTTATTTCCAGAACACTGTCATCACCCCCAAAAGAATACCATACCCACTAGCAGCAACTCCCTAATACTCTCTCCCCCAGCGCCCAGCAACAACTAATACATTATCAGTGTCTATGGATTTGCCTATTCTGAACATTATATATAAATGGAATGATACTGTATATGGCTTTTGTGTCTGGCTTCTTTCACTTAGCACAATATTTTCAAGGTTCATCCACTTTTTAGCATGTATAAGTACTTCATTCCTTCTTATGGCTGAATAATAGCCCATTTTATGGATATATCACAACATGTTTATCCATTCATAAGCTGATGGACATTTGGGTTGTTTCCACATTGGGGTTATTATGAATAGTGCTGCTATGAATATTCATGTACAAGCTTTTTTGTGTATAAACATATGTTTTCTCTCCTCTTGGGTTATTTATCTAGTAGTGGAATAGCAGAGTCACATGGTAACTCTATATTTAACCATTTGAGGAAATGCCAGACTATCTTCCAAAGCAGCTGTACCATTTTACATTACCACAGGCAGTGTATGAAGGTTCCAACTGCTCCACATCCTTGCCAACACTTGTTCCTACTTGTCTCTGTGACTAAAGCCATCCTAGTGTGTGTGAAGTATATTGTGCTGTGGTTTTGATTTCATTTCCCTGATGGTTAAGTGATGTTCACCATCTTTTCACGTACTATTTGGCCATTTGTACACTGTTTCTGGAGAATGTCTATTCTGATCCTTTGCCCATATTTAAACTGGGTTTTTTGTCTTTTTATTCTTGAGCTGTTAAGATTTCCTTATATATTCTAGATACAAGTCCCTTCTAAAATATATGATTTGCATGTATTTTCTCCCAATCTATGAGTTCTCTTTTCATTTTGTCTATGGTACCTTGGAAGCACGAAAAGTTGTAATTTGGATGACGTCAAATTTATCTGTTTTCTTCTTTTCCTGCTTGTGCTTTTGGTGTCATATCTAAGATTCCATTGCCTAATCCGAGGTTACAAAATTTTACTCCTAGAGTTATACAGTTTTAGTTCTTACATCTATGATCCATTTTGAGTTAATTTTTGTATATGGTGTGAGGTAGAGGTCCAACTTCATTCTGTTGCATCTGGATAACCAGTTGTCCCTGCACTATTTGTTGAAGAGACTATTCCTTCCTCTACTGAACTATCTTGGCACTTCTCTCTCTTAAATCCACATTCAGAGTATTTCATTCCTTGCAGGTATACATCACTCTGATCTTGCTAATTTTCCAGCTATCAGGCATATTACTACTCTACTTGAACCTGCAAATCTTTGAACCAAACCTATGAATCTATCCTGTATTTACTTTACCTCAGGTTGGCCAATCACTTACATTTAAAAGCACTTATCAAGTACCTACTATGTACCAGGCAGTATTCTAAATTCTCAGATACAATCCCAATGAAGCCCTAAGATTCTTGGGGATGGTTATAAAATGTATTGTGTTTCATGACAGAGATGGGGACAAAGTACCAAAGCTGCTGTAAAAAAACAAAAACAACCATCTCTGTGTTAGAGGTTCTAAAGTGGTCACACTGAGGAGGGGTATTTGCGTAGAAGAATTATTGAACTGTCAGACAAAGGAGGGCTCTAGAGTTCTCCAAGAAGAGAGAAATAATGGGCACAAAAGTATGAAGTTGAGAAAAAGCCAGGGGACAGAGGTTTAAGGTGGTAGCAATGTGGGGCAACAGGAGAAGGTGACTCTCAAAAGGAGGACAGGGTTGAACATTAAGAATCCATATACTACAACAGAGACCTTTAACTGTACCGCTATGCAATGTACACCCAACTCTAGATCTGAACAAGGAAGCCACATGTATTTGAGGAAAAGGACTGTGGGGTTAAGATGTGTTGCACAGGGACAGACTAGTATTGGGCATTCTCACATATGTCTAGCCAGGAGGGGGATTTTTTTTTAAGTGATTATTTCTTCCCACAACTGCGTAACAAAAATGTATTTTGCTCCCTCACAAGCCTCCTCAGACATTTTATACCTGGTTCCAACCTTCTTCATTCCTTTCAAGTGTGTGTACGGTCAGCCTTAAAGAAGATGTTGTACCTCTTCAGGTTCTCAATTTCCTTCATTATAATAATCACTTTTACTTAAGACACTTCACGGTCAAATATCATTCAAGTTTTAATGCTACCACTGAAGGTTATTTAACTCTGGGCCCATCTTCTGAGCAGACAGCCCAGTCTAAAAAGAGTTGAATATGTGCCTTACAGACTGCTTCTTGTTCTTTTTCAATTTGGAATCCAAATTATTCCATTTTTACTATTCTTCAAATATCTCCTAGCACTTTCTGCCATAATTCTGAGTTCAGAAAGCGTTTCACTATGCTTCCATCATCAGCTTTACGAAAGTAAGTTTACAGTTGTGTTTTTCCTCTTTCTACTTAGATATTCTATAGAAGTTTTTCAGAATCAGAAATACACCACGATCTAAAAGTTTCTATTTTTCCTAGGAATCCTAATAAATGTTTGGCAGTTAATACAATCACAGCAACACCACTAGCAAGAAAAAGCACATTACAGCTTCTCTCCACTAGAACGTTCAATTTTTAACTGGTATTCCTAAATGGGCATTTAGCATAAAAGGAGGTGTTATTTCAGCCATCACAATGGTGAGAACTGTACTCTGGTTCAAGGGAATGAAACACTTCCTCAAATAAATGAGTGGGAGACATAATGGAATTCTACATTCCTTGTTCTTTTCTGTTAATTGACTGGTGACGTGAATGTGATCCACCGTGTGTCCTGGCTGGAAGGGCTTGCTCTGCACCCTTTTCTCCTTCAGCGATCCTTATTTACAAAGACTTGTGTAAAACAAGCCATTTACTTGCAACAGGGGGAAGATGGGCCAACATTCTGGCTCCTCCAAAAAAAAAAAAAGTCAAATTGGCTCACATAAAAGAAGGATGGAAAAAATGAAATTATAGTGGCTGCACTATGACTTAGACAGTGAAGAAATGGATAAGTTTTTACATCAGAGAAGGATAAATCTTCTTTGATTCCTGCCTGCACTTCAGCAATTTTCCTATGTAGCTGCCAATTTTTTCACCCCAGCAAAATCACTGAAAATGAAAATTACAGATTTTTAAACCATTTTAAAAGCAGACAGAGAGAGAAAGAAAAAAATATCTGGAAGACTATAATCCAAAAAATGTTAACACAAAGATTATTGTCTTCTGTGGGTAGTAAAATTACAAATATTTTCTTTTTGTCTACTCTTCTGCCTTCTCAGATTTTTTCCAATGAATATAAGATGCCATTATAATCAGAAAAAAGTACAAGAGTGGCAGAAAGAGAGCAAAACAGTTGGTTAGTTCGGTGTTTGGGGAGGAAGTAGTGCAGGGAGAGTTCAAGTTGTTTTAGGAACTGAGGACAAAAAACAAAAGCATATACAGATGCCCATGTTCCAGGCACCCTGAAGACTTTAAACCTTATCCAGGAATAGGAGTACAACTTTATCCTTTAACTTTTTTTTTTTAATCTTTCCAACACACCTCTGAAATTGCTGCTACTACTTTTTTGTTTTGGCGGTGGGGCGGGGGGGGGGGGGGGGGTGGTCCCAGCCAGTGAGCCCCTGGGGTGCCTGTTCCCCTCTGCATGAGCCACAATCTCCAGATCCAGCCGGGCCCTCCTACAGCGAAAATAAGCCTAGGGATTGAACCCTCTGCAGTGAAAGTGCCGAGTCCTACCCACTGGACCACCAGGGAAGTCCTGCTACTACGTTTTTTTTTGTTTTATTTTTATTTATTTTTTTGGTTTTTTGCGGTACACGGGCCTCACACTGCTGTGGCCCCTCCTGTTGCGGAGCACAGGCTCCGGACGCGCAGGCTCAGCGGCCATGGCTCACGGGCCCAGCCGCTCCGCGGCACGTGGGATCCTCCCGGACCGGGGCACGAACCTGCATCCCCTGCATCGGCAGGCAGACTCCCAACCACTGCGCCACAAGGGAAGCCCCCTGCTACTACTTTTTAAACAGCTGTTGCTTTTTTTTTTTTTTAACTTAAGAAATAATCCAATTTCAGAGAAATTTAAGTACAAACAGCGAAGTTCTCACATCATATTCAGTAATTTATCAAGCCCAAGTCATGCCACATTACAGAAAAATGGGACTCCTATAACAGAAGGCACACTCTATTTATGTTAACTATATGTCTCCTTTGATATTTTTTACTAATTAAGTCTACAAGTTTTTTTTTCTAGCAAATTGTGGTACAGGTAGAAGGAAGTCTCTAAGGCAGTAGACTCAATGAAGGAACCACCATCAAATGGTCAAGTGTGAAACCCACCTCAGAGGAGGGCAGCCTGGTAACCCTGATGTGTTTCCCTCCCGCTGACTTTCTGGCACATCAAGCAGCAAGATTCAGCAAGGACCACGTGGTGCCACACAAACAAAAATCAAAAACTAAAACTAAAACAGGAAAACAAGAAAACCCCACAACTCTAGTATTATCCTAACTAAATTAATCCTGGAATAAGGTTCTGAGGCCATATATTGTTTTGGAATAATGACAGTGCCCATAGTGAGTAGAGAAGTCTATTAAATGGTTTACCTGTGAAATATAACCTGGAGGCACATGGATGGGAGGAATGGATCCATTGGGTGACATCATGGGAACTTCAGCAGGCCCTAAAAGAGGCAAGAGTAAGATATTAACAACTGAAGAAATATACATTATCCAAACTAATCATTGGTATTTTAAAATATTATCAAAACTGAAGAGAATCACTGACTATTTTCTCTTCAGTAATTGGTACCTTGTGCCTTAGACGTGAAATCACAAATGAAAAGGAATTCTCCAACTGCATAAGTCAAGAGGGTGGGGGTAGGAGAAAAGCTATGAGCATCTTTTTTTTTTTTTAATATTGTTTTTTGGCTGTGCTGGGTCTTCGTTGTTGTGCGCAGGCTTTCTCTAGCTGCGGCGAGCGGGGGCTATTCTTCGTTGTGGTGCGCGGGTTTCTCATTGCAGTGGCTTCTCTTGTTGTGGAGCACAGGCTCTAGGCACATGGGCTTCAGGAGTTGTGGCACACGGGCTTCAGGAGTTGCGGCACGCGGGCTCTAGGGTGCACAGGCTTCAGAGGTTGTGGCGCTCGGTCTCAGTAGCTGTGGCACTCGGGCTCAGTAGTTGTGGCTTGCGGGCTCTAGAGCACAGGCTCGTTAGTTGTAGCACAGGGGCTTAGTTGCTCCACGGCACGTGGGATCTTCCCTGACCAGGGATCAAACCTGTGTCCCCAGCACTGGCAGGCAGATTCTCAACCCCTGCGCCACCAGGGAAGTCCCTATGAGCATCTTTATAAATATTTAATGATTCCCAAAGCCTCAAGTTCCATAAATTAAGGCTGCTCAGTTAAGAGTAGTCTAACAAAGTAGGGCAAAAAGTTTCCTTTTTTCCCTTTAAAAGAATGTATTATCAATATATGCTTAAGTAAATAAATTTTTAATGAGTTTATCTCCTCTGGTTTAAAAAGCTCCTATAGACTTTGGGTTTATAATTTTCATTTCTATTATTATTTTCAGTAAGTTACTGTAACGTGCCATTAATTTGACATAGAAGAAACCTTTAAAATACTCCAAACCAACTGAATTTGACAAGTCTCTTATAAGGCAGGGGATAAAAACAGATTATATTTTAAAACTAGACACTATGAGGAATACTCATACCAAATTTACTTGGATTATTTCAAAGTAAAGCATTCAATTAACAAGAGGTTAGTTTCAAAATATTAAATTCAACAAATGTTAATCGCATGTCTAAGGAAACAATGAAAGGCAAGGCAAAGCTCAGTTACCTAAGACATAGTTTGAGTTAATATTTAATTACAAGGAAACTGATTGTCATAACACCAAAATCAACTTCTGACACCCTTCCAAAGATCCTATGACTAAATGGTTTCCCTGGAAGTATAAGAACCTCAGGTCACTGGTTTTCAGTTTGACAGGTGGCTCCCCTATTTAGCAACCCATGTCCCAAATGTCAATCCAAAGCTGTGTTTCTAGTCTTGAGATGCGACTTCCTGGCTCCAAGTGCCCTGTGTTGTTTATTTGCTTTCTCCTGATGTGTGTTGTGCTGCCGGCAATGAAAATTGTTCTGCTGTAACAAAAAACAAGAAAAATACAACACTTTCCTTGGCAAAAGAAGACAGACCCTGCCACCCAGTGCTGTGCTTACATATAAGCACAATGCATCTTTCACCTCACAGTACACTCCAGTGTTACAACTACTTCTCAGGAAAAGTGTGGAGGGACAGGGATGCTGGGGTGCCCATCAAAAGGTCTACAAGTATAGGAAAAACATATAGGAGAAGTGCAGAAAAGATGCGAATATTCATGTAACATTCCACACAATGGAATCAAATCCAATGAACCCTATTTAAAAAAATAAAAAGACACCTGAGTCTTTCTAAATAGCCAAAAGATAACTTCTTGTTCGTTGAAGTAGTCATATGGATAAAGCCACAGCTAATAGGTAACCAGATAATTATGGTGAAAGCACTTATCAAAACAAACGGCCTAAATAAAAGTACACTTGTGGGCTTCCCTGGTGGCGCAGTGGTTAAGAATCCGCCTGCCAATGCAGGGGACACAGGTTCGAGCCCTGGTCCGGGAAGATCCCACAGGCCGCGGAGCAACTAAGCCCATGCGCCGCAACTACTGAGCCTGCGCTCTAGAGCCCATGAGCCACCTGAGCTCACGTGCCACAACTACTGAAGCCCGTGCACTACAACAAGAGAAGCCACCACAATGAGGAGCCCGCACACAGCAACGAAGACCCAACGCAGCCAAAAATAAATAAATTTTTAAAAAAAACTGCAACTTCATGGACAATATGCCAAAGTACTAAACTATCTGATAATCTCTGAACACATACAAAATACCACAGTAGTCTCTCACATAGTAACACATGTGGTAATCAGTTAAAGAAAAGGATGACGATGCCATAAGAATGGATAATTCCACGATCCCACTGTATTTTTAAGTACAATTCCAACTAATACATCCAGCAATCACTGAAGGCACTTTCCAAATTCATCTTCCAAATCCATCTTTCTCATCAGCTTTAGCATTTTTGCCACAGCCATTAAGACATTTAGGTATTTACTAAATATTTCTATTTGAATTGATTCACTTAAAAATCATAGACAACTGGGCTTCCCTGGTGGCGCAGTGGTTGAGAGTACACCTGCCGATGCAGGGGATGTGGGTTCGTGCCCCGGTCCGGGAAGATCCCACACGCAGCGGAGAGGTTGTGCCCATGAGCCATGGCTGCTGAGCCTGCGCATCCAGAGCCTGTGCTCCGCAACGGAAGAAGCCAGAGCAGTGAGAGGCCCATGTACCGCAAAAAAAAAAAAAAAAAAAAAAAAAAAAAAAAAAAATCATAGACAACTATTTCACTCTTAGCCTGAGTACTATCTTTGAAATCCAAGGGTCGATGCACTCAGCTCTATAAGCAGGCATTAAGAGCGTGGCCTCTGCCTGGTTTCATTTCCCACCTCACTATTCACACTGGTTGTGTGACGTTGGACAATTCACTTAGCCTTTCTATGCCTCACTTGTCAATAAGAATAACAATCCCTACCTCATAGGTTTGTGTTTAAAGACTAAATTCAATAATACATGTAAAAGCATTTAGGGCCGTGCATGGCATAATAATCACTCATCAAAATGTTAGCAATGTCACAATTTTTCTCTTTTTTTATTTATAGTTTTTTGTTTTTTCCTGTTCTTTCATTACAATTACATTTTAAGCACTATATTTTTAACAGTACATGTCCCTGTAACACATAGTCAACACGCATACTCTTTGTACAATACTGACTTATGAGGCAAACCTTCCTCGTCAGATAAATATCAAATATTTCACAATGCAGAGTGTGAACAGAAATGCTACCACTTCAATAAAGTATTATTTTTTAATCACCAAAATGTATACCAGGCAAACAGTCTCTGAACCCCAGGCATGACCCCTAAAACTGTTAAAGTCATTTGTGTAAAATGCTTTAAAGAATGTAGGACAAGTAAATGATTTACAGCCAGAAAATGTTGTCTTCCTGGCCTTGGTTTCAAAAGTAGCCAAATGACTTTAACATGCTTGTTCCCCCTTTCTCTTGTCACTGTCATCAAAACCCTTTCAAAAAGCCTTGCGAAATATACAGTAATGGTTTCTGAAACTCAGCTCTGCCCTAGAACCTAAGGTTTCTCTCCTTTCTGAAATAAACCATTGCATACACAGGCATTCCGGAGTTTAAAAGCTAGGAAAATAAAATCCCTTTCACAATGGTGGTATGAGAAAAGTTATTGTCTCCCTAAATACTTATCTCCCAATCAGTGAGTTTACTGCCTCTGCTCAACAGTTGGTGTTTGAGAACCTCCTGATACTATTATAATTCTTCCCTAATTAAAACACAAACTTTTCTTCCTAAACTTTTAGGACTACTAGATTCCTTTTGATTTTTAATCGATAATCTCGTGACACAGAAGACTAAAAGGATATAACCCTGAGAATATGTGGAAAATGGTTCTCTTCTTGTTCAAACCACCAACACCGGATATGTGAGGGGTTAAAAAAGGCACACAATCTCCCCAAACTAACTTCCTTTCTGACTGTATTGGGAAACCATCTAACTTAAACTTTTTGGAAAAAAACTTTTTAAGTCTCTTAAGATATCTGGAGCCCTCTTTATTAAACACTCTTCTTACATAAAGGTAGGTCTACACAAATATACGTACACATAGATTAAATAACGTGAACACAAACATACACTTCCAAACTACTTCAGATTTTTTTTTTTTTTTGAGAAACCAATTAAGAAGCTCAGCTAGAGACCACATGAACTCTTCCACAGACAGATGAAAGATGTCACACATACAATTTTTAGAACTGGAACTAGAATGTTTGCTAAAACCCAAGTAATTCCATGAAAAAAATGCCTTGGGAAATTTGATCAATTTCAGGCTGTGACTTCAACAGTCAAGAACCACCCCCTTTTTTCTTTTTTCTTTTTTAACATCTTTATTGGAGTACAGCTGCTTTACAATGTTGTGTTAGTTTCTGCTGTATAACAAAGTGAGTCGGCTATACGCATACATATATCCCCATATCCCCTCCCTCTCATCTCCCTCCCACCCTCCCTATCCCACCCCTAGGTGGTCACAAAGCACCAAGCTGATCTCCCTGTGCTATGCTGCTGCTTCCCACTAGCTATTTTATATTTGGTAGTGTATATAGCCCATGCCACTCTCTCACTTCGTCCCAGCTTACCTCTCCCCCTTCCCCCTCCCCGTGTCCTCAAGTCCATTCTCTAAGTCTGCGTCTTTATCCCTGTCCTGCCCCTAGGTTCATGAGAACCATTTTTTTTCTTATATTCCATATATATGTGTTAGCATATGGTATTTGTTTTTCTCTTTCTGACTTACTTCACTCTGTATGACAGACTCTAGGTCCATCCACCTCACTACAAATAACTCAATTTCGTTTCTTTTTATGGCTGAGTAATATTCCATTGTATATACGTGCCACATCTTCTTTATCCATTCATCTGTCGATGGACACTTAGGTTGCTTCCATCTCCTGGCTACTGTAAACAGTGCTGCAATGAACATTCCCTTTTTTTTCATTGAACAAGATGTGAGACACAAACAAGAACTATGATCAGTTTATAGTCATTAAAAAATTTAACCGCAATATGCAAGTATGTGGTCTAACATCTTAAAAGTCTGCTAGCATTTGTTAATGAATTGATTTTTCATTTACTTACAGCAAACTGTGAACAAGAAAGGTTGGAGAGCGGCTTAATTATTCAACCAACAGTAATTCATGCAATGATCCTACAACTTTATTCTCACATCAAAGAGACTGAAGGAAAGTCCAGCAATGTTGTATTTCTAGGGACACATAGCTCATGGAGAGCTTCTAAGCCCCTGCCATGGCTGTACGACCATTCTGCTTCACTCTGTGCTCTTCCCTGCTACCAGGGATGCCCCCCAGAGCCCACACGTGTAGATACCCCTTGCTCTGATACTATATTCAGAATATTCATCCATCCTGGGAGAAGAGTTAACTAGACTGACTCGAGGAGAATGTACAAATGAGGTTTAGACATCTGAAAGTGGTGGAAAATGGGAATCTAGGGTATATATTATCATTTAAATTAGTCTCAGAAATAGATTCGGTATAAATAATTAATTATACCACAATTTTCACATTTTGAAATGTTTTTTTTTTTTTTTTTTGCGGTACGCGGTCCTCTCACTGTTGTGGCCTCTCCCGTTGCGGAGCACAGGCTCCGGACGCGCAGGCTCAGCGACCATGGCTCACGGGCCCAGCCGCTCTGCGGCATGTGGGATCTTCCCGGACCGGGGCACGAACCCGCGTCCCCTGCATCGGCAGGCGGACTCTCAACCACTGCGCCACCAGGGAAGCCCCTGAAATGGTATTTTTTATAAACTGAATATTCGCCAGTAGGTAAACAAGTAGTGAATAAGTAGAATGTTATGATTGTAATTGTCTATAAACTGGTACTTGTGGGTCCAAATGGCTACTTTCAACAACAGCCATTAGTAGTAATAAATCACATTCTTAGCTTATTAACTTAAATATTATTTTGTTCCAAGAGGATGAAAGGGGTGGGGGGGGGAACGATGTAGGAGGACTGAGATCACAACACAGCAAGATAAACGAAAGCTAATGAGAAAAATAAAGCAAGGGCAAAACACTGATGTGATCAAATCCAATGAACCCTATTTAAAAAAATAAAAAGACACCTGAGTCTTTCTAAATAGCCAAAAGATAACTTCTTGTTCGTTGAAGTAGTCATATGGATAAAGCCACAGCTAATAGGTAACCAGATAATTATGGTGAAAGCACTTATCAAAACAAACGGCCTAAATAAAAGTACACTTGTGGGCTTCCCTGGTGGCGCAGTGGTTAAGAATCCGCCTGCCAATGCAGGGGACACAGGTTCGAGCCCTGGTCCGGGAAGATCCCACAGGCCGCGGAGCAACTAAGCCCATGCGCCGCAACTACTGAGCCTGCGCTCTAGAGCCCATGAGCCACCTGAGCTCACGTGCCACAACTACTGAAGCCCGTGCACTACAACAAGAGAAGCCACCACAATGAGGAGCCCGCACACAGCAACGAAGACCCAACGCAGCCAAAAATAAATAAATTTTTAAAAAAAACTGCAACTTCATGGACAATATGCCAAAGTACTAAACTATCTGATAATCTCTGAACACATACAAAATACCACAGTAGTCTCTCACATAGTAACACATGTGGTAATCAGTTAAAGAAAAGGATGACGATGCCATAAGAATGGATAATTCCACGATCCCACTGTATTTTTAAGTACAATTCCAACTAATACATCCAGCAATCACTGAAGGCACTTTCCAAATTCATCTTCCAAATCCATCTTTCTCATCAGCTTTAGCATTTTTGCCACAGCCATTAAGACATTTAGGTATTTACTAAATATTTCTATTTGAATTGATTCACTTAAAAATCATAGACAACTGGGCTTCCCTGGTGGCGCAGTGGTTGAGAGTACACCTGCCGATGCAGGGGATGTGGGTTCGTGCCCCGGTCCGGGAAGATCCCACACGCAGCGGAGAGGTTGTGCCCATGAGCCATGGCTGCTGAGCCTGCGCATCCAGAGCCTGTGCTCCGCAACGGAAGAAGCCAGAGCAGTGAGAGGCCCATGTACCGCAAAAAAAAAAAAAAAAAAAAAAAAAACATAGACAACTATTTCACTCTTAGCCTGAGTACTATCTTTGAAATCCAAGGGTCGATGCACTCAGCTCTATAAGCAGGCATTAAGAGCGTGGCCTCTGCCTGGTTTCATTTCCCACCTCACTATTCACACTGGTTGTGTGACGTTGGACAATTCACTTAGCCTTTCTATGCCTCACTTGTCAATAAGAATAACAATCCCTACCTCATAGGTTTGTGTTTAAAGACTAAATTCAATAATACATGTAAAAGCATTTAGGGCCGTGCATGGCATAATAATCACTCATCAAAATGTTAGCAATGTCACAATTTTTCTCTTTTTTTATTTATAGTTTTTTGTTTTTTCCTGTTCTTTCATTACAATTACATTTTAAGCACTATATTTTTAACAGTACATGTCCCTGTAACACATAGTCAACACGCATACTCTTTGTACAATACTGACTTATGAGGCAAACCTTCCTCGTCAGATAAATATCAAATATTTCACAATGCAGAGTGTGAACAGAAATGCTACCACTTCAATAAAGTATTATTTTTTAATCACCAAAATGTATACCAGGCAAACAGTCTCTGAACCCCAGGCATGACCCCTAAAACTGTTAAAGTCATTTGTGTAAAATGCTTTAAAGAATGTAGGACAAGTAAATGATTTACAGCCAGAAAATGTTGTCTTCCTGGCCTTGGTTTCAAAAGTAGCCAAATGACTTTAACATGCTTGTTCCCCCTTTCTCTTGTCACTGTCATCAAAACCCTTTCAAAAAGCCTTGCGAAATATACAGTAATGGTTTCTGAAACTCAGCTCTGCCCTAGAACCTAAGGTTTCTCTCCTTTCTGAAATAAACCATTGCATACACAGGCATTCCGGAGTTTAAAAGCTAGGAAAATAAAATCCCTTTCACAATGGTGGTATGAGAAAAGTTATTGTCTCCCTAAATACTTATCTCCCAATCAGTGAGTTTACTGCCTCTGCTCAACAGTTGGTGTTTGAGAACCTCCTGATACTATTATAATTCTTCCCTAATTAAAACACAAACTTTTCTTCCTAAACTTTTAGGACTACTAGATTCCTTTTGATTTTTAATCGATAATCTCGTGACACAGAAGACTAAAAGGATATAACCCTGAGAATATGTGGAAAATGGTTCTCTTCTTGTTCAAACCACCAACACCGGATATGTGAGGGGTTAAAAAAGGCACACAATCTCCCCAAACTAACTTCCTTTCTGACTGTATTGGGAAACCATCTAACTTAAACTTTTTGGAAAAAAACTTTTTAAGTCTCTTAAGATATCTGGAGCCCTCTTTATTAAACACTCTTCTTACATAAAGGTAGGTCTACACAAATATACGTACACATAGATTAAATAACGTGAACACAAACATACACTTCCAAACTACTTCAGATTTTTTTTTTTTTTTGAGAAACCAATTAAGAAGCTCAGCTAGAGACCACATGAACTCCATCGGCAGGCGGACTCCCAACCACTGTGCCACCAGGGAAGCCCATAAAAAATTTTTTTTAAAGAAATGATGAGCACATAGCCAAAGAACTATAAGATAGTAAAACTGGGGTTACTAATAAACTACCAAAAAGCAACTGAACACAAACTTCCTAGAGCACATCTTCATTCCTCATACATTAATTTCTGGGAGGATGCTGTATTTCTAGACACTGTGCTATGCAAAAAACCAGTAAAGTGCATTCTCTGTCCTCAAAGGACTCACAGTCTAATTACAGGGAACAGATATATAAACAAACACACACAAGGATGCACTTCAGGCACTGTCTAAATTTAGCAAGATTTTAAATGATTATCATCCTATGGACACATTAGTAATTATAGACATGAGCTGTTAGAAAGCCCTTAGGATTTAGTAGAGGGCTCACTGTTTTACAACTAAAGAAACTGAGGCCCAGAAGCAAACTGAGAAGCTGGCAGGTGATGGAACAACAGGGTCTAGAAGTCAGTTTTTCTAGTTTTCAGCCCAATGTGGTTTCCTTCAGGAGTAAGTTTTGCTGTTTCTTAAAATGCTGCTGCAAAGTCATCTTCTCTCAGGGTGTAATTTTCACATAGAGCCAGGGATAGATGGCACGTTTCTCTGGCTCAGATATACTGGTCTCTCCAAACTGTAACTACTTCTTCCCAAAGGCATCCTGCCAGAGAGGAAACAAACTGGGAAGAGCAGAATCTGAGCAGGGCAAAGAACAAAAGCTTTGGAGCTAGTGAGGCCTGGGCTTGAAGGTGAGCTCTACCACTTTCTAGCATGACCTTGGGCTAGTTACTTAAACTCTCTCTGACCGATCAGCATTTTTCTGACCTACAAAAAAGGAGGACAAGAGCTAATTTCAAGGGTTGTTCTGAGGACTGGAAGTTGTAATAATGCATATAGTGTCCAGCACAGTACCTTGTCAAATAATGGTATTTAAAAAACCAACTCTATCATTGTGCCACGAAGAAAAATACTGTATGAACAAAGAGGTTAATAGAGACTAAGCATTTATCAGAGAGACAAATGAAGAGTTATATGCCTTCTCAAATGAGCAAGCCAGTTGTTTTGTCCTTCACAATTTTTCCCTCTAAAAATGTGTTTCCATCTCGTAGCTTCAAAATAATATTCTCCTTTTAAAAATATAATGCGGGCTTCCCTGGTGACGCAGTGGTTGAGAGTCCGCCTGCCGATGCAGGGGACACGGGTTCGTGCCCTGGTCCGGGAAGATCCCACATGCCGCAGAGCGGCTGGGCCCGTGAGCCATGGCCGCTGAGCCTGTGCGTCCGGTGCCTGTGCTCCGCAACGGGAGAGGCCACAGCAGTGAGAGGCCCACGTACCGCAAAAAAAAAAAAAAAAAAAAAAAAAAAAAAAAAAAAATATATATATATATATATATATAATGCATTCAAGATATATGAATTATGATTTAAAAACAAGGAACAAATTTTTTAAAAAGGAAAAGATGGCTGCTTTCCCATAGTTGTCTACTTTCCCATATCTAATACTAGCCCTCTACCTCTCCCAAAACCACCTGTTATCTTTTCCTAATTTCTAGGAAACCTTAGAAAATTGGGTATGCCTAACTTTCTAAATGTCTGGACAACTCTAAATCAAAGGATCAGCCCTTGTTTTCTGAAAGTCAATCCTCTACATCTCTCTGACATTGGCTTTATTACAAGAATTTCTAGTCTGGCTCAGCTATTGTCCTTAAAAGTACCAAGTGACCATAACAACAAATCGCCCAGTGATGACTAAAATATTCCTGTTGAAGTCTTCCTGAAGTAAACCACTACCAAGAACCAAAACTGAGCTGCCGAAAGAACTCATAAATAATGGGTCACCACCATCTTATCATTTGACCATTTCAAAACACAGGAAGGTGCTACTTTAGTTAAATATGTTTTACCATTTTTGAAATGCAAGTCTTTTCTTTCCC
>NW_006791811.1:2012947-2054210 GCF_000442215.2 Lipotes vexillifer
CTTTCCCTATATTCCTCTTCAAACTTGTTCTGCTACTTAGCTGTTACAAGGGCATCAGGAGTAGAGAAAGAGTTTAATCCTCACATAAGGCTAAACTTCCTCAATCCCAATTTTCCTTAATTTCAATAAAACTGAGATATCTAGCCACTTTATCAAGTTGTTTTTTAGGCTTAAATGTTAATAAAATCTGTATACTTACTGAGTGATTATAGAGTGCTTTCCTTATATTAGTTAATATTTTATTGCATTCAATTCAATAAACATTTATTGTACAAGATGCTGTAAGGTATTAAAAGCCACACAGAAGATTCTACAACAGAAACGTTACTAACAAACTACTACATAAATAAGCAGCAATTGTTTTATTAGTGGCCAAGAGCTCTGGAGCTGGACAATAAAAATCATCCACGGGGTAGGTAGAAGGAGCATATTTAACACTTCCAGTGACTGGCAATGAATGGTAAAGGAAGTCGGTGAATGCATTCACAACAGGCATGATGGCTAACACAGTTTTTAAAAGAACTTGATTTAAATTCAGGCCTACAGAAATACAAGCTCTAAGACTGTCAAAGATATTAGGTACCATGAGAGAGGCCAGTAATACAGCCTTCGACTCCTGATTTTAGAGCTCTTGGTTGTTGCTCTGTTCAGTTCAACAAACCTTTGCTGAACCCGGTCTAGTTGCCAGACCCAGCACAGGATGCCAAGGACACAATGACATTGAAGAGAACAAGCATTTCTGCTCTTAATTATGGAGAGAATGGCATGCAGACTGAGTAATGCACAGGTGCATAGAGTGCGGGGCGGAGGGGGAAACCCAGCTTTGTGTCCTGCTTTGGGCCTGAGGTTTCTGCGACAGACGCCGCGTACCTCGGCATGGAGTCAGGCACATAGTCCAGACATCTCAAGCAGCATGAGCATTTGGTATAAGAGTCTAGTCTAGCAATAGAAGTGATTAAACAATTAGGTAGGAGACCTACGAAAAATGGTTCCAAAAGTTCATCTTTGGAAAAAACAAAACACAAGACAGTGAGTTCACAGGCCCAGCCTGATGTTGAAGCTGGGCCTCCCGAGGTCTCAGGGCCCTGCTCTTCATGTTAAATTCATCACCCTCTTCAAATCTGGACCCTAACTTAACCAGTCCACAAATGAAAAACACTCCGTGTCACCCACCCTTCCAGTTAAACTTATCTAAATGAACACTAAGACTCAGTCTGTCTTTCTTTGATTTTTAATGTCAGGTTTTAATGGCAGATAATCCATGGATTTGCTTATTTATACTTAAACTAGGACCTTATAAGCTTCAAAGCTCTGAGGAATGATACAAATACAACTCAATAATACTGAGAATGAGCTTCTGATATTTTACCAAAAAAAGTCCCTGCAAATATTAGCAGCAAAATTAAAATAAAGTCATCCAAAGGGCGTTCACTTCAAAGCCTTTTAAAGCACATCTTTCCTAGCATGCTTTCTCTATGCCCATCAAGGGCATCAGAGAGCCCCTCACACTTTCTTATACAGGGTAATGAGGACCATTTTGCCAACTACTGGTATTAGCTAATAACAAATTCAAGAGGAAGCTGCCCAAAAAACTGAGTCAGAATGGGTGAGCGTAACTTCAGTGGAACCCTCCAAGAGAGCCTTGTTGAGGGTAGAAATTTCTTAGAGCAGAGTATTTTAATTTCATTTTAAATGTCCTGAGATAAAACAAACTGATATTTTTAAGAAATAAGTCTATTAATTTTGTAGAGAAAAAAAATCAGAAAGAAAAGTTATTCATTAAAAGGCAATGGCAGAGACAGCAACTAAGCAACGGGCCAGCAGGATTGGGGCAGAACTTATACACTGTGGCACTGAGTATTTTAAAAGGGTTGCCTTCATTCTCTCACCAGCTTTCTCTGCTCTCAGAAAGGGTTATGAAAGGGAACAGGGATGAATAAAACCCTGTCTACCTTTCTCCAGACCTCAACTCCCACCCCATCTGGCTGCCCCACAAGCCTGTTTTCTCCCGGGAAGGAAAGAACAAAAGATAGGACAGCAGACAGATATTTTCCTAACAACTCTGTGAAGAACTCAGGGGCAAATGTGCACTTCCTAAATAAAATAATTTGTGCTCCTCTTTACAACTCCAAGGTCATGCTGCAGAGGGGCAAGTTTGAAAATAGTACTGAAATTATTAACCCGACAACAATATGTGATTGCATTCCCCTCAAGATCTGTTTTACATTATTCATCTGTGAGAAATGAAAGACTATTAAAACATCACCCACCTGAAAGCTGAATTACAGAAATAATAAGGTATAGCTTTACCAACATATCATTACACAATATATTGGGGGAGTTCAATTATCCATTGCTCTGATAAGGTTTACAAAGCCAACCACAGAGGATACCTTTTTAAGCCCTCAAGGCTGGCTCTTCTGCTCCCTGCCCTCCCACCATGAGCACGCTTCCCATAAAGGAAAGCCTCTGACAACATTCTAAAGGCATTTTATTGACAACATCCCAACATGGTTTACTACCTTGGTTCTTTTAACTCATGCACCTCAAAAAAGCAAAGGCAAGAGAAAAACGTCTGGGATCCACGGCACAGAACTGCTAAAGAAAACCAACAGTTATTATGGAAATGGGAAAAAAATAATCCAAATGTTCCATAGAACACAAATCACAGTTTATCTACCTGATGCCATTTTTCCTCCAACTATAAGGTTATTCTTTTCACTCACTCACAATCACACAATGTCAGGTTGAAAGCTGCTTCTCAATAGAAGACCAGCAATCTTCTGAAATTAATTTAATTTTACAAAAATGTTTTGATGGCTAATAAAAATTCTCTAAATTGTCCAGTGGTTCGGACCTAATAATGGGCTTTGAGATGACTAACTCAGTTTATAGTTCTAATCTCTGCCTTACCTAAACCATGTAGAGGAGACCAAGAGAGTAAAGTGAGAGTTCCTATAGACCAGCCACGTTTACACAGCTTGTTGCTTTTACTCTTTTTTGTTTGTATGTGAAAAACAAAGGGCAGGCTGAGACTGACAGTAAACAACAACTACAAATAGGTTAGACTCTCCCATTTGAAGTCTGATCAAAGGCAGTCAGTAAACACCTCCAAGTAACTGCAGGAAGGTTGGATCACCCTGGCCAGTTATTTTCTCGGCTATAAAAATGAGCTGACACAGTTACTGTTTGAGGGGCAGACAACTGCTTTATGGCATAGATGCTTTCTCGTCCTGGCACACTGGTTCAACAGCAACAAAAAATTTTACTAAGCAGGCTACAATTTCACTTTCAAGTATCAACCCTCCATTTACAAAGGGGACTGAGACAAATGAAAATGGAGGGTCTAAGCTTGGGGAATACGTAACCAGAAAGATCTCCTAGCTGATTAACTGCTGTTTTTCCCTAGCTTAAAAAAAAAAAAAAAAAAGCAAGCTTTTCAAGAGAATGATAAATTTTAAAGTCACCCCATCCAGACAACTACCAGCCAGTCAGGAATATCCAAGACTAGGCCATACCGGGATAGGTAAGAAAAGGAAAATGCAAAATTACCAATATGTTCAATGAAAAAAAAAATAAATCAAAACAGTAATTTCACTTATACTACCATCAGTGGTTAAACAACATAACCAAAACCAGATATACACAATATACAAACATGAGCAACTCCTAAATCCCTTCAAGGCAAAACATTCATATTAACACCCCTTCCAGTCCAGACATCCCTATCATATTAAACCGTGAGCATCAGAAGTTGTGAATATTTTTCAACTCCTTATCTCCAACACTGCCTTTGAGAAACCGTTGTTTTGTGACTTCTATTCTCTCTGACATCACCTATGAAATAATCCCCATGTGCACATGGCCTGAAGTCCATACCTTAAGCCTCATACTTACCAAGTGATCACCTCCACTTTTAGAAGAGTAAAACAGTGTCAAAATATTTGATTAAAAATTTCCTGGTCACAGATATGAGGTCAGGTCTGTTAGGTAATGTGGTGCTAGAACAAAGTGAAGATCTGATAATAAGGAGAAAGGAAGGTTTGGGGCAGCAAGATGACATTCTCTTAGAAAAGAGAGGAGGAACTAGACATATACTGAATATGCAAGAAGGAAAAAGAAAAAAGAAAAAAAAAAACACAGGAGGAGGAAATAATCTGGTGGACTGGGGAGAAAACCTCAAACCAGGCATAAAAATCACACCCAGAAAATATTTGGCCCCAATTAATCTCTACTGAATTGGTTTCCAATTCAGTGTGATACATTAAAAGGTCTGTGGTGAGAGCACACTCATGATATTCAAAATAGCAACTCAAAAAAAGCATCACAGGAATCTAGAGGCTGGTCAATGATCCATTTCAGCTTTCAAGTGGTATTTTTAAAAACTCTTCTCTTCAACCTACCCTATGGAAACCAACTGAAGCTCAGTGGAGATATGGGATCCAATCCACAAGGCCTTGGGTAAGTCACTTAACTGTGCATGTTAACAACTGCCTCAAATGCGATGTAAAAGAAAAGGAACATGATGATTTCCATGCTTCCTTCTAGAGCAGTAGCAATGGTGTCATTTAGGCCTATGCTTGCAGATTCTAGAAAAAGAGCTGTTAGTTGACAATCTCTAAAATCCTTCCAGCTGTGAGCCTCAAATGAGAGTTACATTAGAATCTCTGGGGCCTTTTGAAAATGTAGATTTCCAGGACCTCTGGAACCTGCTTTCTTTCACAGGCTGACCAGCTCTCCCTTCCGTACCCCTCAATTATACACCCCATTGATTTTGATGTAGATGTTCTACGGATCAGTCAGAGGAATAATGACCTAGAAAGAACGCAATAAAATAAATAAAAGGGCGGAAAAAAAAAATCACATTCAAGATCCTTGAAGCACATCTCATTTGTACTTACTTTAAGCCAAATTAGCTGAGTCTTAATTTCAGCACAATGCTTAAAAGTGAAGAGGGAAAAGAGACAGCCAAGTTCCATAAATTTTATCCAATTGATGGGTATTTAATTAAATATATATCAACAAAGATAACTATAATTTGGCTAAAAATAGTCCTCCAGCTTTAGTCATAATAAAGCTATTATTATACTTCCATGGCAACAAAATAATCACAGAATTTTAAATAATACAAAATAATAAGCATTCTATTAAGCAGTCTATACAAGTATTAAATTTATTTATATGATTACGGGACATCAGTGACAGTTAACTACGAAACTCTATGCATCTAAAAATAAACAAACAGGGAGAACATTTGATAAAATCTTTGTAACTGTTTTTAGTTGACAGCCAAGATCACAGAATCAAAATTCCCTTAGGGGTGGCAAGCATCTTAAAGGTCATTCAGTCCAATTCCCTACTTAAGGCATGAACTGCTGATCAAAATCTCTAGCAAGTGGCCCGCATATTTCAAGTAATACAGAGTTCACCTTCTGAAAACGCAGCAAATTCCATTTTTTAGGAATCTTAATTGAGAATGGGTTTTCCCTTTTAATAAGCAGAAATCTGAATTCTATTCCTAAGAGTCATACAAACTAAACGTAATCTCAATCCCATAAAACAATACTTCAGATACTTGGAGAGTTAAATCTCATCAGGCCTCCTCCTAAAGACAAAACTACTTGGGATTTCTTTACCCTCTCCTTCTTTGTCATGGCGTCTAACTGCATCCCCATTGGTCATCCTAACAATCTACCTTGTCTACAGCCCTTTTAAAACTTCTTAGGTTCTAAAAACATTACACTAGGGACGTCCCTGGTGGTCCAGTGGTTAAGCACCCACCTTCCAATGCAGGGGACGCGGGTTTGATCCTTGGTCGGGGAACTAAGATTCCCACATGCTGTGGGGCAACTAGGCCCGCACACCACAACTACTGAGCCCGCACGCTCTAGAGCCCGTGCGCCACAACTGGAGAGCCCGTGTGCCGCAACTAAGACCCGACACAGCCAAATAAATAAATATTTTTAAAAATAAAGTAAAAACATTACACTCCATCACCCTGTGAGCACAAGGTGTGGAGAATCATCACTGCCCTGGTCTATTCACAGTCAAGCTCAGACAGAAATAAGACCACTGGCCTCTCCTGCACACCAAGGCCAGCTGACCAATGAGGATGAATCCCTGAGTGCTCCAGGCCTTTGGTGACCCATGGGCCTCTGCAGTTGAGAACTCAACTCACTGCGGGTGTTAGGCAAAGCCCAAACAACAGGGAACTGCTAAGTTCAAACCTGAGAGAGACCATGATTTCACTGTTTTTGCATTCGGGATTATACTAGGTTATTGAGATCGTTGGTATCAGAATCAGCACTACAGTCATTACTTAAATATGTATATCTTCACATTTATATGCTATGAGTAACTTTTATGTGATATTATATGAAATCATTTAGATACTATAGTTTATATGTTTTTAGGTGTATGTGAGTGTATTGTCAAATGAAATCATAATATAAAGTTCACTTCATATGAAGCAATCTCTTTATCATTAACCCAAAGGTTTTTGTAACAGAATAGTTAGTAGTTAGGCATTAAATGACATGTCTGATAATCAGGATACTTCCTCGTTTTCAATCTCAACTTTTGCAAATGTGTCAGTGGCAAAATTTCTACACATGGGTAAGACACCTAAAACGCAGGTAACTTCTCAGCTGATACTCCTCTCACTTGAGCCAGTTAAAAGAACGTTTTCTTCCCTAAAACTTTATTCTTCTCGACATTTATACCCATGTGGGTATTCATAAGCAAATCTTTTCGTTTCTCGCATGTGGCTACAAAGGTTTTTAAAGAGGACTACAGAAATGCAGGATCTTGCGAAAAATTAATACTCAGGTTTTCTTAAATCCTAAAGCAACCTAATAATACTGATTCATTTTACTGAAACAATGTCAATAACTGTGATGGCCTTTATCCCATCACCCCCTACCCAGCTCTCCTCCCCAAGAAAAGGAATGAAAATAACAGTCTGTACCCACCTTCCAACTTAGCTAAATCTCATTAACTTTTTCGAAAGTGCCAATATAACCTGTGAAATATTCTGGAAAGGTTTTCTCACAGATTCTTGATTCCATTTGAGTTTATTATTTTAAAAAGCAAAATTTTCCTTTTTTGAGAAGAACCCAGTTTCTCATTTTACCCCACGCTTCAGGGTTTTCATGAGGTCTGTTAGCAGTACAACCATGTTGCTATGGGCTTATAACAACTTATAGAACTCTCAACTCATGAGGTTCCCAAAGGGATCACCCATTCAAAACATTAAATTTAAATTCATCTACGTTTATTAGTGGTCCAAAGTCTAGAATCCCTACTGTGGCTCAACAGAGTAAGAAGAAGAAAAACAAATGATGCATCTTATTATGTGTAGCATAGGGGCACATTTTTATAAATATCATATTTCACCAAGTCAAAGATACCACCTATAAGACAACATAATTTCATACGCTACTGAAAAAGAAAAACTGTTGCCTTCAATTGACATTCAATCAAGTATAAGATGCATGACAATTCTAAAGATGTTAAAATGGGAGTAGAAATGTGTTTTTTAAAATTCATGAAATATGGGATAGTCTGAGAAGAAACTGAAAGAAATCAGAGAGTTCACAATCCCGATCTGTAGACCTATCCAACGGCTCAGTGGATGATTAAGCGGTTTGTGAACACAATCACAAAATTCCCATTAACAACACGATTTGGAACAAGCATTAAGAGCCAGCTTTAGCACGAAGCCAGTGTCATACAGAGTGAAGTAAGTCAGAAAGAGAAAAACAAATACCACATGGTAACACATATATGGAATCTAAAGGAAAAAAAAAATGGATATGAAGAACCTAGGGGCAGGACAGGAATAAAGACACAGATGTAGAGAATGGACTTGAGGACAAGGGGAGGGGGAAGGGTAAGCTGGGACGAAGTGAGAGAGTGGCATGCACATATATACACTACGAAATGTAAAATAGATGGCCGGTGGGAAGCAGCCGAATAGCACAGGGAGATGATCTCCGTGCTCTGTGACCACCTAGAGGGGTGGGATAGGGAGGGTGGGAGGGAGACACAAGAGGGAGGAGGTATGGGGATATATGTATATGTATAGCTAAAAAATTTAAAGAAGAAGAAGAAGAAGAAAAAAAGAACCAGCTTTAAGTCTAATGTCCCAGAAACTACGAAAATTCATTTCTTGCACAAAAACTTCCAACTTGGAATTACAGAGTAGTTCACTGAAATAAATGTACCCTACCCACTCCTTTCTCCTTTAAATTCAAATTCACTGAATGTTAGCTGAACTCAGTATTCCTGTAACTAATGTATTTGCTTTACTTCAGCTAAACATAAACCATGTTTTAGTCTTTAAATGTTCAAAATTCACAAAAAAAGGCAGGTCACTGTCCCCTTCAAGAGACTGGCAGTCTCACTACGCATTAAACCTAAGACTGAAGACAATTTCTGATAACAGCCATGAATCTCTAGCTTCCTCATATCCTGAAGGCATACAACCACTGGTTCAGAACTCTTAGGGCAAGTGTTTAGCAAAGTAAAAAAATTTACTTTAAAAAAGTTTGAGGGACTTCCCTGGTGGTCCAGTGGTTAAGAATCCACCTTCCAATGCAGGGGACGGGCCTCGACCCCTGGTTAGGGAACTAAGATCCCACATGCCGTGGGGCAACTAAGTCCTCGCGCCACAACTACTGAGCCCGCATGCCACAACTAGAGAGAAGCTCAGGCGCCACAAATAGAGAGAAGCCCGCACGCCGCAACGAAAGATCCCACTCGTGGCAACTAAGACCCAATGCAGCCAAAAACAAACAAAAAAAGTGTGATACCTCTGGAAAGACTGAGCGTAAACAGTGCTAGGAAGGTCTGGTCATCCCACAGACTTGGCAATACATCTGATTTGCATTAAAATGCAATGTCTTACAAATATATGTGTTTTCTAAAACTCATTCTCAATGTAACGAAAAATACTGCTTTATCCCATGTTTTAAGGAGTTCTACATTCCCCTTAGTCTCATTAATTCTTGTAATGGAATAACCAATAAACAACACTTTCCACTTAAAAGAATAAATTATATTCTGTCTCCTCCATCTGCTTCCCACCTTCCCTGCACCCCAGTCCCACATCTCCGGAAGAAAGCTACATGGGGAGGGGCTTAAGACAAATTCACCTATTATTATCCATGTTTTGAAAAAGCCACTTCTGACAGTGGAGGGTATGTCAAGCTAAACTATGACTGCATAGTAATTAAAGTTCTAACTACTGTTGTTGTCCAGCAGTTCGGAGAAACCCCAGATTCCTTTAATTTGTGCTTCATCACTCCCTCTGTTTTCTTCATCCCAGAGGGTCACCTCACAATATTCTTATTAAAGTCAGCCAAAGGAAAGGAAGAAATAAAGGTTAAGATCTTAAATGCCAATGTACGGTCCTAACCTGGGCTTTACAGGATGAGATTTACCAGGAAGTTAAAAACGCAAATCTTCCCTCTAAAGACCCCGGAAAAAGAATTAGTGTTATTGATAACGTTTTATTTAGTTATCTTTTAATGCCCTAATTTTACTAAATCCACTACTCACAAAATGATTGAATGCATCTGCAAGAGTCTAGCCTACTGGGCTCCCCTGGTGGCGCAGTGGTTGAGAGTCCGCCTGCCGATGCAGGGGACGCAGGTTCGTGCCCCGGTCCGGGAGGATCCCACATGCCGCGGAGCGGCTGGGCCCGTGAGCCATGGCCGCTGGGCCTGCGCGTCCGGAGCCTGTGCTCCACAACACGAGAGGCCACAACAGTGAGAGACCCGCGTACCGCAAACAAAAAAAAAAAGAGTAGAGAAAATCGGTGAAACCCAAAGAAAAAAAAAAAAAAAAAAAAAAAAAAGAGTCTAGCCTATCAAAACTTATCAAACAGAAACCTAACAATCTGAAGTGTATGTATACAAAAGTAGAAAGTGGCCAAACGTGATCCACAGGGTGCTTTAGTCACCTCTTTCCCCCTGTAGATTCTATTTTTCATTTGATATTCATTGTTTCTTAATGATTTACTCTTAATGACTGGGAAACAAGTGCTAAAATGTTATAAGTTACTTCTACTTCTACATTTAAGTGGATATTAAACAAAAGTAACACCAAACAAGTTTTCCAATTTCTCCAGGTTTTCACACAAATTAACATCTTAGCCGAAATTTACAGACTAATCCTAAACCAGGCAGAAAAGACGGTTGAAAACTACCGGACGGCAGCTGCCAGAATATTAAGGTGGTGATCGTAGGTGTCATTCAGAAAGATGGGGCTGGGAATTCTCTGGATGTGAAGTCACCACTCTCTAATGAGCTCTTTAGTAGGGAGTTTGTGAGCCCCTGAAAAACAGGTCCCAAACAGGCAAAATAGACCCAAGACATACAAAATAAACAAAACTAGCAAAGGCAACGAAGGCCAAAACAAAGAGTCCTACAAGTAATCAGGAGAGGTGGAAAGCTAAGTTACTCTTTTCTGTCATAATTTCTCTCTCTAAAGAAGAAAAACTTGAACCCATTCTCATTTTAGAGCAAACTCAATTCTAAAACTTCTGGACAGGTTTATAAACTACATAAAACATCACAGTACAGTATGATCTACTTTTTTTTTGAATAACTGATTTGTCTGGAATATACTCTCTAGAATATACTTCTAAACGAACTTTCTTTTTGATGGACTCATAAAAATGAATGACAAAACTTGCCTTATGTTATTCATGTACTATTTTCACTCCTATTCAGGAGCCATTATGACCTCCTCTTCACTTGGTGCACCATTTCAGATGACCAGTAACTACTAAACATAGCATTCATGAGCTGCAATAAATATAACTCCTAAAAAAATCATCTTAAACTGGCCAATTTCAATCAGCCCTACAGTCCCTTGAGAAAAACTAATTATGCCACCAATCGCCATATTACCTTACAGTAGTAAAAATTAGTCTAAAAACATTCTTTCCAAGCCTTATCCTTATTCTTTTTCTTTCCCTCATCACATTATAAGAAATAAATGGTTGAATAATTTATATATCTACTTTTCATTTTTCATATACAGTATACAAGAATATATAAATACCCTGATTTTACATTAAGATACTTGCTAACGATTCATTACCTTCAAATTTAAAATAAAAATGCCAGTTAAGGGCTGAACAAAATTTATTACCCACCTACCTACTAAACCACAATGCAATTCAATCAATGTGTAGTAACCACCAAGGAACAAATTAAACATGGAACTTTTCTCTGTGATTAAAAACAGATATCGGAGAAGGGCAAATTCCTTTACCTATAGAACATATTATCTTTCTGAAGTGATCTTACTTCCTCGAATTTGGATTTTGAGTAATTTTAAACACTTCTACAAAACACACTGCAAGAAATAAAGAAAAGATAAATTGAAACTCTGCAAGGAGAATGCAGGTTTATTTACCGGCTAACCAGAGAGGAGTAGTTGTGGCACAGATACTGGGCCTCACTCTTCCAGATTCAATTCCCAGCTCTACCAGTTACTAGTTGTGTGATCCCAGGCATATTACTAAACCTCTCTCTATGCCTCAGTTTCCTCATCTGCAAAACAAAGAAAGTAATAGTACCAATTCATCTGCAAAACAAAGAAGGTAATAGTACCAGTCTCACAAGATTACCAGAGGAAGAAGTGAGTTAGTAGATGTAAAATGCTTCTTGGAAGAATGCCTGACACGTGCTTAGCTCCCTGATGGGTCAGCTGGGATTATTACTATTATACCACAGCCACGGCTGCCATTTCCTCTCCATCCCAACAGTCCCTATTACTCCTGTTACACTCCAGTTTTAACCAAGTAAGGTAACAGACTCAGATTTTTCTATGAGTATAGGTAATCACAAATAAAATTATCCAGACAACAAAAACGATTAATACCAATATCCAGACAATAAAAATGATTAATACCTATCCATCAACAAAAATGGTTAATACCATAGCTTGGGATGGGGTGATGATCCTGGTTTTAAGCCTTCTATCAGGTTAAGCCAAAAAATCATTCACTCCAACTAGGCAAATCAATATTGGTTTCTCATCGGCTGAGGGAAAGCAACATAGATTTATTGCTGCACGGGATCTACATTTCCATTCATAAAAGCACTGTCCTTCCCATCAGTTACAAGAAACCCCACAATACCAAGCAAAGTTGGCCCAGTGTTTAACAGGCACTTGACGAATAACTTAGGCCAAAATGGATGTTTCCTGTATGTGTCATGTACTCGTTTAGTTGCATTGCCAGACAATGTTGTTGGTTCTCTCCCACCACCACTCATCCCAGGTTTCTAAACCTTAAAACATAGAACAACAGGTAATTTGCAAAGAATATCTAACCTTGTCCTATGAGCTGTGTCCTCAATTCATGCAGCTAATACTAGATCTTGCCCCAAAAGCAGACTTCAGTGCAGAAAATGACTCAATAAAGGGACTAAAACGACAACAAAAATTCCAGTTTATTTTATAGAATAAGTTTGGAACTCTACAAAAAGTTTATAAAGTAATTAAAACTCCTCTATATCAATTAACCTTTTCTTAAGGAATTATTCAGGTAGAATGAAACTCTATTACCCATTTAGTAACATATTATGAATGCATTATATGCTTTGGGAGGTGTGTATGTGTAGAAGTGAACAGAAATGAGCCATGAGTTGGAAACTCAGTACTGAAAGTTTTATCTTGCTCAGGGGAAATCAGGAATATTCTCACAATTCTTTCTGTTTACCAAGGCAGCCTGGTTTATTTATAAAAACTTGGCCATAAGTGGCCAGAATCAAGGCATTTCAATAGGGCTGTCTTCTGCTTTCTTCCTTTTTTCTCTACCCCCTTTCTCCTTCTCCTTAAGAAGCATCTCTGGTGCATGCCTGGTTTCTAAGGGTCTGACTAGACTCTCTATGGGTGCTACAGTGAATGCTTAATTCTGAAAGAAATATTTTTCTCTCCGTCTCTCTGAGTCAGAAAATTCTGAACACAAGAGGACCCATTCAAGGCATGATGGAGTGCCCCACAGAGGCAGCAATATGTTCACAGTTGGCAAACAGAGATCTGTTTGGACAGTGAGCACAGCCATCCACTCAGCAAACATCAGCTTCCCTATTAGTTCACAGCAGAAACAACCAGACGCTGGCGGCCCTTCTTTCAGACTCCAACACCACTTTGGGACAAGCCTTCTAAACAAAATGCCTTTGTCCAACAGTCACAATTCAGTGCGTCCCAACGGCTTTCCTAGAAGCTATGCCTGTCTATTCACAATTGCATTTGGGCCCAAAAATCATTTGTAAGGGTCTAGAGGAAAAAAGTGATGGGGAAAAAACCAATTTCTATTTATAATAATAGACAAGGAGTGACTGAATGGCTTTATACAATCAGCAAGAACAGCAGCAGGAAAGGTATGAAGTGTCTGATGAATCTAAAGGGCTGTCAATCCCCTTAAGGTGCTTTTGGGATCACGGATGTTGTTAAGCACTGCAATCTGGAAGAAAACCAAGTACAACCTTTCACAGGAAGTCAGAGAAAAAAGGTAGAGCAAATCAAACAGCAACTTCCCGTGGAGTGTATGTGAATATCATACCCCTCCCCATAAGGTTTCAAAATAATACGCAGTTTAAAACTTGTCATTTCAGAAAGACAGCAAGACTGGTTAGGACATCTGGTTCTACCCAAACTTTCACCAAATCCTCTCTGCCATGGGTAAAACAAACAAACAAACAAACAACTCCACAAAGACAGAAGACAAACACATGGCCTATCTCGCTTTCTCCCGCTGTGGGCATAAACTTGCTGTTTGACCAGTTGTTCCTACAGACCTGCTAACAGAATTCTGCCATCTTTCTTAGTCTAAGTATGAAATCAAATAAAAATATGAGTATGACATAAAAACATGTCACAGGGAAGGTTGGGGGAAGAGGGGGCAGTGTCCTCCAGGATATGACATTTCCCACAGCTTATAACACTAACATATTCTTATTACTAAGTATTCATTTGTTACCTTATCTCCCCACCAACATCACTTCTATATAAGTTGGAAGTGGGGGGTAAATCTCAGAACCCAGAGAACTCTCCATGTAACATACTTCTGAGAGCAAACACTCTTAGGAAAACTACTGCCAGCCCATGGCCGGGTTCTGTACAGCCTAGGAGCTAAAAATGGTTTTCACATTTTTAAAGGTTGTAAAAGAAATAAAGAATATGCATCAAATACCATATGTCTGCAAAGCAAAATATTTACTATCTTGTCCTTTACAGAAAAAGTTTGCCAACCCTGCACTAAAGCAGTAAAAAGCCTCAAGTAACTCCTGATTCTATGTAAGCCAAATCATGAATGTGGAGCCAACTTATGAATGTGCTTTCAAATAATCTCTTCCAGGGGTCATGGACCAGACTCAGGGCAAGATGAAAATGTCAGAGCTGAGGATAGAAGGGCCCGACCAGGACTCTGCTCATTCAACAACAAAGGGTTAATAAGGCAATCTTAAGATGTCATAATACGACAAACTCTTTATCTGGGAAAGGTATCTGGGAAGGTACCTAATAAATCGTTCAGTTTGGGAGAATTCCTTAATAACCACTTGCCCTCACAGAGGGTGGGAGAGAACTTTATTTGTATTGCACGGGGCTCTCCTGTCTTCTTGTAGAATAGGAAATACTGACCAAATACAAAGGAAATACTGACCAAATAAAAGACAAAGCAAGGCGGAAGACATTCTAAAACTCTTTCTTTTTCCTACAAGCACAAAGACAACCTCAGAGAGCTATCTTTTTAAATGAATAAAGAAAAGAGGCTTTTTGTGAAGGGAAGGCGTAGCTGAAATTTCTAACCTATAAGCTGAAAAGTCATTAAAGAGAAGGAGGGAAAGAAGAGGTAATCAGAAATTCTGGATGTTGTAACTTCAAATTCCTACCTCAAGCTGGCTGATTTAACTTAGTCCGAGAACCTGAGAAATGTGATTTGCCAGCTCAATTGCAATTCGGTTGCCTTTTAAGGAGGGTTAAGATCAAGCCTCAAATTTTCATCCACTCAAGGGTTTATTTGTGAAGACTGCCAATTTTTTAGAAATTGATCATGCATACATATTATTCTAAGTATAATATGTATCCAAGTTATAGCATCATGCAAGAACTCATGAAGTAGGGTTGCCAGATAAAAGACACACTCAGGTCACACTCAGTTAAATCTGAATTTCAGATACACGATAATTTGTTCCAAATACTGCAAGGAACATGTTCACACTAAAAAATTATTTGTTGTACATCTGAAGTCCAACTTTGGGCGCTATGAAGACATGAAGGTCAAACAGCTGCCATTTTGTAATACTCCATAGGCTGGGGGGTGAGAAACTGATATGAATGACTTTGTCTCTCAATATGTCAGCAATCTGTACAAAGAATGCTATAGAAAAGAGGTTAAAGACCCAGCAGGAGATTTCCATTGCCTTAGTCAGACAACCACAGGGAAATAAAACACCCATGACAGGGAAATCCTCTAGAGATACAGACTTACCTTATAGTATTGCCACTACTTCTCATGAGGTCACTCTCACCAGAAAGCCAGTGGTAGGAGAGCACCGCTGGGGAGCCAACTAAAAGGCCCACCTCTAGCCCTCCAACCCCCCCCCACTCCCACCCCCCCACACACACACAGCCTACATCCCAAATATGTCCAAGTAGTAGTGTTACAGTATTTTTTAAAGTAAGAAAGGAAGGAGAAGAAACCTCACAGACACTAAAGCCTCTGGAGAGCTGCCAGGATCTGAGTGGAAAAACTCCACCCTGCGCTTTCCCCGCTGGGGTTGTGGCTTTCTTGAGAAGGGCACTCGGCCAGAACCCGGCCCTGTGATAGGTTTCCAATGGAAGCGCTAACAGAACTTCACTGTAGGAGCCCTCAGAGAGGCTGGCTGGAACAGGGAGCTCTGAAAACATGGCTGGCCCAAACATCCACACAGGGATAAGATCATAAGCATAAAAATTATGAATCGTTGTTCAAATAAATTCACTAAGAACTTGGTTTTAGCTAGCAAATGCTATTCAACTTCCTCCTGCCTAAATATGCATATGGCAGCAATTATATTGGCAACAATTGCCACAAAGACAGCCCTTTCACTAAAAATTAAAGGCCAAGGTACTTAGGTGCACTTTTGAGAAAAAGAAAATTCACTTCTTCAAATGCTTCTCTCTCCTCTCTCCAAACGACAAGATCATTTTACTCAGTTTCATGCTCCAAACTAAGCCAGTGAATTGTGGGCACATACATCACTGCATTCATTTGTTTAAACGCAACCCAAAGGACAAAAATAATTATATATGTAACTTTTTCCTTGATGTGATTAGGACAATAGTGTTATCATAAATAAATATTCCTAACAGCTACCACTCCTTCACTAGGCATGTGAAAGACATGAAAATAGTTCTTCATTTACTTCTTTCTCTTCCTGCTCTCTCCCCACAAGGTAGGCATCCCAGGGTTAGAGGGTCAGTTGGACATGGGGAGTGATAGTTGGAGTGGGGTATAAAGAGGATGTCCAGGTGTGGAGGCAGCCCAGCAATGGAGAGGCCACTTAAAAGGGTGGCCTAGCATGGGAATCTGGAGACAGGTCAGGTGCAAGAAGATATCACTCATGGTGGCAGTCTGGCATTGGGCAAGAAGGGTGTCCATGCAGTGAGGCCGTCTGACACGGGGTATCAGCCAAAGGGGTAAAGCAGGGGAAACACTGTGGGGCTGGTTACATATACAGGGAGTCAGACTTCTCACTATAATAGAAGGCAGATTTACAAACATGGTGAGGAAAACGAGAACCCTTGTGTTGGATTGGAATTATTAAGTATCAGTGTAAACTCACAGATTTCAATATATACATTAAGATGTAGAAATACATATAAAATGTGTACTCATGTGTGTTTTTATGCATATGTATATCTATATGAGTGTGTTAAGTATGTACATATATACAATTCAAGTATTCTCCAGCTCTGTCCACTGAAAGTCTTGGAGAGGTACAACCCCAACAGTAATGGCCCCACGTACTACCCAGATCTTGGATTCTAAATATCATTCTCTACTAAAAGAAACCAGGGTTTCCTAAGGAAATGGTTAATTGACGACTAAGGCAGGAAAACTTCAAGAAGAGCCTGGAACATCTCTTTGTACCAGAAAAGAAGTACTCAAAGAATGATGGGGATGTATTAAAAGGATACATAAGATGGCTGGAAGAGATTTTATTTGAGCACCAAAATAATGTTAGTAATGGATTATAACCCACTAAATTGAATCAAAACCAAAGCATGCATTTGTATTAGTATAAATAAATAAATGAATTGACATTTTGATATTGATTTATTTCCATCACTTTAAAATATCTCCCTACAGAATATACTTACTAGTTACAAAGGGAAAATGAGACAGTCTACAATGGAGAAGACTGGCAGATACCACCTTAATCAAGTGATCAAAATGTTACTTATTAGTACAAAATATTAGTTACAAAGGGAAAATAAGAAAGTCTACAATGGAGAAGACTGGCAGATACCACCTTAATCAAGTGATCAAAATGATCATCATCAGTATGGGACAAATCAAAATCATGACCTCCTGACAGGACATAATAAAAACACAACCAACAAAATTCCTAATTTTGATGCTTATGTTGTTGTTATGCAGGAGAATGTCCTTGTTTGTAAGGAAAATACAACTAAGGTATTCAGGAGTGATAGACATCAGGAGACCAATTTACTCTCCAGAGACTTTTTTTTTTTTTTTTAGTATTCAAGCTATATTTGTACTATTTAAATACAAAGTTTTTGTACCATTCAAATTATTTCCCAGAAATAAATTGGTTTTAGCCAACTAGTGCCATAAGATATTTTGTGGCACTGTATCTGCAACAATTCTGTAAGTTTGAGGCTGTTTCAAAATGTTTGTTTGTTTGTTTTTGGTACGCGGGCCTCTCACTGTTGTGGCCTCTCCCGTTGCGGAGCACAGGCTCTGGACACGCAGGCTCAGCGGCCGTGGCTCACGGGCCCAGCCGCTCCGCGGCATGTGGGATCTTCCCGGACAGGGGGCACGAACCCGTGTCCCCTGCATCAGCAGGTGGACTCTCAACCACTGCGCCACCAGGGAAGCCCTGTTTCAAAATTTTAAGCAATTATTTTTTTAAAAGAGTAAAATGATAGCTTAAAGCATATATTTAACCCAAACATAAAGAATGTCCACTTACTTACTGCCTCCGAGAGCTCTTGCTGCTGTCATTCATGTGGCCCATTCTGATTTTCAGATTTTCAGGTTGTCCTCAAACTCTAGACCCCCTTCTGTTCAAAATGGAACCTCTCACTGTGCACACCCAGAGCTCAGATCACAGAGCTAGGCATGACTTGAGACAACCAAATCCCACCTCCACCTCTCCATTTTACAGATGAGAAAACTGAAGCCCCAGAGAGAACAAGAGTTGGTGCCAACACCTAGAATGCCCAACTCCAAACTCAAGGAACAAGAGTAAATGGAAATAAGCTATAAAAAGTGTAACATAAAATAAAAATGTTTAAATCTGAAAACTCTTCCCAGCAATTAAAAGCTTTTCTGGGTGAGGCCTTGTCAAATGTCAACTACCTAAATTTTTAAGATTTGAAGAAACTCTCATAGTCCCCCAAAAATATCCTCTATGATAAATAACATTGTACATTTACAAAGGTTCACAATAAGTGCCAGAAATCATCCTAAGCATTTCACATAATCTCATTTAATCCTCACAACTCTTTGAGGTAGAAACTGTTATCATCCCTCTTTTACTATTGAGGAAATCTAGGATCACAGTCATTACCTAACTCATTTAAGGTCAGAAAGTTTGAGGCAGAAGACTCAGAAATGAACCCAGACAGTCTGGCATCCAAGCCTGGGCTCTTAACTGCTTGTACCCAACTCCTGTATGCCCTGAACTGCTCTCCACAGCTCTGCAGGCCGGCTTGTGATTTAACTGGTACTACTCTAAGAAAACTGGTGTCAAATGGGCAAGAACCCCTTCTATATTCTCCATTTGGACAACAGTCAAGAAAGGGTTTATCAAAACCTGATTTGCTGAAAACAAGCACCTCAAAATGTAGGTGGGTATTGGAAGAAAATAATATGGAAGAAACCTAAGTTATCCAAAATGATAAAAGAGTTTACAGCACAACTTCTCAGATTCTTCACTACTATGCTGACTTACATGTGGAGCTCTAAGAATCTGCAATGATGCCAAACTTATCTAAGATGGAAACCTTTTGCCGTGAAGCAAAGCTAGCAAAAGCCAGGTTTCTGCCCTGAATCAAATTCTTAACCTAGTAACAAGTCTTAGTGCATTAAAAAAAAAATGTTACACAGTGTAGTTTTTTTTTTTTAAATAAAATGTTGAATCATTTCATAGCAAAGAGCAATTTATATCAAGTGACAAATTGTACACATATTTTTCTCTCACAATCCCAATTCAAACATTCATCTATATATTATAAATGCACTTCCAAGAATCTAAGAAAACCAAAATGGAAGGCAAAGTTAAGGAGGGGGAGAAATACGTACCATTCAATACACAAATTGTTCTAATTTAATTATTAAAAAATAGCTTTTTATCTTGGATCACAACTATTTTTGTGAATAACTAAAGATCATAATTTAATTTAAAATAACTTGGACTTTCTTTTATGTCAGTTTTTACAGACCCAGTTTTGTTTCCTTTCCTGATGAAAAATTAGTTATAACCTGGGAAACAAATTCTCTAAGATCCTTCGTAGCTCTGATTAACCACCTCCCAGCAGGGCTGAGGAGGCCCAAGAAGCCATTGCTTCACCAAGGCAACTTGATAACATAACAGGTTTCTTAGCAACATGGTAGTCACAGTAACCATTCACCATGGTATTAGAATTAGGCTAACCACCCGGGCTGAGGCCAAAGAAATAATTTAAACTCATTAAATCTTTAGGCCCAAGATAACAAGAAAAACACAAAAAATTTTAAAGCTATTTGTGATTCACCTATGAAATTAAGTTCTTATGTGACTCTTCAGTGCTGGACTAGATGAGTAGATACTTACAAACATAATTACAAATTCTAAATCAATCCTTAATGCTCTTAATACTTCTTTTTCATTTTTTAAAAGAAATTTGGAGCTAGGTATATGACCTATGCCACAACTGGATTCTTTCCAATAGAAAAGGACCATGTATAATTTTAACCATGATAAGAAGATGATTATATAGAAGCAGTAAGCTATAATTCAAATACGGAAAACAAAACTTTGAAGTGTGTATGAAAGCATTCTTAAATTCCATTTAACAAAGAAATGACAATAATTTTCAATTTATTAAAATGTCTATTAAGGGCTTCCCTGGTGGCGCAGTGGTTGAGAGTCCACCTGCCGATGCAAAGGACACGGGATCGTGCCCCGGTCCGGGAAGATCCCACATGCTGCGGAGTGGCTGGTCCCGTGAGCCAAGGCCGCTGAGCCTGCACGTCCGGAGCCTGTGCTCCACAACGGGAGAGGCCACAACAGTGAGAGGCCCGCGTACCGCAAAAAAAAAAATGTCTATTAAACAAAAGAATGCTAATTTGCTTTTAAAGGCAGATCTTTATATAAGTATTTGCTCACACATTATAGAAGGTTAATGAATGTTCTATATACGAAGAGAAACAAATTCAGAATTTACATAAATTTCACTTTCCAAATCTACAGCACGCAGACACTGTTTGTGATGGGGACAGTATACTTAAATTTGCAAACAAGAGCTACATGAGCTATTTAATTTTACAGTACTTGCAACGCTAGTCATCTCCCTTGTACCGAAGATTACTTAGCACTCATACAAACAGAATGTTTTCCACAAATGCTATACCTTCATCTTAGGCGTGTCTCAGTCTCCCTCCCTGTTTTTTTTTTGGCCACGCCACGTGGCTTGGGGATCTTAGTTCCCCAATTAGCGATCGAACCCAGACCCCTGGCAATGAAAGCGCTGAGTCCTAACCACTGGACCGCCAAGGAATTCTCTCACCCTTCCCAGTGAAAGAATACTCCAAAAGAAACACAGGTTTGAGGATCAAATGTGACTATTATCTACAATAGTGACATATAATCTCATTCCTAATTGTATAGTACCATTCCTGTCCGTGTCTTATTTCGCATGACAGGTAAGGTCATACAAGACAAGAATCACATATTTACATTTTTGTAGCTCTCAAGGTATCTACCGGAGTACGTGGCAAACAGCAGGACCTCACTAATGGCTGCTGGTTGAACAAATGCGTGAATCAGTACTATGCTACAATGGGCTAACTTGTTAACATGGTTTTGAAATTTTCCTTGCTCACCCATAATTAACCTTTTTTTTTTTGTACTCACACTTCAGTGTGAGCAGTTCCACTTTTATAAAGTTGATGCAATTTTTGAAAACTTTTATTGGTCTTCCTTCTGTGGTGATACCTTGAGTTGTTACAGTTTCCTCACAAGGTCCCATTTCTAGACATCAAAAACACCTCCCTTTCCTCACAGAGCGCCAGCATGAGAAGAAAGAAAGATGCCACGCCAAGCAAAGCCAGACAAACCCAGGCTTCCCTAATTCTAGACAAAGTGCCACCAGCCAGCAACCAAAATGCGAGGGAGCATGTGGAGCAGAAAACACCACTGAGCCCAAAAGATTTCAAATCAACAATGAACTACGGGGTACGAGACAAAATAAAAAGAGTTCAAAATAATTAGTTGATGAAAAATTTAGTAATATGACCTCATTCTCTGCATTGGGATAAGTACTTTGCAATACCTTTTAATATACTTCAGATTACCAACCCAAATATGGAAAGAAATGATAGTGCAAGTCAAAAAGAAGTGAGACAGCAAAAACAGAAAGAGGACAGAGAAAAGAGAGACTGGGGCCTAGCATTTAACACAGTTAACACAAGACTACAGATTTAGAGAGAGGGGCAGAAGGACAGAAATGAGGAATTAATAGACAATCACAAGCAGACATTTAAGACATTCAGTTATTTGCAAATTAACTGCATTTTTCTTGATACTGAAATTCCAAATAATGAATTCTTTCAGATAATTATCTGAGTTTATATTTTAAAGACATTGTTCTTTCCAGCCTGAAATGAATCGCATTTGATACAGCCAATCCGGATGAATAATAATTTATAGTTCCAGACCTCTGTAATTAAGTCCTCGTTACAAAAGTAAGTGCACCAGAGGCTACAGGCTCCTTATGGGGAAAATCTCCAAAATTAAACTGAGATCAAAAATCCTCATGCTCTGTAACTGGAGGTCGAGATAGTCAAAATAAAATAGGAAATAAGTTATCTATAGAATCAGTCCTCCCTGAATAAATACATGTAAGTATACCAAGCAACAGGAAGCAAATTACTGAATTGATATTAGTGCTTATAAAAGTCTTCTGTGATGTAAAATAGTTGGCTGGTGGGAAGCAGCAGCACAGCACAGGGAGATCAGCTGGGTGCTTTGCAATGACCTAGAGGGGTGGGATAGGGAGGGTGGGAAGGAGGCTCAAGAGGGAGGGGATATGGGGACATGTGTATGCATATGGCTGATTCTGTTGTAGAGCAAAGCTCTACAACAGAAACTAACACAGTATTGTGAAGCAATTATACTCCAATAAAGAGCTATCAAATAAATAAATAAATAAATAAATAAATAAAATAAAGCAGAGGGGGGAAAAAAAAAGTCTTCTGTGAATTCGGTTAATACGAGCTGGTTTTCCTGCGTCTGATCACCAACCCTAACACCACTTTCCCACGTAAACTTAAAACTGTGTTTCTTATCCTGTGAAACTAAGAATCAGCTTGCTACACTTAGGAAAAACAGGTCTGACAGTTTATGTCACATATGCCACCTCCAAACCCATTCCAAGGTTGGGGTAAACATCATCGAGCACTGCACCCTTCCCACTGGGCCCAGAGGCCATTTCTGGATCCTGCACACAGCACTCCAGCGAGCCACAATCAACTGGTTGATTGTGAAGAGCTGAAACCTCATTTTCCTTGCTGCAAAACAGACAGTACTCGAAAGTTAAACAAGAATTTGAAACCTAGACCTACCACTTGAATACCCTGCTTAAGCACTGAGAAACTCAGGCCTTCCAGCCTCTAGAATGGGGATGATGATGAGGACAAAAATGACAACAATAACATCATTTCTTGTGGCATTAACAGTGATGATTATTTGAGATTAAAAGTTTAACTTGCCACGCACAAAGCAAATATAATGTTAATTTCTTCTAAGACACTTCCACAGCCCACAGACTATGCCAACGTATTGATATCAACAATAGTATATATACAAAATACTGACATAAAAGTGATTTTGTGAGAACAAGGATTAAATTAAAAACAATACACACACACACACACACACACACACACACACACACACACACACACACACACACACACACACACACACACACACACAAAGACTCAGTGATATGAGGCTGACAGGACCTGGGCTCCAGTCAGCTCTGTGCTATGTGATCTTGGGCAAATTATGTGGCTTCTCTGAGCCTTAGTCTCTTCCCCTGGATAATAAGGGAGGGTTGGTCACGTTCCATGGTCTCATTTAATTCTTTTTTTTTTTTTTATTATTGAAGTATAGCTGATTTACAATATTTATTAGTTTCTGGTGTACAGCAAACCGACTCAGTTATACCTATATATATATACTTTTTCATATTCTTTTCCATCATGGTTTATTACAGGATACTGAATACAGTTCCCTGCACTGTACAGCAGGGCCTTGTTGTTTATCTGTTTTATGGAGGGGATATGGGGACATGTGTATGCATATGGCTGATTCTGTTGTAGAGCAAAGCTCTACAACAGAAACTAACACAGTATTGTGAAGCAATTATACTCCAATAAAGAGCTATCAAATAAATAAATAAATAAATAAATAAATAAAATAAAGCAGAGGGGGGAAAAAAAAAGTCTTCTGTGAATTCGGTTAATACGAGCTGGTTTTCCTGCGTCTGATCACCAACCCTAACACCACTTTCCCACGTAAACTTAAAACTGTGTTTCTTATCCTGTGAAACTAAGAATCAGCTTGCTACACTTAGGAAAAACAGGTCTGACAGTTTATGTCACATATGCCACCTCCAAACCCATTCCAAGGTTGGGGTAAACATCATCGAGCACTGCACCCTTCCCACTGGGCCCAGAGGCCATTTCTGGATCCTGCACACAGCACTCCAGCGAGCCACAATCAACTGGTTGATTGTGAAGAGCTGAAACCTCATTTTCCTTGCTGCAAAACAGACAGTACTCGAAAGTTAAACAAGAATTTGAAACCTAGACCTACCACTTGAATACCCTGCTTAAGCACTGAGAAACTCAGGCCTTCCAGCCTCTAGAATGGGGATGATGATGAGGACAAAAATGACAACAATAACATCATTTCTTGTGGCATTAACAGTGATGATTATTTGAGATTAAAAGTTTAACTTGCCACGCACAAAGCAAATATAATGTTAATTTCTTCTAAGACACTTCCACAGCCCACAGACTATGCCAACGTATTGATATCAACAATAGTATATATACAAAATACTGACATAAAAGTGATTTTGTGAGAACAAGGATTAAATTAAAAACAATACACACACACACACACACACACACACACACACACACACACACACACACACACACACACACACACACACACACACACAAAGACTCAGTGATATGAGGCTGACAGGACCTGGGCTCCAGTCAGCTCTGTGCTATGTGATCTTGGGCAAATTATGTGGCTTCTCTGAGCCTTAGTCTCTTCCCCTGGATAATAAGGGAGGGTTGGTCACGTTCCATGGTCTCATTTAATTCTTTTTTTTTTTTTTATTATTGAAGTATAGCTGATTTACAATATTTATTAGTTTCTGGTGTACAGCAAACCGACTCAGTTATACCTATATATATATACTTTTTCATATTCTTTTCCATCATGGTTTATTACAGGATACTGAATACAGTTCCCTGCACTGTACAGCAGGGCCTTGTTGTTTATCTGTTTTATATAGAGCAATTTGTATCTGCTAATCCCAAACTCCTAATTTATCCCTCCCCCACTCCCTTTCCCCTTTGGTAACCATAAATTTGTTTTCTATGTCTGTGAGTCTGTTTCTCTTTTGTAAATAAGTTCATTTGTATCATATTTTAGATTCCACATAAAAGTGATATATGAGGTTTGTCTTTGTCTGACTTCACTTAGTACGGCAATCTCTAGGTCCATCCATGTTGCTGCAAATGGCAGTATTTCCTTCTTTTTAATGGCGAGAGTATTCCATCCTGTGTGCGTGTGTGTGTGGATGTATACATATATATACGTATATATACACATACACACACACACACACACGCCAGATCTTCTTTAGCCATTCAGATGCTAATTTTAGAAACACTTTGCCACAACGCTCAAATCCCAAATTTGGAGTTTTTTTTACAAAAATATTATCATGGAGGTGAGGAGAAAAGCATATGTAATCCTATATCTTATTTAGACATCAAAAAGAAACAGATGACAGTATATGAACTCAATTATTTACTTTCCAGGTTCCATAAATTTAAAAGCTATAGTATACAAAGCATCACAGAAAAAGTTCCACTGCTGGAAAAGGAGAGAGATGAAAGTAACTCTAAGAATGCTTAATTCATGGAAATTCTTTAAGCTTCGCAACTTTTGAAAGCCTAACTTCAGCTTTCAACACCCTCTTCCACTTCTGGCCTATCTCCAGAGACTTGTAACATCTGCAATCACTTTTTGTCAATTATATTCACTCTCCTCTTTACTGCCTGTCTTTTAAAATCTTAGACACTAAGTAAAATAGAAGATATGGTCTCCAAAAGCAGCAATAGCTCCCAAGAGCTAGCAATTCAGTGAGAATTTGATATACACTTACTGCACTGAATTTTTTAAAAGAGAGGTAACAAACAAACAAACAAAACCTACATTAAATTAGTGCAGTATAGGGCTTCCCTGGTGGCACAGTGATTAAGTATCCGCCTGCCAATGCAGGGTACACGGGTTTGAGCCCTGGTCCAGGAAGATCGCACATGCCGCGGAGCTACTAAGCCCGTGCGCCACAACTATCGAGCCTGTGCTCTAGAGCCCGTGTGCCACAACTACTGAAACCCACGCACCTAGAGCCCATGCTCCGCAACAAGAGAAGCCACCGCAATGAGAAGCCCATGCACCACAATGAAGAGTAGCCCCCGCTTGCCGCAACTAGAGAAAGCCTGCACGCAGCAACGAGGACCCCAATGCAGCCAAAAATAAATAAATAAACTAAATTTATAAAAAATAAATTAGTGCAGTATAATTACTTCCTTGTAATTAGAAAACACAGTGACTACATTAGACAAATTATTTCTTTGTAAGGAATTAAATTACCAATACAAAGTTCACGGAATCCATTGGCCTGTTTTCTGGCAACAGCAGTTAAACTTTCCTGCTACTCTGATAAACATATTCTAAATAAAATGATACAAAGTAACATGACATATTGCAAACAGAAAGAAATTAACTTTTGTTCATAAGTTTTTAAGTCAAAACATTCTCTTTCAAATCTCAGTAAGAAATGATTGCTTCGAAAGAACTAATTCAATCTTTAAACACTTGAAAAGAGAGTAAATGCATTCTGTAGAAGAACTGAATGTCTCAACCTTCCCCAAAATAAGAATGAAAGGAAGGAAAATAGAAATGCTTGGGTTTATAGCACAAAGAATTCTTCAGACAGGATTGCACAGGACTAGGTGCCTTCCATGTCTATCTGGATTGCCTGATTCTAATCAATTTCTAGGCTATCAGGACAATCGGTGGGTATAATGGAAGAAAGATAATGAACCAGAAAGAGGCCAGGACATTTTTTAAGTCCACCTGGTAGGAAGAAATGGGAAATCCTTTCTGCAACCTTTTATAAATGAAAAGGTTATGTGCATGTGAAAGACGTTATGAACTTGACAAGAACCTACTAGATAGGAACCAAACAGTGGGTTCTTCTAAGCTGTTATGGTCTTCAGTGCTAGATCAAAGTCCATGACAGTAGTCATTCATAAAAACACACAACTACAAAGTGGCAAATAGTAATAGCTTTTTTTTTTTTTTTTTGCGGTACGCGGGCCTCTCACTGTTGTGGCCTCTCCCGTTGCAGAGCACAGGCTCCAGACGCGCAGGCTCAGCGGCCATGGCTCATGGGCCCAGCCGCTCCGCGGCATGTGGGATCTTCCCGGACCAGGGCACCAACCCGTGCCCCCTGCATCGGCAGGCGGACTCTCAACCACTGCACCACCAGGGAAGCCCAGTAATAGCTTTTATCTCCTCTCCTGAAAAGAAATTTCATAGATAATTTTTCAGTGCTTGGACACTGGCTTCCAAACTGTCACGACATTCTTAATGTTTGAGTTCTTAGTCTACTTTTTCCCTTGCTTCGGAATCTTTAAAAGTTCATTTGCGGGGATTATCAAAAGGGATAAAAGAAAAGACCTTTGCTAATTAGCACTTCGTGGTGAAACAGTTTTAAAACAGTATTTCCTACAGAAAAGGAAAGCCCCAGAAGATAATTCCTCACAACCCTTATCTGAAAGACTGGTACTGTAACTCTGGAATAACTGGAATGTTGGTGCTCCCACATTTAAACCCAACCTCCTTCACATTCACCTCCTGCCTGGCCACACTCCCCTGTGAGCTATACAAACAATTAGGCTTTCCAGTGCATAGGCTGACAAGCCATCTGTCAGTAAGATGTGAAACTTTATAGAAAGTCTGATTTACTTTTTTCTTGCCTTTTCTTCATACTGTCCTAGGCTTTAAGCAGAACCAATGACTAGAACAACATATATATTTTGAAAGTTTTGCCAGAAAGCATACTCCTTCCATTACTCTTACCCAGTATTTTCTTCATAGCCATCACCACCTCTGGTGATGTTATATGTGTATTTAATCTTTTGTTGTCCATTTACTCCCAGCTCTGGTTGTTCCACTCTTCTGTCCTCTCAACATGCAGAAAGAACCAGGCACGGTCAGTGCTCATTAATACAAGCTGAATACAAAGAACAGTGCAAGAGGCAGCAGAGCAGAAATTAAAAGTCAGGGGCTTGAGGTTAATAAAGACCTGGGTTCAAATCTCCACTCCATGCCTTAACAGCTACTTGACTTTGGATAAATTAAATTTTCTATCCCTCTATTTCTATTTTAAAATAACAGCACCTATCTCTTAAAGTAATTACGGAGATCAGAAGCAGGTTATACACCTAGCCATGTGCCTAGCATACAGTAAGAATGAATAAAAATGTAATAATTTTACAATGTACTTGGATTCAGTAATCCTTAAAAGGGTAATGTAGTCAAAAAGACTAACAGACCAGGCACATAAACTGCTATCTAAGAGTAGCAAAACTTGGATAAGTGAAAGCACAAAATGCCACTACAGCCTGAAAGAAATGTAATATCATTCAAAGACAAAACATAGATTGCATTTTCTTATAATGCAAACAGTCAGTAAGACCAAAAAGCAATTTAATTATATTTGAACAACCAGAAGGTTAAAATGACACACATTCTGACAAAGTTCCCTCTCTAATAACCATACTGGACATATAATTAATTAAAACAAATCTTTTAATGACACAGAGCAAAAGAGAAATAAAAATCAGAGTCTTTTAATGCATCTGTAAAGTAGAGGAGAAATTCCAGGCTTTAGTACATGGTAATTGTAAACCTCTAATAACGAAATTGAGAGTAAGAGTACAATTTTCATTACCTTTTTTTATTGGAAATTATAAATTTAAATTTTGTGTAACAAATCTTTTTTTTTAGATCATCAAACTTAAAATCTATCAGACAGAAATTCTGACTCACTCATCAGAAAGTCTCACTTCTTAAAAAGCACAAAGAAGTACAAGGATGACCTGGATCTGTCCACACAAATTCCAAAAAGCAATCACCCAGGGGCTTCTTCTTTCTTATATTTAGAACCTTCATGTCACAGAAAGTGAAAGCAATCTAGAATACTCATCTTTTAGCTCGCTATATCTTGCTTTGACTTGCCAAACAGACAACACAATCAGCTTTCTGTAATTTCTCTGCCACTAGCGTGGCAAAGGGGTGGGGCTTTGGAGCAGAAAGCTTTGTGTAACGCTCAGACTTTCTTTTTAACCCTTTTTAAACAAACAAACAAACAAACAAACAAAATACTTCATCTTTACTTCTCATTCACATACCCAAAGTTAATTACGTCCTGTCACCAAATTAAACAGATTCTACTATAAGAACCCTTACAATTTACTCCAAATTATCACTACATTTTTACTTCCATTGGCATTAAAAACATGCCTACTCTCAAAGTACAGTAGAGAAACTTCCTCAAGACGCTTACAATTTGCATTAGGCAGCAGCTGATGAGCACTGCTGACCATGCCAAATGCAAATCACACCGTGACCACACATCCCGAAAGGGCCTCTGGCAAAAGTGCACCCAGTACTGCCTCCAGGGCTCTGCCAGGGCTGACTCTCTGTGAACGGGGTGGGGCAAGGAGCAAGGTGCTGATCACTGGCTCCCACACAACAGGAAGAGCCCAGGAAGCTCTGAGCCTAAGGAAGTCCCCTTGGTGTCTGGCACACCGCATCCACTCTGTTGCCCAGATCTGCGGCCAGGCAGCTCTGACTCAACACTTGGCCCCATACCTCCAGCTGCTGCTGCTGTGAGAAGACCGCGGACAGCCACCAGCCTGGCTCATGCGTCTTCCTGACTTCTATCCTTCCTGTGGCCACATCAGCTCCTTGAATTGTTCTCCGCCCCGGAGCCCAGCCTCCACTTGCTACTTCCGGTCCTGTTGGCAAAGGGTTTCTCTCCCAACTTACCATGCCGATTCTGGTGGGACAAAGGGAACTCACAGCCCCAGGTGCAAAAACAACTCAATGCTGAAGCCACTGCTGTTAAGAAGGGCACACACACTTAAAACTACTTCTGGTGTGGAATTCCAAGACCCTTAGAAACTCAACAGGCCACTCTGCCTCACCCACAGGCCAAAGTAAGGAAAAAGGAATAATGTAAACTTTCATTTGTCAAGCAGTCTGGGGAAACAATACGAGACCACCCGAGGAAATCCACTCAGTGGGTGAGAACAGCAGTCTGTGCTCCCCACTCTTAGCCTAAGGAGTGAGAGGGGTACTTTGTGGCTATCTTTAAGGATGACACACCAACACTCTACTTGACCAAGGAAAGTAAATTCTAAAGGCATTTTTTAAACACCAAGTGAATCTATCTGCATAAAATGCCTGCATCATTTCAAATCTTATTTCTAGGGGTCATTCTGGCAGAGATTCAAAATCAATTAGAGATTACTAATAGAACCAGCTTCTCTCAAGCCCTAGAGGAAAAGTCACCTTTATACACAATGGCTTGCCTCACTGTATTTTTCCTCCGACCTAAGTCACAGCCTCCAAATGGTATCAGTTTTTCCTGCTTCTGAAGAGACTGAAACAGCATCTACAAGATCCCCGCCAACTCTAAAATATTATGCATCTGTAAGTGGTACCAGTCTTAAAACTGGTTCCAGAAATTCAGGCACATTTTATCATCACTCTACAGGTTCCCATTTACATCTTCTCTCCCGACGCTGTTGCCTGCTCTGCCTGTGTGCCCATTTCTCCTAATGGCACAACTAGATTCCCACACCCGGCTATAAACCTGGCTATAAAAGCAAGTCCCTCATGTCCCATCAGTCACTGAGATCTGTCTGTTCTGCCCCCATTCTGACAACAACTAACACAGTGCTTTGTATACAGTAAGCATACAAATATTTGTTACATGAATGAACAAACCAGATGATTACAACTTATTCTGAGAAGTTTTATTCATACACACATATATACACATACAGCATGGCTCCTGCCTTCAGAGAACCCGGGCTATATCTAAAGACTACAGCGCATACTGAAAGCTGAATCATTCAGGCTCTCAATTTGTAGTGAGCCCAAAGATCACTTTGGAGACTTGTTAAAATACAGATTCCAGAGCCTTACTTCCAGAGACTCCTGCTCAGTAAATCTGTTAAGAGGCCCAGAATTCTGCATTTCTACCTAACACTCAGGAGAGCCACACTCCACACTGGAGAAATGCCATCCAGCTGGATGGACAGCAGAGGCACAGCTGGAGACTAGGGACAACATGCGTGTCCATACCCACTTCTACACGCTTCAGAGGAAGACACGCTTGCTTTGCCTGTGGCCCCACTAAGTACAAGGAATAGTGCAATCAAAACATGCGGGACTTCCCTGGTGGCACAGTGGTTAAGAATCCGCCTGCACATGCAGGGGACACAGGTTCGATCCCTGGTCCAGGAAGATCCCACAAGCCGTGGAGCAACTAAGCCCGTGCGCCACAACTACTGAGCCTATGCTCTAGAGCCCACAAGCCACAACTACCGAAGCCTGTGTGCCTAGAGCCCGTACTCTGCAATGAGAAGCCACCACAGTGAGAAGCCCTCGGCACTGCGAAGCCCGTGCACTGCAATGAAGAGTAGCTCCCACTCACTGCAACTAGAGAAAAAAGCCCACACGCAGCAACAAAGACCCAACCAGCCAAAAATAAATTAATTATTTTTTTTAAAAAACATGCTAATATGAAGAGAGGAGGAAGAAGAGAAATGTCTCCATGAGTCACTGTCAGAATGGGGCTAGTCAGGGCCACCACAAACTATGGTTGATGACTGTGGAATGTAAAACCCAAAAGAGGTCATCCAGTAACGCCTCTCATCAGACAGGTGAGGAAACCTAAGGCCCAAGAGATAAAAATCACCTGTCTAAACTCTTACAGCTGGGGAGTGTATGCATGTATGTTGTTGCCAGGGAGGATGTGACACAAAAACCCAGGTGTCCCAGTTCATACCATCTCCCCTGTATCTACGGAATGAACATTTTAACATAGATATTTTAATTGCCTCAAAGTACTTTCTGCAACTTACATCCTATATTTCTCTTGATCACAGTTGTTATTTTTATGAGACTCCACGGTCCACTGGCCATGCAGTAAACCTTTTCAAACCCATACCTTCCAAAGACAAACCAATTTCCTGGTCAGGTGCTAATGTTTATGGTATTCATGTTTAATCACAAGGCAGAAATATGAAGATCAGAAATACCAGAGCTTATCCACTGGGTACGTGAGGGAGCTGAACTGAACGGGGCAATGTGGAAAGAGAAGACGCTGAGGCTCTCAGAAGGTGGCACAGGTTTTTCACCCCCAAACTACCTTCAGCTTCTTCCAACTGTCCTTATCTGTGGACTTCTATTATAACTCACATTTTTATCACTCTTACCATCACTCTCTCCAGTTATCTTTTGTTCCAAGACATAATAAAATAACAAGAACGTGGGATTACAGGAACATCCTGGCTCACTAGGTCTCCACACATCAAGCTTTTGGTGCTTTCTCCCCTCCCTTTTCCCCTGTTCTTCCTGCAATTGTAGCCTTGATTCCCTGCAAATCTTTACACCGGTCCCTTAATTCTTACCAGTCTGCAACTCACCATCTGTCAAGAAAAAGCAACTGCCTACTGATTTGTAAAGTCTTATGAAAAGCTCACAGGCAGGGCTTCCCTGGTGGCGCAGTGCTTGAGAGTCCGCCTGCCGATGCAGGAGACGCGGGTTCGTGCCCCGTTTCGGGAGGATCCCACATGCCGCGGAGCGGCTGGGCCCGTGAGCCATGGCCGCTGGGCCTGCGCGTCCGGAGCCTGTGCTCCGCAAATGGGAGAGGCCACGACAGTGAGAGGCCCGCATAACGCAAGAAAAAAAAAAAACCTCACAGGCAGTTATAAGTAGAACTTGTGATCTTCTCTTCCACCTTGCTTTAGAGCTTTCAGGTGACAAAGCAGGTAGCTTCCTACAAACGTCTCTCCTAGGCCTTGAATTCACACAGCAGGATATCGTGCCTCCTGGGTTTTCTGTCTGTCTGACTTCCATGGGTCAGCATCCTGAGCATGCCAATCCACTGCTGCAGTGATGTCTTAGCCACCCCTGCCTCCCCTCACGCTACCGGCTGTAACCATCTGCACCTGACAATCCAGAAAGGCTAGAGGCTGAGAAGTTCAGCTTCAGGATCAAACAGATAAGAGTTCAAGTTCAGCTCCTTGGTGACTAGTTGTGTAATCCTAAGCAAGTTACCTAGCCCTTCTGACCCTTGATTTGCCCCTGGGTAAAAAACAGGGGTGATAAAAAATTATACTTTCCTCCAGGCTACTGGGAGAATTCTATCAATTAAGTGTAGCAGATAATAAATGTTCAAGACATGAGCCTTTCACCCTTATTTCCAAGACAATAGAGATGCTTGGGAACCGCTTCACTTAGTAACACTGCTGACTGAGCCACCACATGAACACTCCCCTGCTACCCAAAAGCAAAGTTTCTCAACTGGCAACTTCAAACTTCAAAAGGCTGCAACGTCTAGTGTAAGTAGCTCTAGGGTAAAGGGCAGTAGAAATGCCCAAGGAGGCTGTTAAAATGCAGATTCTCAGATCCTTGCTCTCAGAGAATCTGATTCAGTAGGCCTACGATTAGGCCCAGGAATCTGAATATTTAACAGGCACTGCAGGTCATTCAGAAAAGTATTATCAGCGTCACTTTAATACACATCAAGCTACAGTTTCATACGAACTCATGGTTCCTACAGCACTCTCCAACCATAAAGCAGTCTCACATGATCTCACTTGACCATCATCATCTTGGGGAAGAACTCTAAAGAGAAGCTCCAGAATCATCTCTAATCACTGGCCCCTCCTTCATCCTCCCCAAGAAATCTGCAGCTACAGCAAGAACTAAGTTTTCAAACCCAATTCAGAGCTCATTTTTATTTGGCTCTTATTTAAGGGCAACTAACAAAAAACATCTCATGAATATAAAGAATGAATTGAGGTATCCCATGGAAGGTTAAGCCTCTTAAAGTACCAACACTTTAAACAGAAATCTCACTGAAAACTACCATGCTCTAGGCATTCTTGCGTCCACTTCTTATAGTTTCAGCCTTGTTATTATTATACCTCTCTCTCTCTGATAGCTCCCCTTCCTTAAAATTTGCTGACTTTAATCTCAGTTGGTCTGAGAAACCAAAAGCTTCATTGGAACCAGAAATAAATAACATCAGCCGCTGGTGAGAGAATAAAGGGCTCTTCTAAGAATCTAGTGCACACATGCTTTAGAGTTGATTTATCTGAAGTCTGATTGGCTAATCAAAGGCCTTCCTTTTTAACCAATTGCCTGGCTTGGGGTTGGTTTGGGAATTGAACACAGAATCGCATTCCTTTAACCAATATTACTGCCAAGTAGGGCCTGAATACCTATATTAAGCTCTCATCTGATAAGGGAAAATTATATTCTATGCAGACATTTAATATTCAAAAAAGAAACAAGAACAGGTTTATAAAAACTGTATAGAGGGCTTCCCTGGTGGCGCAGTGGTTGAGAGTCTGCCTGCCGACGCAGGGGACACGGGTTCATGCCCCGGTCCGGGAAGATCCCACATGCCACAGAGCGGCTGGGCCCGTGAGCCATGGCCGCTGAGCCTGTGCGTCCAGAGCCTGTGCTCCACAACGGGAGAGGCCACAACAGTGAGAGGCCCGCGTACCGCCAAAAAAAAAAAAATTGTATAGATAAAACTATTCCATCCCCTCAGAGCAGGCAAGGAATATCAGGGGAGAGTTTTTACATCTCTACTAACTCTGGTCCCTCCCCTGGAGAAACAATAACCTCCTGGGAGAGCCCCGACATTTCGTCTACATCTACAAGTTTCTCACATTTGTTAATCATGGGTTTATGTAACGGCTTTAGATTTGTGGTTTTCTGTGTAGACTCCTCTCCTAAATTTATGTAAATCTCTTTAAAGGCAGAATCTCAAATTTATTTTATATCTTCCACAATATTCAAAATATAAGAACTCAATAAATCAGATATTTGCTAAATGAAGAGCCATTCAAGGTCATTCTTACCACTGTAGCTCCAACTCCATCCCAAAGTTAAACTTTCCTCAGATACACATCCTCTAAAGGGCCCTTGTCTAATGATTTGCAATGGGAAGAAACGTCTAAGTTGAGAACAAAAAAGGAAAAAGAAGGGTGAAAAGACTATTTAAGCGTTTAACTCTAACACCTCCCCCACAGAACTGTAAAATCCTGAAGAAACCACTTAAAAGAACAGCTTGGAAACGTTTTTAGGGAAAACCCTTTCTCTACTTATCTCCACTCCTTCATTCCACAAAAGCCCAAAGATGACAGAAGAAAAGCAAGGAGCAGCAGACATCATCTTCCACAGAGTTTTTCCCTAACAGGTAACTAGTTTCTCTGTCACTGATCTGAGATAACTAAGAAAAGCAATATCAGACAAGAATCCTGGACTGTCAGGGAACACAGCAGAGAAAGCAAAGCAGCAGGAGCCTGATAAGGAAACAAAAATGGAAATGGGGAGAGCAGCTGGGAACCCCTCTGAGAAAGCCTGGCGAAAGAGGAAATCAGGCCATGGGACCGGATGGACAACAAATGGGGCGGGGCAGAGGAAAGGTCTCCAAAGTCCATAGAGAATCAGCAATTTGGCCCAAGCACGTATGAATAATTGGGAATTAACTGTATACGCAAAAGACTTCATTTACCACGGCAGCTAGATAAACACCATACTAAATCCAATAAGAGGCTCTTCACCCACAGCCTAATAACCAAGACCATTTGTCTTCATTCTCCTCTACAATTTTATAGAAATTTCACCATGACTTTGCAGTCACCCTCTCAATCTGTGTAAGGCTTCTGTTTGTTTGTTTTGAAGAGGCTGATTCCATTTCTCAAGACTGAGGTTTGAATAGGACATCAATCCAGATGCTCTTTCTAAAAATCTTTCAAATCTGCCAATTCAAAACATTAACATAAAGATACTCAGGGAACAGCTGCTGCAATTAACAAATTGTTTACATTTTCCCTTCTGTTGGCTTAAAAGTACTAGAAAGAATTTTAAGCAAGATAAGAGAACCGTTTAGATTTGGGATTTTTAAACAGATGACTTTCAGGCTAAAAATAATAGTCTGTAGGTTAGACTTCACGTTGCAAAAACTGGTTTCAAATCACAAGACTAAAAACTAAGTGGGAGTCCCAACATGGAGTAGAAAACAAAGCAGGCAGAAAAAACTACCCCTGGAGTAAGGTTCAGTACTTAGAAACTTCTGATCTTTTAGCATTTTCCCACTAGGGAATGAGAATGGTCTTTCCCAAATATGCTCAAATTCTTTCGGTCATAACAAGTTGAATGATGAAGTCACCTGATGGTCAGGGAAATGGGAGTCATTCTGCACCTAGAGGTGTGAAAATGGAAGTTTTCACAGCCCCTACCAAGAGCAGCCCGAATTCCCTGAGTCTGAGGACGCGCCCACAGAGCTCAGAAACATTCCCCCAATGGGCACCTTTTGCTGCACCCATGAACGGATTCGCAGTTTGCTGACGGATTCCCAGTTCCCCTGTAAATAACCCATCCCTGAGCCGCGCTATATACCAACACCGATGAGTCTCACGGGCAGCGACCACCATCCATTTCTCTGCCACAGCCTTCTCTTCTGAGAGCACCTAAGGCTTCAAATGTCTTCAGCATGATTCACACAGCAGCTCAGAAACCACACATCAAGACTCCTCCTCCTTGAAGCAGTGGGTTTGAAGAACACATCAGAATTGTTTACCCCTTGTATCTTAATAGAGAAATCTCTGTTAAGGTGTTTGGTAACCTTAAGCTTTATTTTAAAATAGTTAGAGTCAAGTTTAGGGCCCTTGTGATAAAAGAATCTGTGATACAAAGCTTGGGGCCACCACCAGGAAGAAATCCAAAAGAAGAGACAGATTACCTTCTGTCAAGCAGAAAAAGGAGTTCTACAAATTGGCTTGTCATTTACCCCAGAGCAAAATTCTCATAATGTTCCCCTCCTTCACTTTAGTGTATTTTTAACACTATACACTAATTCCAGTTTCCTTTTCGCTGACTTACTAAGTGGGGAAAAGAAAATTCCCTCAAGAAACTCCTTAGGAAAAGTTAATAATTTTTAAAAGTTTTCTATAAATGATTTTACTGGGATTTTCTCACAACAAACTACAGAACCTTTTCAATGCCCATATTACATGGATAAGAGGCATTAAAATATAAGATTAAATAAAGCTGTGGTAAAACTGACACCACTCAGAATATTAAAAACCCTTAGCAACCCACTTCTGAGCTCTCATCTTTCACTGGAGAATTTTTTAAATGAAAGGAAGGAAAAGAAATAGGCTCCTTATATTTAAATTGTGACTGTTTCGAAAACCATGACTTGATAGAACAAGTGGAAAACAGAAGACCTGGGTGATAAAACTACATATTAAAAATAGGTATTGAAACATCAAACCAATATGTCTAAACCTGTATTTATATTACGCTACTTGACACGTAAAGGTTTAAAAGAATCTGGGAACTCCCCAGGCAAGTTCTTGGAACTGTACTTTTGCTGTGTTCCCGCAGAGAAAGATCTCTTCAACACCACTTCTCCTTCATTTCTTCCCCAGGCCCAGTCAGGAATTTTCCTTCCCCCAAGAAACATACTGTTTTGGAACAAAAAATTGACAGGATCTTAGAATTTTCCCTCTGACTTGTAATCTTAGACATTCCTTACTTTGTCACACACAAAAAAAATCCAGAAACTGAGATCTAGGTAATTTTTGGTCATGGGTTACATGTACTCGAAAAAAAAGGACAGAAATTCCCACAGGCAACAAAAACAAAATGTCCACTTCCAGAGATGCTTTAGAAGACATATATCAAATAGTAAACCCCTTACACTACCATTTACCTACTGAAAGCACTCAAAGCCCCTAAAGATTTAGACCACTGTGTGTCTGAAGCCTGATAATGGAGCATATGTTTGCAGGCACACAACGTTTTCTTTTTATAAGAGGCAAAGGAGGAGGAATGGAATGACTGGCCGGGGCAGCAATGACTCTCTTAAAATAATAAACCTGAAAATGTTTCTAGTCAACCACAACATACCTTATTTTGCTACAAACATATCTACTTTCACCACATGTCCAACCTCTCAAATGCTGGTTTCCATTTATTTCCCTGAAAAATGGTGCTAAAATACAGGGCAGACACAGGGCAAAACCACTGTACACATCTGGTGTTTATAGGGGAAACTCCACTATTGGATTTTTTTTATTTCAAAGTACTTTCATTAGTAATGTATACAGCTGTCTTCTGTTGGCTAATAATCAGAACTGTAACACACGCACACTGACTCCAGGCCTAACTATGCCAAGCTGTTTGTGCTTAGCTGTAAAATGCTGAAATTCTGAGCATTGTGGAGATGCCCCTGTACCACCCCCTCCCAACCCCCCCCCCCAAAAAATGGTTAATGCAGCTGTTTTCCTCTCGGAATGCCAAAAGAATGCAATTCCTCCCTCTAAACCTCCCCCAAGCCCACCTCCACCAGTATTATGTTACCTACTCATACTAATAGATGAAGAGAGTTTTAAAAAGATATCCCATTCTTTAATAAAATGAATAGAAGGGGAAAACATGCTGGACATCCAAGTTTCCAGTAGTAATATGTGCCACCTCTACAACAAGGAAAAAACAGAAACCCAGCAAAATTTTCTACCAAAATATGTTATGAGTACTAGATCATACACAAAACAACAGTTTTGGAGAGGGTGAATATGTGCTTTTAAACCATGTGTTTTTGAAGTATGTTCTTAGCCTGTCTTAATATAATCATATGAAATGTTTGTGACTTGCTGGTGTGTCACTCTGTTTGGTAAATAAAGGAGCAACTTCATTTTGAAATAATGAACACAGGAGCTTCAGCTTTGCATTTCCGTAGACTTCCCTCTGGGCTCCGCTTACCACCTTTGTAGGGCCACAGAGACACAGCACAGAAGGCCTTTGTGAACAGGTCTCAGCCGCCTAGCTTCATACAGTCACTGGCAAGGGCCTCCAAGGAGTCCCTTTCTTTTCCAACCAAACACAAAGGTTTTATCTTACAGTAAACAGAGAAGACTTTTAACATTAGAGCGATACTAAGACAGTGATGCTATAAAAGTGGCTCAAAGATTTGCATAATGAAATTCTACTGTCTTGGTTTGAACTCAAAACTGTTTTTTTTAAAAAAAAAAAAAAAAAAGGTCAATCATGGGCAGGGCATGTTTCATTAGCTGAAAGTTATATTTACAGAATGTCTTTCATCTGAGCTCTCCTAGTTTACCTAGGAAGCTCGAAGAAGATCAAGTGAAAGGAGTAGTAACTATATACAGCCCTGTTTCTGTATAACATTCTCAACAGTCTCCAGCCACTGGAGGCTTGCCTTCTTCACCTCCTCCACCAAGCCAGCCTAGCAGGCTTCTGTGGCGAGGAGGGGGGGACACGTCATTATTTCCTTCCTTCCTCTCTCCCTATCACCATGGGTGCCATGCTGGAATGGAGACCGGGGGCAACTCCGGGCTGGTAAGAAAGGATTCACTTGTAAGCAATGAATCGTAAGCTCGCTTGCCTCCAACCCCAAACATTATCACAGCAAAGGTGAAGTGTGGCATCTGCCCTGACCCACCAAAGTCTTCTGTGTGGTACCTGTGATTTGTTATTTGCGAGGCGGGGGAAGGGGACATGATTTGTCCACAATCGTGAATACTGTGCACTCAAGAGTGACAAACAAGGTACAGCCAGCTCCTTGGGAGGAAAATGCTGAGGAATCTATGGAATTAGGGAAAAATGATCCCCTCTAGACTTGCATTTCTACTTTTAATACAAGTAGGGGAAGAAGGAGAACTTGACTAATATTTTTAAACATATCGATTAAGTAACAAAGATAATAAAATTTAAACCAAAAACTTAGATTTGAGCGTTAAAAATTCTACTTGAAGGAAGGTAAACAGCAAAGCTTGACAGGAAGCCAGTGTTGTGTAAAACATGAGGGGCAGGATGGAAACTGAACGCAGTGGCTTACGTTGGTGTGTGGAAGTCAGCCTGCTAGGGTCGCCTAGTTTTTAAAAATTCTGTTTTTAAGTTGAATTAAGCAACGAATTTCCCTCTCTGTGGTACACATTAAATGTGAAGATACTATGAGACTTTTCATAAAGTGCCATTTAAAGGGAAATATTAACAGTGAGCTTTCAGCACAAAGTAACTCGCCCAGTGGAAGTGAATGGACCAGAGCAATCTACTTGCACATGAGCTACTTTCATCACTGTTACACGGCGTGCTTCCTAATGAGGACAAGTTAAACTCAGCCAATTCTTTTCTAAAAGTGGGTATCATCAAGCCAGTCCCGGTAGGTTTTTCTGGCTGCATGGCCCTATCCGTGAAATGGTTTTTAATCATTTGATATCAGCTAAGTGGCTATAGGAAATGTATGACTCACCTCCACTGTACTTCAATGCTGTGTCCAACAAATGCGCAATCCCTGCAGTAAACAAAACCATCCGGCTTGAAAAACATCTTTTTAGGAAGCATTTAACCCTTGCATCTATTTCAATATTTAGTAAGTACTTTGTGAGCACACACAAGCACCAGGTCCCACCCCTCCACCCCCAAATGCACCTACTGGCTTGGTTCTACAGGCAGGCCTCAATCTCAGCAATGTGCATTCAGCAGAAGGCTGCACAACAACCCAGAGACCTGCTCAGGCAACCCCTTTGGTTACTCCTCTAAAGGGCACCTCTGACAGAATGGATGCAGCTCTCAGTGTTCCACAAGTGCTCAAGGTACCTTTGGAACAGAAGTGTCGATGAGTGCTGGCATGGGCTTGCTGGTGAAGGTCGGTAACGCATTCTGGGGTGTCACTCAAGAAAACATGACAGCTTGGCACAAGTAAAACTTTTACATCAAGGTAGGAGGCGGGGGAAACCTTGAGCAATCTAGCTTAGCTGTTGGACTGCAAGGCCTATGTGTAAGTATCTACAAGTGGGCCTAAATTATGAAATGCTGAATTATTCGTTATACACACCCATACAAATATAGATCACCACCACCATGTGATTAAAAATGAGTGAGGGCTTCCCTGGTGGCGCAGTGGTTGAGAGTCCGCCTGCTGATGCAGGGGACACAGGTTCGTGCCCCGGTCCGGGAAGATCCCACATGCCGCGGAACGGCTGGGCCCGTGAGCCATGGCCACTGCGCCTGCGTGTCCGGAGCCTGTGCTCCGCAACAGGAGAGGCCACGACAGTGAGAGGCTCGTGTACCGCAAAAAA
>NW_006791811.1:2054360-2061524 GCF_000442215.2 Lipotes vexillifer
AGCGGCTAGGCCCGTGAGCCATGGCCGCTGAGCCTGCGCGTCTGGAGCCTGTGCTCCGCAACGGGAGAGGCCACAACAGTGAGAGGCTCGTGTATCGCAAAAAAAAAAAAAAAAAAAAGAGTGCAAGTTTGTGCATCTGAAATTCATTTCACACCAAGTTTACCTCAATTTTGAAAAAACAAGTGAAGGCACCTCAAAAAATTCTTGTCTCAAAAGCAAACCCCACTCTCTGAGCTCTAAAAATGTATGAAATTATTCTAGAACAGCTTATATGCAATAACATTTACACCCACACAAAATTAAAAAATTATTATAAAAGGCTTTTAGCTGAGAATAAGATGTTGGGTAATTGTTTTATAAAGCTGTATCTTTTTAAAGGAAAATTTTCTAAAAATAACCTGCAATACCAGTAAGTAAATCAGTATAGTTTTACCATACACATTATCTGGGTTAGTCCTATGTTTGCTTCTAGGCTAAGGCAGGCCTCTGTACCTCAACTTTCTTCCTCACTGTTGTCTCTCTATCTCCTAGCTATTTCTTTCCCTCACTGTGACTAAATATTACAAAGATAACCAAACAAATAACACAAAATATAGCAGTATCAATCTCCTTGTTTCTAGGCATCCCACAGAGTGTGTGGTTGTAAATATTTAACAACAAATGGTTCTCCAGGAAAAAAGGGGGGAGGTATGTCCTGGATTGTAGTGTTTGCCAGTTTCCGTGGTATAAATGTTCCCACCATGGCCAAGATCAACCCAGCAACACGACATACCTGAACATGGACTTGGAAACATAGCAACACTCTGCTATGCAGCATTTCCATCATGTAGACACAAGAGACCTAAAGAACCTCAAGAGTATAGATAACAGCAACATGTACTAAAAGACCAGGAAAGGAGGAATTTCAAGTATCTATTGTCTTTGTTATTAAATACAGTTTAAATTGTAAGCTTGTATATCTTAATGTTTAATAATGGCTGTGCTTAACAACCAGGGCCCAAGATGTCTGAAAATTTGACAATCGGCTCTTGGGAGATGGTACAAGCCATCTCCAGCATTCCACTGACATGGTCTGCTCAGTTCCATTACATCATCCTGGGCAAAGGTGCAGTAGAATGGCAGAAAAACAGCAACACCTTCCCTGATTCCCACAACTTCAAAATAGCAAAAATCAAAGAGTAAAAGAAGAGAGAGCTAACCTGTAGAGTCCTTTTATAAGATCAGTAGGAGAGTCGTAGAGGCAGTATGTAATTACTGGGCTCATAGAAGCAAATCATGCTAAGATTCGGCAATGTGTATAATAATGGCCAGTTAGTTATACTTTTTCCTAGTTATTTTCACTTGCTATAACAATTTGAAAATATAACAATTTGAAAAAACATATAAAAATTTGAAAACTGAGGGTAAGTAATACATTACATAAAATTAGTAAACACACTATGAGCAGCCAAGGATAGTCATTAGCATGTTCCGTATAGAGAAAAGACCTCCACCTCCCTGTAGTATTACGACAGGTGCCAGGCCACAATCCTGCCCAGGCTGGGAAGTCTAAGATAAGCATGCCACTGGACTATCGCCACTTCTTCTGAGAGACGTGTAACTCACGATCACCTCTTAGAGAACTAAAAGAACTACAGGGAAAAGAGCTCAAAGGCTGTGGAATGAGTGAAAACCGCATGTAAGCGGAGTTGCTTCCACTAACTAGTCATGTGATCCCCAGGAAGTAAAGCCAATCAGTACTTACGCATTATGTGCCAGGCACTGTACTACATAATGAAATCACAATGGTGAACAAAATAGACGCAACTGCAGCCTTCATGGAGTACATATTCTAGGGAGCAAATGTAGACTTGAGAGCCTTGGTTTCTTGATCTATAAAGTGGGCTAATCACTATTCCAACCTTGCAGGCCTATTAGGATAATTAAATGAGACAATGCAAATGGCGCAAAGGACACTCTTCTCCTTTCCGTCACCATCTAAATGCGTTCCTTTTGTAGAAAAGTAAATAACATCAACATTTTCAATCTCTTTTTATTATCATCTCTGGGGAAGATCTGAAGAGGAACAGAGATGAATGGGCCTCCAAAATTCTAAGCCGTTTGAATGCGTACAGAAAGAAATGACTGTTGGGACTACCAAGAGTTCTTACAGCTTCTGATTCTTTAGCCATTAGACAGTCATAATTATTCTTAAAAGAAAAATGAACACATAGGAGACTTAGGATCTAGATTCCAGAGTGTCTGGAATAAGCAGACCATGACAAGAGCACATGCATTCTTCAACTGAATTACTTCTGCCTGTAATTTGTAAGAACCATTTCAATCGGGAGAGATCAGACTCAAGGTAGCTTATATGTTCTCAAACAATCGACAAAAGGCCAATAATTACTCATTCATTCATTCATTTCATGAAGTCATTCAACAAAAATTTAGAGTGCTACCCTGCAGCAGGTATTGACTGAGGCACAAGAAACACAGCAGTGATCAAAACAGTCCAATACATACTGGAAAAAGGTAAAGATTAACAAACTTGGCTGAATTACAATCCTAATTCAGAACGAAATGGGTAGCCTTGAAATGCTGACTAGTTTTCCCCCAACATCAATGCGCGCGCACACACACACCCTGAGGTAGATTAATAAATCTGGGAGATAAAATCTGAAATAAACTTCATATAAATGCTAACTCTGAAATGTACATATTTTAAAGTCTCTTGATTCCATACAATTTAACCTCTTTGGCTTCTACTTCAAGAATCTGAAATGTGTCTAGCAACGCTTGGCCCTGGCAAAATGCAATATATCTTAAACAAATTCTATGTTGAAATGAATTAAATATAGTTTCCTAAAGTGTCCATATATGTATTAACATAAATCAGTGCACTTTAGGCCCTTTGTGTATAAAGGAAGACTGAGAAGACTTCCTTCAGCCTCGAATACCCATCGTACTCGAGTATTCACCTAGGAAACAGAAATACCTCCAAAGCATAAAAACAAGTGCTTCTAAAAAGAACAGAATGAAACAATCTCTCCTGATAACCAAGTTATATTACAGATATATATATCCTGGACTCCTCAACCTAATGTGATTCATGAAGATTACAGCAAAATTCAAGGCGGTGAACACTCCCAGCATTAAATAAACAATTTCTGGCAGCTTCTCTTTTTTGTACCTCCCACCACCACTTGTAAACATGGTTCTATGATGTGGACATCTTTATGAGACAATTTATAAAATGGGATTTTACTTGTACAAAACAAAATATTTATGACTTTAGAACTGAAATTTAGTGTATTAAAAAACAAAACAAAAAAATAAGACTCATTTCCAGTCTGCATGGTACAGTATGAAAATTCAATTTAGAGTAAGTTTATAAGATACTGCAATTGTATACAGGGGGAAACGAACTGTTACTTGGTCTAAAGTATATTCAATTATAAAAACAAAACAAAAAGTGTAAAGCGATTCAACACTCCTATTTCGATTTCCAGTATCAATGGGAGAAACTGCTTGCCTCGCTCTCCCTTGCAACTACCCCTCCTTGCCCCCCCAAATTCACTGAAGCACAGAATTCACCCATAAGGGGTGCAAATATTCCTGTGACATCTAGAAAAATATATAATACTCCAGAGTATGTAAATAATTATGCTACTAATTCATAAGATAACAACATAATAAGATACTTGATGTGATGAGACAAAATATATTTGCCCTAAATAACAACCTAAATTCATCTATATTCAAGAACCGGGAATAAAGGCAGTAATTCGTTAATTTTTGTCTCCTAAGCACTATACAAATCACCCGACAGGATGATACATCACCTGAACCTGTAGCTATGTTTTAAAGTTTACCGAAAAAAAAACCTCCAAGTAGTGTGTGCTACAATGAGACTTTCCTCTTACAGGAGTCATACAATAAGTATTCATAAATACATTTTTTAAAATTTCATACCAAAAGTTCTGCTTTTAGCCCATTTCCTCGTACCTAAAGTGACAGTCTTACTTTTTCTCAGTAAAATAAGCAAGATTCACTTTTAGGTTAATGTTAAGTTTTCAAAATACTAGCTTACCCTTTAAAAACAGTAACTTTGGGACTTCCCTGGTGGCACAGTGGTTAAGAATCTGCCTGCCAATGCAGGTGACACGGGTTCGAGCCCAGGTCTGGGAAGATCCCACATGCCGTGGAGCAACTAAACCCGTGCACCACAACTACTGAGCCCATGAGCCCAGAGCCCATGAGCCCAGAGCCTGTGCTCCACAACAAGAGAAGCCACCGCAATGAGAAGTCTGCGTGCAACAACTAGAGAAAGCCCGTGCTCAGAAACGGAGACCCAATGCAGCCATAAATAAATAAACAAACAAACAAACAAACAGTAACTTGCTTTCTCCGGCACAAAAAATAGTCAAAAAGATCAAAATAGCATATCTTTCAGCACTTCTTTCCATACAAACACACACAGACACACACTGACACATAAGCATATGCACACACTAAAAAGATACTACTTCCTAATATCTAGAATCTTTTAAACTAGATGTTGTGAATTCCTCTGAAGTACTCTATTCACCATAAGCAAGTGACAATTTATATACACTGGGCTCAGAGAATCAATATTAGCAAACCACAAACTTACTGCTTGTAGTTGCCTATGTATCAAGTAAAAGGCATCAAGTTGGTAACCTAAATAAGCAATTCCATACATTTTTAACTTTATTATACAAAAATTTACAGGGCAAGAGAAAAATCTTTGGATTGAAAACAAATCTGATAGTATTCATGTAAGAGAGCTAGTTCTCAGTAATAATAATCTAAGGAATATACCATCTCAGTGATTTTTCAATAGCACATAGGATTTTCAGGTAACCCAATGTCCACCATTCTACAAAGAAATAAAAAATATAACTGTACATGGGCTGGGTGAAACTTTAGAAGTAATGAGACACTTACAGAAATGCAAATTAAAACCATGATGAGACACCATTACAAGAACCACCCACCAGACCGGCAAAATGTTTAAAGGCTGAAAATAATAAAGATTGATAAGACTGTAGAAAAAAGCATTACAGCATTTTAAAAGAGTCTGGCATTATCTAGTAACCTACAATTCTATTATTCACTAAACATTCCAGAGAAACTCCTGGAGACTTGGAGACACAGACAAGAATATTCGTAGCAGCACTGCTCAAAATATCCCCAAACCGGGAACAAGCCAAATGTTCATCAAGAAAGGAGTATAGACTGGTCAGAATGGCCATCATCAAAACAATCTACAAACAATAAATGCTGGAGAGGGTGTGGAGAAAAGGGAACCCTCTTGCACTGCTGGTGGGAATGTAAATTGATACAGCCTCTATGGAGAACAGTATGGAGGTTCCTTAAAAAACTAAAAAGAGTTACCATATGACCCAGCAATCCCACTACTGGGCATATACCCAGAGAAAACCATAATTCAAAAAGAGTCATGGGGCTTCCCTGGTGGCGCAGTGTTGGCAAGGATGTGGAGAAATGGAAACCCTCGTACACTGTTGGTAGGAATGTAAATTGGTGCAGCTACTGTGGAAAACAGTATGGAGGTTTCTCAAAAAACTAAAAACAGAACTACTGTATGACACAGCACTTCCACTACTGGGTATATATCCTGAAAAAATGAAAGCACTAATTTGAAGCGATACCTGCACCTCAATGTTCACAGCAGAATTATTTACAATTGCCAGGATATGGAAGCAAACAAGTGTCCATCAACAAATGAATGGATAAAGAAGATGACACACACATGTATACAATGGAATACTACTCAGCCATAAAAAGCAACAAAATTGAGTTATTTGTAGTGAGGTGGATGGACCTAGAGTCTGTCATACAGAGTGAAGTAAGTCAGAAAGAGAAAAACAAATACCGTATGCTAACGCATATATATGGAATCTAAAAAAAAAAAAAAAGGTTATGAAGAACCTAGGGGCAGGACAGGAATAAAGACGCAGACATAGAGAATGGACTCGAGGACACAGGGAGGGGGAAGGGTAAGCTGGGACGAAGTGAGAGAGTGGCATGGACATATACACACTATCAAATGTAAAACAGATAGCTAGTGGGAAGCAGCCGCATGGCACAGGGAGAGCGGCTCCATGCTTTGTGACCACCTAGAGGTGTGAGATTGGGAGGGTGGGAGGGAGACGTAAGAGGGAGGAGATATGGGGATATACGTATACATATAGCTGATTCACTCTGTTATACAGCAGAAACTAACACACCATTGTAAAGCAATTATTCTCCAATAAAGATGTTAAAAAAAAAGAAACGAGTGTAGAAATAAGGAATTTGAACACTATCTGGTAACAAAAACATGAACAGCTACACACAATATCTTTGAAACTCATAAATTAACGTTTCACAGAAGCAGTCAGGAGAGAATGCAAATAGTATGGTTTCATTTATGTAAAGTTTGAAAACAAGCAAAACTAACCTACACGTGTGTGTATGTATATGTGTACATGCGTGTGCACACTCATATGCATGCAGTAAAACTACAAGGAGAAACATGAAAAATTACTATCCTAAAAGGTTAGTGATTTCAGGGGCTGGGAGTGAGGGGTTGGTAGGGGGGTGTTAAAAAGAAAGGCACAGAAGAAATTTGTTAATGATTATTCATGTTAATAATATATATATATACTCTCTCAGCCATCTTCATTATTAACAGTTACCTAGAATTATAAATTTTTACTTTACAATCTAGGTGGATTTACTATTTGCTTTATAATTCTTTACCTATACATATATTTTATGCATTCTCATATATATCTGATATATTTCAAGATTAAAAGATCAGATGTGAGCTTCTGAAAAGAATTATTTTTTGTGGTACGTATGTGGTTTAATGCTGTGACTTGGGGTCAAGGTCAAAAACAAGGAAGCATGCTGGTTCTAGCAAGAAGCTTCATTATAGCTCACAGCCATAGCAGAACTAACCACATCCTACTTCCTTAGGTATATAAATACCAATCCCCTGAAGAGAACAAATGTGAAAAATGCAAAGAAAAGAAAAGAAAGAAAAAGAAAAACCTAAAATTGCATTAAAGACCAAAACAACAGATAATAACCAAGTGTTGGTGAGGGTGTGGGAAAATTGAGAAAGCTCATACACTGCCAGCAGGAGATCGGAAG
>NW_006791811.1:2061534-2070342 GCF_000442215.2 Lipotes vexillifer
ACTTTGGAAAACAGTCTGGCAGTTCCTCAGAAAGTTAAATACAGAGTTACTATATGACCCAGCAATTCCACTCCTAGGTATACACCCAAGAGGAATAAAAACGTATGTCCACACAAAAACTTGTACACAGATAGTCCTGATAGCATTATTAATAACAACTAAAAAGTGGAAACAACTCAAATGTCCATCAGTTGATGAAGAGATTAATAGAATGTGGTATATCGAGGGAATGGAATATTTTATCTGGCAATAAAAAGAAACGAAGTACTGGGCTTCCCCAGTGGCTCAGTGGTTGAGAATCCTCCTGCCAACGCAGGGGACATGGGTTCGATCCCTGGCCCGGGAAGATCCCACATGCTGTGGAGCAACTAAGCTCATGTGCCACAACTACTGAGCCTGCGCTCTAGAGCCCGTGAGCCACAACTACTGAGCCCACGTGCCGCAACTACTGAAGCCCGTGCTCCACAATGAGGGAAGCCACTGCAATGAGAAGTCCGCACACTGCAAAGAAGAGTAGCCCCCCGCTTGCCGCAACTACAGAAAGCCCACGTGCAGCAACGAACACCCGACACAGCCAAAAATAAATAAATATATAAAATTTAAAAAAAAAAAGAAACGAAGTACTGATACAAGCTACGAAGTGGATAAAACTTAAAAATTATGCTAAGCGATAAAAGCCAAGCACAAAGGACTGCACAGTATACGATTCCATATATATGAAATACCCAGAATAAGCTACTCAACAGAGATAGAAAGTAGATTAGTGGTTGCCTAGGGCCAGGGAAGTGGGGAAATTGGGGGTGAATGCTAATGGGTTAGGGTTTTTCCAAGTGATGGAAATGTTTCAGAACTGATTACAGTGATGGCTGCAAAACTGTGAATATACCGAACCACCAAATTGTATGCTTTAAATAGGCCGATCGGGCCTCCCTGGTGGCACAGTGGTTGAGAGTCCGCTTGCCGATGCAGGGGACACGGGTTCGTGCCCCGGTCCGGGAGGATCCCGCAATGCCGCGGAGCGGCTGGGCCCGTGAGCCATGGCCGCTGAGCCTGCGCATCCAGAGCCTGTGCTCCGCAACAGAAGAGGCTACAACAGTGAGAGGCCCGCGTACCGTAAAAAAAAAAAAAAAAAAAAAAAAAAGGGCAGATTGCAGGGTATGTAAATTACATCACAATAAAACTGTTATTATAAAAAAATTGCATTACAGGTGATCCCTGCCATAAATAACACACAACAGTCCTCAGAAATTGTCCGACTTCAGTAAACACATGCATGTGTCAAATAAACTTTTACATTCAGCCCCAAAGTCTGGGAGAAATCTGACTAGTCATAAACCTAAATCCTGCACAAAATGGCTTTGTTTCCAGTTCTTAGTACAGTAATCAATAGGTTTTGATTTTATCCATCAGAAGTTGGGCAAGAATCCATGGTAGCCTGCAGAATGTGCTAAGTCTTGCATGCAAAGCAGTATCTTCTATAAGTGACCCATAACCTCTTTACTGAAGTGATTTTCCAGGACTCTCCATGAGAGGAAAATCTGAGACTCACTAAATTCCTTAACCAGAAGTGTGCTTTCTTGACTTCATATGTAGAGAATTTTTTTTCCAAACCACACTGGAAAATAACAGGATTGGAAAAGTCATCAGTTAGTTCACATTCCAGCCCACCAATGTCCAACAGCCTGCCCAAATGCAGACGTGAAAGTAAAACACTTCCAATGTCAATCAATCCTATTTCTAATGAGAGTTCTACATAACAGTCAAAAAACACAACTGAAAAATTATAGAAATATTGTATCAAGAATAATGATTGACAAAAACAAGAATGAGACTTATTTTAAGGGCCTTATAAAAGTCAAGATCACTCCTGGCTCCCTCTTATTGCAGTGACTTTATTTTCTTTGCATCATTTTTTTTTTACTTTTTAAATTTATTTTATCTCAATATGTAGTAAACATATCTGTATGCTGCCAACAATCTTTTCAACAGTAAGTTGGGGTAAAAAAAAAATCCAAAAATGAAAATAGGGATTCCTTCTATTGTTCTGGATTTATAATAGTTATAGCCAAGATAAAAGTTTAGAAACCGTTTATAATTACGTGGCTTTTTTATTTTAAAAACCTAATAAAAAATCAAAAGCCAACATTATAAAAGTTCTTTCTCATCTTTATAGACAGTGAGCATACTTCAAAATATAGTTATATAGACTTTTCTATTCATCTTGCTCCACTATTGGATCACTCCTCCCTAGTACAAACTGAGATTTCTGATTTATAGTTGATTTTTTCATTTCTCTGTTCCATGACAACTCTGAAAAGAGTAGACCAATATTATTTAGAAGGCAGTCTTGAATTCAATGTCTTGAATTTTAGCAGCTCTTTCATAAGATTTAATATGACTTCTACGGAACGGGCCGGGTGGGTAATAAAGTAGGCGTTTGGGATTAAAATACACACACTACTATATATAAAATAGGTAAACAACAAGGACCTACTGTATAGCACAGGGAATTATACTCAATCGTGTAATAACCTATAATGGAAAAGAATCTAAAAAAGAATAAATATATATATACACACACACACACACACACACACACACACACACACATACATACACAACACATATATATAGAACTCACTTTGCTGTACACCTGAAACTAACACAACTTGTAAATCAACTATATTTCAACAAAAATTTTTTTTAATTTAATATCACTTCTTATGGTTGGGGTCTAAACTCTAGAAGATGCAAACATAGACCACATCAAGGACCAGACTAAGTGGCAGAGTGGTGAGCATAAGGAACAAAGCCATAGAGAAGAAACCTGGAGAAATAAAAAGGCAAGCCCTGGGGGGCACAAAAGGCAGCGCCTCGCCAGCAGGTGGGATGCCAAATCCACAATAGGCAAGGCCCAGGGAGCACAACCAAACTTCAGTCTCACTCCAGACACAGGTCTAGGAACAGAGCATGCCATTCAAGGGAACTTGTATAATACTGTAGTACTGTGGTGCTCACTGCTGCCCTTGGCTTCAGGACCATGTCAGATGAAAAACAGCAGCTTACAGTGAGTCAGAAGACTGACATACTCCACCCGCAAGGTAAGAGCTGCCCACCTCCCTCTCTCCTCCCTCCCACCTCCCACACACATATACACACCCTGCAAGAGATCCAGAACACAAAAGAGCCCAAGTCAGGAGAAGACCCAGATATGCAGACTGGACCCCAATATGTATTCTGTAAATGGAGGAACATGGATCCAAAAAGGCACTCACCTTCATGCAGAGTTGACCAGTGAAGCTGTCCTCCTAGCCTTTGACCCTGAGGTTTAGAGCCATAGAACACTATTTCAAATCTTTAAGTTCATGAGGCTGAGGCTCCTGAACAGTTTCCACACCAACAGTTAGGTTATGACTCAAGATAGATGGACTGGTGCTGGGATACAGCAGGCAATGATGGGGCTTCCCACAACTTTTAGTGAATATCAGTTAACTTGAGCTGGGCCCAAAGGATCTGCTTCCCTATGTAAAAGCTGATGAAGTGAAAGTGATTGACTGCCCTGGATCAAGATGCTCTCTCACATGGACAGGCTGTCTGCCATGCTGCAGATGGACCAGCCCACTTACAAAAGAACCCTATTTCCTACCTGTAAAATATGAAGATTAAATTAATTGACTTCTACCTCCTCTCCAAGTCTGAAATGTTGTAGTATCTTTGCTAAAGACTACAAAACATACAGAAGGCTTCAGTGAGTGTAAGGTGCCTTAAAATACACAAATGAGTGGTAAAATCTTTTTTTTAATGGACCTGGATCCTAACTTTTTTTTTTTTAAACTTTCTGCTCATGTGGCTCCTTTTTTGATTATCGATAGCTGTTATTTCAGGCCAAACAGACCCAAAGATCTAGACTTTATGATCATTCTAGCCTTAAAGTCCTTGGGGACCTCGGTGACAGCTGTATAGAAGAACTTCACACTTAACAAACCAATTAATATTTGTCTTTTTTTTTGCATACTTAGTGTTTTTTCTACTGATTTTCTCAAATTAAGTCAAAGCTTAACTAACACTTCTAAATGAAAACTCTTATTTACAAGTACCCACTTAAGGAGAACTGACATATCTCTATTGGGTCCTTCATTTACCCTAAATACCTACGGTAAAATTCATTTTAAAAAATACTAGGGCCCAATGTTAAGGCTTACTTTATATAGCTACAGTAACCAAGACTGTGGTACTAGAGAAGGGCTAGATACACAGATCAATGGAACAGAAACAGAGGACCCAGAAACAGACACACACGAGTATACCCAAATAATTTTTAACAGAGATGCAAAAGCAATGCAATGGAAAAAGGTGAGTCTTTTCAACAAATGGTGCTGAAGCAATGGGACGTTAATAGGAAAGAAGAAGAGGAGCTTAGTGATAAGACCAAATGCTGGCAAAGATGAGGAGAATCTGGATCACTCATACGTTGCTAGAAGGAATGTAAAATGGTATAGCCACTCTGGAAAAGTTTGGCAGTTTCTTACAAAACTAAATATGCAATTATAATACAACGTAGCACTGTACTCTTAAGCATTTATCACAGGGAAATGAAAAGTCATGTTCACACAAAAATTCGTACACATATGTTCACAGAGGTTTTATGTGTAACTGCCAAAAACTAGAACCAAATGTCTTTCAACAGGTGAACTGTTAAACTGTGATTTGTCCATATCATGGAATACTACTCAGCAATAAAAAGGAACTGTTAGCACACACAAGTTGGATGGATCTCAAATTATGCTCAAAGGAAAAAAAAAAAAAGCAAGTCTCAAAAAATTAAATATGAGTCCATTTATATGATATTTTTTAAGTAACAAAACCATAGAGATGTAGAACAGTTTAGTGGCTGCTAAGGCTTAGAGATGGTGGGAGAACAGGGGAGTGGCTATAATGGGATAACAGAGGGATGCCTTTTGGCAAAAGCACAGTTCTTGATTGTGGTAGTGACTACACAAATCTACCCCCCCACACACACAAAAACATGTACAGCTGGTGAAATCTGAATAAACTCTGTGAACTGTACCAATGTTAATTCCTGGTTTTGATATTGTACTATAGTTACGCAAGATGTTACTACATTAGGCAGAACTGGGTCAAAGATACATGGGATCTCCCTGTACATTTTTTCCAACTTCCTGTGAATTTACAATTATTTCAGAATAAAAAGTTTTTTGTGTTTTTAATACCAGGAGCTTTGGAATCTTGAGATCAAAATCTGGTTCTGCTACTTACACTACTGTGGATAAGTTATTTAGCCATTCTGAACTTTTGTTTCTTCATGTTTTAAGGATAATAATATTAGCTGGTGGCTTAATGAGAATGAAAATAAGCAAAGAAAAAAAAAGAAAGAAAAAGCAGCTTTTTTCATCTGAGATAAACGAGACCAGATGGCAAAGTATTTTTCAAGAATAGTGCCGTATATGGGACTGCTTGTATGATTAAGCTACAAACTGTACCTACAACTTTTTATAATCCATTTGTAAATGTGACTTTTCTTATTTGTAGACAAAATTAGGTTTAGATTTAAGAGCATTATTAGAATAATAGCCATGCCACCATATAGATTAGAAAACTGAGGACAAATAAACTTCCTATAGTCCATAATCTGATGAAATATACTTCAAAAGGTTAAGCAAACATTCTACAAAGGAAAGCGATGTGACCTGGAATTTGATACGGTTCATTTCCACATCAAGATCAAACAGATTAATTAGCTGCTTTTAACCAAAGAAACTCCCGTTGCTTTGGAGAATGATCACTGAAAAATACTTCAAAAATCATAATGGCCACCTTTCACTGTAGATCCCTCCACAATAAGGCTTTCCAGGTTCCATCAACAACCAATACAAAGAACCGCTCAAGGTCCTGGCTGGCACTGTGACACCCTCAGGCCTACCCTGTTCCCTCTTGCAGTGCAATGGAAATTCCTGTGCCCGTCCCTTGCTGGCAGCCCCAATGAAGGCCCGCCCGCTGTCAGCCGCCCAGCCCCTGGCAATAATTCTGCAGTCAACCCTGGACACTTCCTCTTGACTTCTCGTCCAATACCAGGATGAACTGACACTTGGCACTTACCACTCTGACTGGGTAGCTGGTGTGGGGGAACAGCGGCAGCTTAACTTGCCTCGCTCAAATTATGTTTGCGAGAGAGGAGAAAAGACAAGGCACCAAACAAATGATGGCCTGAATTCTTTCGTTCAAAACAATTGTATTAGTTTGTGCAACTGATGACAGCAAAACATACGAAATTAATAAAGGCTTTTTTTTTTTTAAGGAAGCAAAGAGACTTGGTAAAGTGGCTTTGCAATGACTCTGACCTTTCATTTAAACAAAGAGTGTGCTGAAAATTTGTAATGCAGAAATTATCTTATTAACATCACACAAAAGAACAATCACTCCCACTGCCCTGGCTTCCTACTCACAGTTGTACTTGAAGAATAGATCTATCAAGAACTGTGGAAAAACGTCTCAGTATTTTTTTTTCCAGTATGAACTGAGGAGGGGAATGCATATAATTACACATACAGTATCTCTGCCACTGAAACAAGATTGACAGATGAAACTGTTTCTCCCGTTCTGGTCTTCATGAAGTGTAAACCCAGCCTACAGCAGCAACAGCAGAACACCACAAACGATTTGAATAACTTCCTAGTTCCACCCATGCATGGCCTATGAAAATCAAAGCCTCTTTAAAGGAAGTCAGAAAACTTTACTGAAAATATAAGTGGATCTATTATACTTTTACTATCCCATCCTCTCCATTCCATTCCTATCTTGCTTGTTTTACTGAGAATTCATTTGCTATGGGCAGAGGCTTCTGTTTACCCTGATAGGCTGAGGGTAGTAATTTGGGGAGCAACGGAAGAAAGTGGCTTGCAGGAAAGAGAAAACACTGGATTATATGGCCAATGTAAATAATTTACAAAACGTTTAAGTCCAAGTCCACCCACCTACTGGACTTGAGCGCTATGTAGGAAAGCCAGGGCTGAACCAGGAATGAGACCCATACGAGGCCTGAATCTACCTCAGCTTTGTCCCATAATCTAGAGTAAACAACCCACCAAACAAATTCAAGTGAATTATATAAATAAATGATACACCAGGAATTAAGGGTTACACCATATGTCAAAAGCCACCCCCCAAAATAAAAAAGGCCACCCAGCAATCATGTAGGGATGCTGAAACAGTAAAGAAAATCAGGGCTCAAACTGTCGGCCACCTCCAGAGAATTAGTCCTGGACGAGAAGGGCTTGCTGGATCTTAAAGAAGTTTAAACGGCCCAGAGAACTGAAAAGTATGTTTTCCTAATATCTATGGCAGACAGGCTCCACATTCTTCCTATTGCCTTGGCTGGGTATTTGAGAATCATTTTGACTAAGTTCTCTTGGTTAATTTTCCACATCCAATTTCTGTAATTTAAACCATACTTTAAAACTTACCCATGCTTAAAAAGTGCTGATGGCTCTTCCTTTCAGATGGTTCCCTTCATCTTCAGTCTTACTGCCAACCCCAATTCGTCTCACACCTAGACTAGTGCCACCATCTGGATCGTAGTCATACCATCTGGGTCATACTCAGTGACTTCTAGCTCTCCAGCCTGCAGACACACACAGCGCACTACTACACCACCTGCCCTAAAGCTGTGCTAGAGGTAGGGAGGTGTGGAAAGCTACAATAGCTAACTAAGAGATTATGAAGGCTCAAAAGCAAGTGACAGATCAAAGAACTTTTACTCTAAGGTACTCTGAAAGTCATTACAATATTACCTAACAAACTGACCTACCTGAGGCAAAATTTCCTCACCTATAAAATGGAAACGTGCATTACATCAGTGGTTTTTCAACATACGCATGCCAGGAGGGCAGGGTGGTCAGGAGAAAAGTTTTAAGAGCCTTTATCAGAAGAAAGAGGAGCAGGTGTGCCTCAGGCCTCTCCACCCTCAATCAGCTCCATTTGCTTTGTATAGGGGACGTCCATGTAAGATTAACTGAATAAAAGGTTCTACAACAACCTTCCAAAACAGACAAACCCACTGAAGGCCTAGATCAGAACTGAAGTCCCATCTCACTCTAAAATTCCATGACAGCTTGACTTTTCTGGCCCCATTAGAAGGTAACAAGGAGCTATACTTGGACCTTTTCAAATAAGCAAATTTAAAGTACCAAGCAGTGGTTGAAACACAAGCCAATACTGAGCATCCAATGGGATGCTGACACCACTGATGGAAAAACCATTCAACAGGATTTGCTCCTAAAACAGTTTCTCCAAAGAGTCCCATTCTTCAGTTCCTACCAAGCTGCAAGAGCCTTTTCCACCAAGACACAAACTACAGCTTTGTTTTGTTTTCTGGAATGTCTGTCTGCAGGATATGACTGGGAGCTCGTACTCCCACCCACCTCTGCAGGAGTGTGGCGCGAGCAGGCTGCAGGATGCAGCCACGTCTGGCCTTCTAATGCCTCCTCTCAGATGTCTGCTGCAGACTGGGTCTCACCCCAGAAGTTAACTCCTGCTGATAAGAAACCCTTCCTATGGCCAAACAAATCACTATTTGATTCTTGTAGCATTCTTCCCTCCTGTTTTTCTTCCTCCTCCTCCCTTCCTATAAAAAAGGTGTCTTTCAAGTATATCTAGAAGGAAACCTGAACAGCTAGGCGCTTTCCCCTCTTAATTTGTTCCTTATCCCGCTGGTGATTCATGCCCTGGGCCGCTCCTTCCTCAGCACACTGAGGCGCTCTGTTGGGCTCAGCCGTGGGAGGCCACGTCAGC
>NW_006791811.1:2070410-2122803 GCF_000442215.2 Lipotes vexillifer
CAGGAAACAGCGCTGGCTGCCAGGTCACATTCAAGACCGTCTGGAGCAAGGCAGCATGTAGCCCCCGCAGGACAGAGGCTGCTCTATGGCTTCCCCCAGTGAAAGGAGCGCTCAGCCTGGACAAAAAGACCAGCCTCTGTGCGCCACAGCGACACGAGCTTACGGGAGACTCCAAATACTACAAGTTAGAATTTCCCCATTTTGAAATGTGCCCCAAATATTTCCAGTTACAGAGTTATTGGTTTCTCCTCCTTTTCTTAGAGGACGTACTGTACTGCATCCAAATTCATATTTGGAAAAGGCTGCCACAAGCCAAATCAAACTTCGTCGTGGCTTTCTGGCTCCTGGGTCCAAAAGAGGAAATTCTGCACACCCAACCCACCAATCTCCGCAGCCCTGACACACACGTTGAGTCAGGATGGAAAACCTGACCTAAAGGGCTGACACACAAAAGTGATCACTATGGGCCTTTTTTTCTTCTAAACACACACACTAAAAACGGTAAACAAATAAGGCCTGCCAAATGTTATCATGGTATCTCGAAGGATGGATTCCCTACAAGAAGCAAACAATTCACCCTACACAAAGAGATACGCTGCATGAGTGACAATGCCGTACTTTATGCAGCTGGTTCAGTAAGGTCCAAAACCAATCCTGCTCATGTAAACCAACATGATTAAGGTTACATGCTAAAATAGCAGGGCTCCTATGCACCCAGGATACCTAGGAGCTTCTTAACTTGCTGCAAATTTAGACCAGAAATACTGTAAAAAGAAAAACAAACAAAAAAAGTGATTTTTCTCAGAAATCTCCTAAGTTCAGGGCTTTCCCCTCCACTCTTGGAGAAAGAGCTTCTTAGGTGGACAGCCCAAAGGTCGAATGTTTCTCTCCAAAAATACCAGGTTTGCTAAAGAAAAAATCCCGTCCCATGGAGAGTATTAGTAAAAGAAACAGGAAAGAAAGGAGGTGAAGACAGAGCGAGTAGTTCACGACATGGAGAAGGGTGTTATGAGAGAAGAGGCACAGGATGGAGAGCAGACAAAGTAACACACAAACACTGCAGACACAGCAAAGGCAGTCTGACCCTAACAGTTCTGGAAGGTGACTGAGCTACTATGTAGAAAGAAGGCGTTAACTACCCCAAGCACACGTGTGCATACACAATCCCAAGTGCAAAAGAGACATGTAGCTTCTGAAAGGAGTCTATAGCAGGAGAGGCCTTAGGAGCAAACCAAAAAAGGAAGAACACACAAAGCCAGAAGAACACACGTGGCTGCAAAACTGACGTTCTAATGAAAAGGAACTAGAGGACAAAACAAAATCAAATATTATAGGTACACAGAGATTTAGTGATGTAAAAGGTACTCTTTTTTTATTTCTACCATTTGTGAAAATGACCACCAACAGCACATCTAATCTAAGGGGCCACTTCATAAAGCCTGGTCTTCAGACAGGGACTGAGTATCACCAGCACCTCGTTATGGGAGAAAAAGAAAATATTAGATTTGGCTACCTATTAATTTACTGAAAACCAAACAAATATTCCAAATTTAACTGGCTACCACAGGCTTCAAATAAATCCATATAGCATTTTGACCAAAGAAAATACCCTAGTGCCCTGATAAACTACAATAAAGCTTTAAAATCATCTCAAAAATAAAAACTATCAAGTCATATATGCTGCTTATACATCTGGAATAAATTTAAATTCGTTATTATACCAGGGAAGTTTTTAGAGGTAGATGGTCTAGATCCAAAAGTAATAATATGTCTTGGGTAACACTGTAGGGAAGGAAGGAAGGAAGGAAGGAAGGAAGGAAGGAAGGAAGGGAGGGAGGGAAGGGAGGGAAGGAAGGAAGGAAGGAAGGAAGGAAGGAAGGAAGGAAGGGAGGGAGGGAAGGGAGGGGAGGGAGGGGAGGGGAAGGGAGAGAGGGGAGGAAAGGAGGGCACCTAAAAGGAGGGAGGGAGGAAAAGAAAAGAAAAGGAAAAGGAAAAGGAAAGGGGGGGGGGGAATAGGTAGAGAAAATGAAGTATTTTTCATATAAATATTAGAAGTACATGATAAGATTGCTGAACTTGGCTATACTGTTTTTAATAAGGTAATGCTACAACAACCAGCACAGAGATGAAGAACAGAAGCGCCTTGACATTTTTTAAAACCCAAAGTGTAGCTTTTACCAAAAGGTTAGACAAAACAGAGAAGATGCAAGTGATAACACTGGCAAACACATACATTCATATACATTGCATGTGTATGCGTATGTATGCATACATATACACACATTAGAAAAAATAACCCTTTTGGCCAGTGAAACAGAGACATTTGGTGAGAAGCTAAAACTAACAAGGAGCATCACAAGATTATGACTTGTGTATGAAAATCCTCCAGGGTGTACTTAGAGGATATGATGTTTAAACAAATGAGTCATATTTCTACAAATGAGAAGTGCATAGAATAGTAAGCTATTTCAATTTTTACATACATGCACACACAAAATGATTATGCAAACACAAAATTAGGACAAACCTGTATCAATTTGTGATTTTTAAAGACCTAATTAAATCTGGAAAAGAAACTGAAAACTAAATAAATGTATTTCATTGATTCCAAGTAATTTTTTTTTCTCATTTTAACATCTCGAGAAAAGGAAAGCATCTTACAGTTAATGGCAAGTCAGTTTAATTGATGGTATTTTCTCATGTAGAGATATGTAAAATGCTGGTGTATCTCAAAATCAATCACATCATAGATTCAATAAAATGATAGGAAGTAACCTATGAAACCAATGCAAAAAGGACAACCATGTGTGCTGTTTCAGAGATAAGAGACAGGCAGCAAGGTGATCTTAGCCAGTTCACGGATAAGCAGTGGGCACAAGGTGGGGAGCAGAGGCACATACAGACCCTTCAGCTGAGGCAGTACACCTAGAAGGAGAAAGTATCACTTTTTATGTTTTTAGGGTTTTTTCCATTCACAAATAATTTAATGCCCTAAATATCAGATGACATAAAAATAAAATCCACCAATTGCTTTGCTGAAAACAAGGTTAACTAAATACTTATGACAACTCTATTTTTAAAAATATACTGGGGGGATTTCCCTGGTGGTCTAGTGGTTAGGTCTTAGCGATTTCACTGCCAGGGCCTGGGTTCAATCCCTGGTCAGGAACTAAGATTGGCAAGCCACGCAGCACTGCCAAAAACAAAACCAACAAAAATTTAAAAAATAAAACTGGATACTAACTATATCCAAACCTCTGGAAGTAGGAACTCAAGCATTTTGTTTTAAATCCTAGGTGATTCAACTGTGCAGCCAGGGTTGACAAGTGATGGAAAGTACCTGGCATACAATAGGTGAGCACATTTTTTAACGTGGCAATTATTAAAAAAGGAAAAGAATATACCCTGGGTAATTTGCTTTCCTTTTTTTGGTTACTAGTCAAGATTAATTTATGCTAATAAGATTTTAGAGAAATTAATGTAGTACCTAAAGTAAGAGTCCTAAATGATATTTTAACATCTCACTTTCAAAAAGAAAATTCTAGATAATTAAGCTCTTGAGATCTACCCACACTTGAATCTATTTAGGTAAAGTTATAGTCTTCTCATGAAATTAGGAAGATCTAAATGGCAGACAACTCTAGGGGAATAAAAGTGACAGAGGAAGGAGAAACTGGGAGGTAAGAAGAATTTTAGAAACAGTCTGGTCCAATCCTCTTATTCTGAGGTGAGGAAAGTGAAGTCTTGATCAAAGAAACCATATTGAATGGAAAAGTTGTTAAACTTTATCTGGGCATTCTCTGACTTTAATCAGGGGCAGAAGGTTTTATCAGTTTCTTCATTTAAAGGGGAAGAGAAAAATTAACAATATAATCAACTGATTTTTACTGAATGAGTTCAAGTCCAATGACCTTTGATGTGAACTTAAAACATTTTTTTTTAAAGCTGCACAAAATACTGGGTCTATGGAAGGTGTACGGTAAAGAAGATTTGTATCAAGGAAGGGGAATAGGCTTGAAATAAGTTTAAAGAGGCCAGATTAGCAAGCCTATTTCACCCTTCCTGTTGCGCCATTTCCTATGTCCCCTAAATACATTACCCAGAGCTACTTTTCAGCACTCTGGCTCAATTTCTAAAGAATCTCATTGTCTCCAAAGTCTGTTCTATGGTTAATTACGTGCCTTCTCACTACCCTGGGTATAGCCAAGAAATAGGTAGAATGCACCTGTTGTTCTCGAGTTCCATCTGAGATGGAGGCTGGCATTCTATTCACCTCTGAGGAATGTTAATTGCTGATACCAGCATGACAGGTGCAATGAGTAGAAAAATGATCAATGAACTCAACTCAGAACAGTGGCAGAACTCATCTAGAGACCATGAGAAAACTCCTCAAGAGCTGTAACTTTAATTACTAACAATTGGTCTGGAATTCAATTTGACCCTTGCAACAGATTTTTAAAACACAACACAACGTTCTAATTTCTACAATGGTGCCCTGTCCACAGGGGGAAAAAAGGGAGTATGTATAATCCTGTTTTTCATGTTACTATGGAGTCGTTCACTAACCCCAACTGCTTCTCATGGATTGCTTCTCCTCACGTTCCTCCCATTCCAGATCTTTACTGTTGTAGTCCTATCTATTTTGAATGATGAGTCACTTCCTTTTCCCCTAGTTTTATACTTTAAAATCGTACTGTTTCTTTAGAATACTTCATAGAGTGAAGCCAACTTCCATGCCGGTTCCCTGACTTTTTATCTTCCCCTTTTGGTTTTTTCTTTTACTACCACCCAGCTGTCTAGGGGGAGGGATGTACTAGCTTATTACTTGAATACAGTATCAGATATTGTGTATCTGTTTAGAATATTTTTCATATTTGCATAAGTTTCCTAACTCAGTGATCCCCGTATACTACACAATACTGTTCATTAAACTCTAAAATATTCCTGGAATAGCTTTGGCAATCGTATTTATTCTCACTATGTCAGAACTGAGGCATAGAGAAGAAAAAGGAATTCCTGATAAAATGGCAATTGAATTAGGGGGTATAAATGGAAAGATTATACGAACAAATCCTTTGAAAAGAGTCCCTGATTCAAACCTCAGTTCATTAAACCTATAGTGGAGGAAGGGGAAAAAATTTCAGACCAAGAAAAAATTCTATCTTTGAGCTTAAAACTGAAGAATTTAAGCCAATCATTCTTTTTTATTTTTCTTCATTTACATGGACTTTCTCCCTTTTGTCCACTTTGTGACCAAACTTAATCCTGAGAGTTTTCTCTTTTGTTTAAGGGCACTTCTCTAGAAGTCCCCTTACAAGTGCCCCTCTTCCAGAAAGCCTCCTACCGCAGCTGTTCTCAAAGCCTGGACCCAGAACCACGAACATCAGTATCACCTGGGAACTCCTTATAACTACAAATTCTCAGGACCCATCTCACCTACCCCAGACCTAAATCAGAAACCCTGGGGGTGGTACCATCAATCTGTGTTTTAAACAAGCCCTCCAGGTGATTCTAATCCATGCTAAAGTTACTGATAACTGTCAGCATCTGAAACAGGATGTAATACCCTGGATACGGGTATGCTGGGGGGACAACTTGAGCCAAATGCCAACCTGTTTCCTGGGCACCTATATCATTTAAAGTATGAGGCAAGATCTATGAAGGGAACAAAGAGGGAAGCAATAGTTTCAGCCCAATTCGTCCACAGAGTCAAGTGGAAAGAGAGCTAAAAGCAGCTTCTGCAAGCAGCAAGTTGTAAGATGGTTATTTTCTCATCTCACTTTTTCTCCTTCATCCACCCTGTACAATCTTTACCTATTCTAATCAACTTTGAATTTTAATAGTTTATAATAGGTGAGCTGTTGTGTTTACATCTAACTAAAGGTAAAATAGATCTATTCTCTGCTGAAAGGAATAAACTCAAACTTCTGTTTGATGGCCCTTATTTACTACTTACAGAAGTTTATAACAAAAAGAGCTATTTCAATTAATAGGTTCAGTAAAGACAACCACCACATACAGTTTACTTATTAAGTATAAGATTACAAGATAAACAATTTTTAAGCACTTTGCAAACATTCTTAAAGACTAACCTGGATGAACAGACAGGTACACAGCATGCGCAGTGTGATGTACTTGGGAAAACACACCATGAGAATTTCTTAAACTATCCTGAGGGTTAGGTTAACCAGAAATTCTCAGTCTCCACTGCGTAGTAAATTACCTATGAAGCTTTTCAAAACTAATGCCAAGGTCTTGCCCCCAAAACAATCTGACAGTTCCCCTTGGCTTAGACAATCTGACAATTCCCTACAATTAGCCTGGAGGTCAACTTGTGCTTTTTTTTTTTTTAAAGTTCCCCAGGTAATTCTGATGTGCAAAAGTTACAAACCACTAATGTTAATACAACCAGCCTTAAAATCCTGAGGTGTTAGAGATGTTCTTTACCTTAAGCATATGATGCAAGAACTATGTCACTCAAAATGTGAATGCTTGACCCACAGAATAAGAAATGTCTTGATCATTGAGAATAAATTAACCAATTAATCTCAGATCTTGGTTTCTAATTTATGGGATAACAAGCCACACTTTTGCTGTACTTTAACATTTTGTGACTATTTCATGCCTACACTCAGGCAATTTAAATATAAAGGTTTGATTATACTGCCTTCAAAGACTGTTCTTCCTCAATTGGAGGAGACAAGTTCTAGCTGTGCCAAAGTACACGTGTTGTCTGCAATGCTTGTATCCTGGTACAGCAGGCACAGAAAATTGACACTGCTGGATCCAGCTTAAGACACACTGACCAATGTTAAAAGATCCAATCCCAGATAACCAAAATAATCCAACCTCAGACAACAGTTAAAGACTTGGCACTTCAAGCCACGAACAGGCAGTTTAATTTGACATCTATATGAGATAACTGTGTGTGTATATCCACTTTACTGAGAACTGCAGAACAAAACATAAAATTCAGCTAGTCGATCCTCTAACAGAATAACACTTTCACTCAAAAACACACTAAGAATAATGCTTATATTTATCTTTTTAAGTTTCCACTTCTGTTCCCAAAGACTTTTCTTCCCCTGATGTTTTGCCTCCTCTTCTCATCAGTTTAGAACAGAAATTTTAATTTGCTAATAATTGGAAGCTTTTTAAATTAAGTGAAAATGTGGAAACTCCTATAGCCAGAAAGATACCACAAAGCCTGTTAATTCTGGTTCTGCTGCATTGCCACATATAAAGGGTCCATAAAGATGTTATATTTGAATTATGGAACACTTCCATTTTAACTCAGACACAAAAAGACGTGAAGAGTTTTCAACACCTCAACTTTTCTCTCCCATTGCTAAAGGGGGTTGGAGGGTTATATGCAGCCACACAAGAAATGTGGGTATATGCAAAGAACCCCGAACCAGGAGTCATAAAGGAAAGTCGCTGATGTGGGCAGTTCGTTTTGAATAAATTTATTTATTTATTTATTTTTGGCTGCGTTGCGTCTTTGTTGCTGAGCGCGGGCTTTCTCTAGTTGCGGCGAGTGGGCGCTACTCTTTGTTGCGGTGCGCGGGCTTCTCATTTCGGTGGCTTCTCTTTGTTGCGGAGCACCCGCTCTAAGCGAGCAGGCTTCAGGAGTTGTGGTTCACGAGTTCTAGAGCGCAGGCTCAGTAGTTGTGGTGCACAGGCTTAGCTGCTCCACCTCATGTGGGATGTTGCCGGACCACGACTTGAACCCGTGTCCCCTGCATTGGCAGGTGGATTCTTAACCACTGCGCCACCAGGGAAGTCCCTGTGGGCAGTTTTGAGGCCAGTTTTCTCCATATTTAGATGAGTCCAGAAAGAAGTATTAAAACACACTCCCCTTTTACCCAACTGTCTTCATATCCTCAAAAAATAGTGCGCAAAATACATTCCAAGTCACTGAAAACTCTCCCCCAAGAAGCAATGCCCAAGTTGATGAGCAGAAAAAAGGCACTTACTTGAAGAAAAAAAAAAGTTTGCATTTTTTTATCCTTTTTTGTTAATCCTAATGCTTGTCCAATTAGGACAGAGTGAATACAAAATGTTTAGTTTGTAAACTATTGTTTACACTGTAGGACAAACATTTTTCTAAAGGACCGGATTCCACCTATCTTAGGGAAACATACAACATCTAGTGCATAGCTCACTCCCTCTCTTCAGTGTGTGTCCCACTGGTCAGCAAGTCATGACTATCTCCTAAACATCTCAAATTTCTGTTCCTGCTTCCACACCCACCACCAATGCCCTCACCCAGGCTCCCTTCACCTCCTGCCTGCCAACTCCATTTACTTCAGTAACCAGACTCATTTACAATTTAAAGTGTACTCTGTTTATTCCTGGGTCTGACATGGAGTTTCCTGAGAGTTTACTGCTACAGATAAATGCTGTAATTTTTAACTACACGAAAACAATAAAATACTAATGAACAATCTAAATTACTTGCTGATAACATAAAAGATAAAGCTGGTCTATCTTTCACTATTAAATAGCCTTAAAAATATTTTCCAAGGTGTTCCCAGCCTACTACTCACAAAAGAAAAAAATTATCAAAAGAATGGATATAATGATCATTCCCTCACGCTTTTTACAAGTAAGGGAGCTAACCGATATACTGGACTTCTTCAGAACTACTGTGTGTTTTTGGAAACAAACTCACACTTGCATTCATTATCTTAATTTGAGGAACGGAGAGTAAAAATAACCAAACTTAATTACTTAAGTACAAAAACAAAAAATTTCCTCTGTGAATTAACTATGAGACTTTTCCATGATTTTGACATGATTTTTTAGCAGTAAATCAGGAAATGAGTTTCCCCTTTTCTGAGCATCTAGGAGGTGCTGGGTAGGGACTGGGATACAAGGATCACTAAGATTTGACCCCTACCCTTGAAGAACCCTTTACAGACTTCTTTACAGACACCTCCAACATAAAATTTTCCACTTCAAATTGTACGTGTAAAACACAAAGTAAAAAATACAGAAAGAATAAAGCAAGAACTAAAAGATTATAAGCTGTGAAATAAAATGTGGTGGACTATCGAGGTAATGTGACAATTAGCTCTTCGGAATTATCTGTCATGCAAAGATCTGTGACATTTAAGGAACTCCAAGCAGTGGTACCCTCAGAAACGACATTTTAACCACGGCTGAACAAGCCTGCAAGACAAAAAGGGCACAGACGCTAAACTCCCACTGCATAATTTTTAAACATATTATGAAGCAGTACGACTAAAATGTGAAGACATCTGAAAACTCCTAACCAATACCTCAAGTTCACAGAGTCTTCCCTGAAATGCTTTAAACTGACAAGTAACAAAAATAAAGGGTGGTTCAATATCTAGCCGTAATAGAGACTGGGAGCCTAATAATGGTTCCTATTTATTGGACCCTTACATTGCCTTAGAAACTGTTCTAAGTGCTTTCTACCCAGTATGTCATTTAATCCCCATAGCAATTCTTTAAGACCGATATTATTATTCCAATTCTACAGATTAGGTGTAGATGTAGAGAAGTAACTGCTTTTACGATACACATCTAACATGCAGGGAACTTCTAAGTCAGCCAATCTTACTCAAAAACCCATAATGATCTTACCAAAATGCCTTACTGCCTCTTCAGTACTGCCTAAGAGCACGACACATTAAATGAAGATTAAAAGAAGTATGGAATTTAATTGAAATGTGAACGACAAGGCCTAAAGGAGGGAAGGCATACCCAAAGGAACTACTTTATAGGCCTGTCTGAATATGGCCTCTCAGGCATAGTGTGAGAGTTAACAGCTTATCATCCAAAATAAAAGCAACAACTGAAGCTTCAACTACAACAAAACTTACTTTAAATGCATGAAACAGTGGAACCACTGTTTTACCCACAATCCTTTATCTGAACAATACATACATCCCCATAAACCTTCATCTGAAATGTCTGAAATGTTGCCATCACCATCAACACATGAAAGCAAGCCTACTGTTAAGTAGGCAATGAAATGGAGGCTCGAACTTTGACTGATAACCAAGTCATTGCCCACAATTGGTTATGGCATCTGTTTCGAACAAAAATAATCAGCAAAGCTGTGTACATTACTAGATGACGATGATGATGATGCTGGTACTTACAATGGAATGTCTCACAACCTTACTGGATAGGTATTCCCACTATCCCCATTTTAAGAGAGGAAAGAAACTGAGGCTAAGAGTTTAACCATTATCTAGCAAACGACCAGGGATTCTCACTACAGAGCCTTTACTCTTAGAACATAACCTTTATAACTTCTAACAATTAAATCACTCAAGCCTTACGTGAAGAAAAAGGCCAAAGAAAGTCTGACAATATAATTTTGTGTAAAGTTTTTGTCCTATTTATGGATATGTAACAATAGCTAAAAACAATCGAGATAAATGGGAAGGGTAGAAAGCAGCAGACACACTGGATATTTTCCCTTGAGATGGACTCACACCTCCTGGGAAGCAGCATGGTTTGATACTGATGTAACACAGTCTCATGACATTACTCAGTCCCAGCATGATGACAGCCACACTTATCATCACAGACTTTCCTCCCACCCCCTCCATAAACTGGACTTTCTGCTCTGGGCCCATCAGTACTCACCGACCCTTATGGAGACTACTCTGGTGGGAAACTTCCAGTTACTCGGCAGCAAGCTATTGTCTGAAAGGGGGCCTATCAGGTCAGCATACAGACCTCCTATTTGCACAAACAGCTATGCATGTCCATGTATGAGAAAAAAAGCAAATCATCATGCCCAAAATAAGGCTCTCAAACATTTCAGAGATCAGGTATTCTCCAAAATGCTAAAAGTGATTTTTCATCAACATTTCATCAACATTACTCACACACAGGTAAGAGACTGATTTGTCCCAAATCTAATATTTAAGTTATAAAATGAGCTGGCATGTTGGTGGAATAATTCAGATATTCCTAGAAACTCAGATTCTCTCAGCCTAGAGCCTCACTGGAAACTTATGTACTAAGTCTTACCAAATATAGTTTTGGATCAGTCAGAAAGATGGGCAGGACACTGGGTCTAGCCTGGACAAAAGACTTGGTATTTTCAATTCTAAAAGATATTTTCAATTCTAAAAGATTTTCTCAAGTGAGGCCTTAACTGTTCACAGTAACATTTCAGATTAGCGATCCCTCACAAACCCCCAAATGCAAAAGGAACTGACTTTCAAAGCAGTTTCTTGTGTAGAAAAAGAAGCTCTCAAAATAAGAAAACTAGCAGGAAAAAATCTTTTGCCTTATAATACAGACTTTCCATAAGTAATTACATACAGTCAAATAACAATCAATTACATATTCAATGTAATGAAAGTTTGCCAAGATTCTAAAAGATTTAAAGGCAGTCATAGGACAGTAAGTTCACTTTCAAATCACCCAAACAAGGCTTCCCTGGTGGCGCAGTGGTTGAGAGTCCGCCTGCCGATGCAGGGGACACGGGTTTGTGCCCTGGTCCGGGAAGATCCCACATGCCACGGAGCGGCTGGGCCCGAGAGCCATGGCCGCTGAGCCTGCGCGTCCGGAGCCTGCGCTCCGCGGTGGGAGAGGCCACAGCAGTGAGAGGTCCGTGTACCGCAAAAAAAAAAAAAAAAACCCAAATAGCTTGGATAAAAGACTTGTTTGCAAATTTAAGCCAGGGCAAGGGTTCAATCACTCTTAGGAGACAGACTGCATTTGCAACAGGCCCTCTTCCTTGGTTGTAAGCCAGTAAAATAAATATTTCTCACTTATATGCAGAGTTTTCTTTAAAGGCATAGACCATATAGAAGCTTTGCTTGTGTAATGATAGTCTACCTCAGCTTGCAAGCCCTACCTATGACATCACTCAAGTCACTTCTCAATCAACAAAGCAAGAGACAAAGAGAGTCCACTAGGACCTGTCATAAAATTCTTAGAAAGAATGACAGGTTGGTGTTTTAATGTGCCAACCAAGTCTAATAAATGCACTTAAAGTACCAAATGAGAACAAAAAGTAACTTTAAGGTCCCAGTGACAGTCTGGACTCTGAATATGGTGGGGAGCGGGGTGGAAGACAAACGAGGAGATTCAAAAATGTGGAACGGCTCTCAATGGTGTCATTCACAGGGCCTGTGAGCAGAGCATGCTGTTCATCAATGATACGGTTCCCACACTCAGTGGGGCAGGGGGACTTAGACACAGAGCTGAAGAAGGCTTAAGGAGAGTAAGCAGGAGAGGGAGAAAGTCTCACACTCTGACAGAACCCAAACTACAGCCATCTCAGAGTAAGGCTCTCCTCAAGTTTCCCTCCTGCCATACATTCTGCTGTCATTTCAGGGTCTCTACTCACTTACCACAAATGAGCCGAGTAAATAATCTTTTTAAAGATGTCTAGATTATTCTGGACAAAAAACATTAGTAATCAGATATCTTTAAATATTATTCTTTATTAGAATAATGGTGATTCCCAAGCATTTCACTTTAACCTGTTTTTTGCTGTTATCACCAGGACATGCACCTGTTTTCTTCAGGCTCATGATTTGAAATATAAGTCTTGAAAGACAAAAACTGCAGCATTAATACTGGTCAATATGAAAGTTCTTTAGACTTACACATTTTTTTTTTAAAGGAAACTGATTAGCTTTAATTATAATGTGATTTGAAATTTGAAAGTTCCTCTATAGAGATTTTAAAGGCCCCTAAAAGCACTTAACTAAATATCTTTACGTTCCCGGCACAATAGTAAAAGTTAAAAGAAAAATCATCACATCTGATGTAATGCCAGAGCTAGTCAAGGGCCTAGTAGTCAGTAATTATTGTCAGGCTGTGTGGCTGGAGGTAGGTAGGGTGGAGGATACACTGTTTCCTGTCACAACTGGACTCACAGTCTAATTCAAGGGCTAAGGAAAGGTTTACACATATAACCAGATAGTTACATGCAGTGCTACCTCTACCTGCTCCTCCAGGAACGCAGAGAAAGGTCAGAATGGACTGAAATGGTCCGGGGGAAAGGGGGGGACCCCTGCCGAAGGAGAGAGCCCTAGAGCTTAAAGGAAGTGTGGTATTTGTTTTGGCTGAAGCATTTTACAGGGAGCAGAGAAATGGCCCAGATAAAAAGATGGCATGCATGGACAGGAAGGAAGGCTGCACTGCCAGCACCTCAGCCCAGACAAGGATATGAAAATAATGGGAGAGACCTGCAGCTGCCCTCTATTAATTCCTGAATTTCACCAAAGGAAAAAATTCATATTGATTGCTAAGATTCTTTTTTCCCTTACAATTAGCTCTTTATACACTTTCACCTGGCCTAGGAAAGAAAAATCTTTTGTCTAGGATGCCATAGGTATAGTACTGGCTCCAAATAAGAATAAACTATGACCTTCTGTGGCCCCTTCAAGACCTATGATTCATGTTTCATGGAAATATTGAGAAATATTCCATTAGAAATGAATCTGCTTTCACAGCATATTGTATGTTTCCTCTGTTTTTCTTCCTTTATTATCACCAAGGACATTCCCATGAAAACAAAATCTTGTTTTTTCCCCAGAGTAACCACATGCTTTACACTGATTGTGCTCTGAATTTCCAGACTGCCTTTTCATGGCACCACAATGAGCTTCTGGGGTCTTTCTAGTGACGTCATAAATGTCCTATAGAGAAAATTATTAGGCTGACAAATTCAACTACAAGCAGAGGGGGTTGACCTCATATGGTGTAATTTCAAAGTTTCCAGGAAGGCCTGCAACCAGCTCCACTCCCTCCCCATCACCCCACCCCCCAGCCCCCAGCAATTCTTACCGTGCTGGCTAGTGCTGAAATAGCAAAGCTATCAAGCTGACAGTTTCAAACACGATGTAAGCAATGGGGATGACTTCAAACTTTCCCGGAAGGCCACCACCACCACCAATCGCCGCACTCCCCTTCCCCGCCGAAAAAAACACCTCCCCATCTGCTGGCTGGTGTTGAAAAAGCACAACTAGAGCTTCATTCTCTTAACTTTAATAAAATACAAATGCTTCTTTTAGAAGTTTCCATTACAATGTGATTCAAGTTCAGATCCTTTCCTAACCAGTCCTCTACCATTGTACCCCTCCTCTTCCAGCAACTGAAGCTGGAAGCCCCACCTAGAAGCTCAGCCCACCCCAACTCTGGGCCCAATCCTGACTCTGCACAGAGATAATTTAAGGACTTCTAAATCAATACTCCCTGTATCAAACTATCTTGCTCCCACTTCTGTTAACAGGGTACCTGCCTTATTCCAAAGACCCAGTCTCCACCATCCACTTTTGCTCTGCAAACCACCTCTATCTCATTCTGGTCACCTGAGTACTCACCTAGCATCTTTCCCAGAATCCTGTTACTCCAGGAATAGGAGCCCATCTTGCTTTTGTCGTGTGCCCAAAAAAATGGAGTCGATTTGAGTTCATGATTCCCTGACGTAAAGCCACAGAGCAAGGCAATAAAGAGCTCTGCTGTTTCTCACTAGATGACTTTATTATTTTTTTAACATCTTTATTGGCATATAATTGCTTTACAATGGTGTATTAGTTTCTGCTTTATAACAGAGTGAATCAGCTATACATTTACATATATCCCCATATCTCCTCCCTCTTGCGTCTCCCTCCCACCCTCCCAATCCCACCCCTCTAGGTGGTCACAGAGCACTAAGCTGATCTCCCTGTGCTATGCGGCTGCTTCCCACTAGCTATCTATTTTACATTTGATAGTGTATATAGGTCCATGCCACTCTCTCACTTCGTCCCAGCTTACCCTTTCCCTTCCCCATGTCCTCGAGTCCGTTCTGTACGTCTGCGTCTTTATTCCTGTCCTGCCCCCAGGTTCTTCATAACCATTTATTTTTTTAGATTCCGTATATATGTGTTAGCATACGGTACTTGTTTTTCTCTTTCTGACTTACTTCACTCTGTATGACAGACTCTAGGGTCCATCCACCTCACTACAAATAACTCAATTTTGTTGCTTTTTATGGCTGAGTAATATTCCATTGTATACATGTGCCACATCTTCTTTATCCATTCATCTGTCGCTGGACACTTAGGTTGCTTCCACGTCCTGGCTATTGTAAATAGAGCTGCAATGAACATGACTCTCTTTTTGAATTATGCTTTTCTCCGGGTATATGCCCAACAGTGGGATTGCTGGGTCATATGGTAATTCTATTTTTAGTTTTTTAAGGAACCTCCATACTGTTCTACATAGTGGCTGTATCAATTTACATTCCTACCAACAGTGCAAGAGGGTTGGTTCCCTTTTCTCCACACCCCCTCCAGCACTTACTGTTTGTAGATTTTTTGGTGATGGCCAGTCTGACCAGTGTGAGGTGATACCTCATTGCAGTTTTGATTTCCATTTCTCTAGTGATTAGTGATGTTGAGCATTCTTTCATGTGTTTGTTGGCAATTTGTATATCTTCTTTGGAGAAATGTCTAGGTCTTCTGCCCATTTTTGGATTGGGTTGTTTGTTTTTTTGATATTGAGCTGCATGAGCTGCTTGTAAATTTTGCAGATTAATCCTCTGTCAGTTGCTTCATTTGCAAATATTTTCTCCCATTCTGAGGGTTGTCTTTTCATCTTGTTTATGTTTTCCTTTGCTGTGCAAAAGCTTTTAAGTTTCATTAGGTCCGATTTGTTTATTTTTGTTTTTATTTCCATTTCTCTGGGAGGTGGGTCAAAAAGGATCTTGCTGTGATTTAAGTCATAGAGTGTCCTGCCTATGTTTTCCTCTAAGAGTTTGAGAGTGTCTGGCCTTACATTTAGGTCTTTAATCCATTTTGAGTTTATTTTTGTGTATGGTGTTAGGGAGTGTTCTAATTTCATTCTTTTATATGTAGCTGCACTATATGACTTTAGATACATGAATTAGCCTCTACAGGTCTCAGCTTCCTCATGCGTATCTGTCATACCCATTCAATGAGAGAATGCATAAGGCTAAGAGTTGAATACATATTAGAGATGATAGGGATGTTAATCACAGTGAAAGGATGATAATAACAACTTGTGCTGGAATTTATAAACATATTGCCTATTCCCACATTCTATGTTGATATGCTCTGCCTACCTGGAGTGAAGCATTCATTAACTCACACTGGAACTCAGATGAAGGGGGGGATGAGAGCACCTGGGCTGAGTGGCTGCCAGTTATGCATGAGTGGCCAACAATGGGTCTGGACTGGGGTTCCTTCCAGTTCCTGCAGTTGATCCTGTTGTCCCAGGGCCTCCCAAGCCCTAGCAAACCACTTGGGGTTCCAAGTCACCCTCATCCTGTCCTGTGTCATTTCAATTAGTTGGGCCAGGTACCAACATGTCCAAATAAAGATAACCACAGTACCTGGGTGTTCAGAAGAGAACAATGAGTAGGAAGGCTCAGTAAGCCAAAGATAAATGGCTCTACAATTCTTCTTTAGTGAATGGCATTTTTTTAAATCACTGAAAGGGGTGTTAGTGTCACTTATCTCCAAGTACCATCATGAATAAATACAAAGCTTCCACTGTGGACAGAGCAATATACTTGCTAAATTCCCTGCAGAGTATACCAGTTACGAATTGGACCCACAAAAAGTGAGGAAGAGGCTAACTAGATTAACACCCACACACACTCTTCAGACACCAAAAGTAAAAGCAGGTGGCATGAAAAAGTGGATTTTATATACGTTGATCCATTCAGCAATTTGCTTTTATAGACTCTATTACACATACTCAGTTGTAGAGGGACACAGTCTTCTAGCCAAAGCATAAGGTTCCAATGTTACCATGACCAGAAGCTCAACTATTTTCTTACTGAACTGGAAACATCAGCTTCATTCTATGTACGTAAAATAAGTTTTCATCTAGTTTTACTAGCGTGATTTTTTTTTTAAGATACAGACTGAATTTGGGGGATTTATTTGTTGATAATATCTGTTACAGTTCTACAAGTAGGTAGAAGATTCTGTAACCCATACTATTTTAAAATATTTTTCTCTCTTCTTTTACCTGAAGTTCCTTTGTGTGATCTATCACTGAAGACTAGGTCTGGTTCTTAAATGGTTTAGAGCACCAAGATCAATTTCAGGGACACAATGAATGCAATCAGAAAAAAATCATTAATAAAATGGTTAAATCATTTCAGATTAACTGCAATTAAAACTCACTAGGATTCTAGCCTAATGAGTTTTAATTGTTTTCCTAAATTTTTGTTCTTATAGTTACAAAAACAAGTAATGAAACGACACAGCAGCACACTCTGCTATTATGCAAAACAATACGAAGATCAACTTTTTCCATGCAGCTCATTATGGAAAACTAAAACTTAAGGGCATTTCCCTTCATTTTCTTTATATATTGGTGAGCAAGCCCAAGTATTAAAGTAAGACCTCTGGTCAGATTCCAGTCTAATCAATAACCTAGTATTGAACTCAATTACAGGCCAATTTACCATTTGCCCCATAATCCCAGTCACTGCCAAAAAGAGCTGTCACACAGTGCCCTCCAACACAGCAGTATTTGTACACTAACTCCATATCTGGATTGATCTTCCTACACGGAACCGCATATGGATCACAGTACCTAAGCGTCTTTCTTTCCTTAGTGAACTATAGAGAAGAGGCACCGGTATTATACAAACTAGAAATTAACTGAAATGCCCTAGGAGCAGTACTTAAAGAACTACACCCAAGGAGCCTCACCTACTCTTGGAGCTTATTTAGATAACAAGACTCTGGACTCTGAGCTGATGCTGTACTGGAATAAGACTTTTGGAGATCTTAGGAGGGCGTACCTTGCATATGGGAGAGACATGAATTACTGAGGGCCGGGGGTGGACTGTGGTGGGCCGCTCTCTAAAAGTTGGCTGCTGGTATTCATACTCTGTGTAATCCCCTTTCTGGAGCGGGCTGGACATACCACTCCCTCTTGCCCTTTAGTCGCTGCTCCAAAGAAGCTGCCATAATGTAAGCGCCCCCATGGAGAGGCCACTTAGCAAGGAACAGAGGGAAGCTGCCTGCCACTAGCCCACAAAAAAACCCTAAATCCTGCCAACAACCACTCAGGCGAGCCTGGAAACAGACTGACACTCTGACATGCCTTACAGTGACTGCAGCTCTATCTAGCCCACACCTGGATTTTAGCATTTCGAGAGGCCCAGAGCCATAGGACACAGCTACACTGTGCCTAAATTCCTGACCCACAGAAACTGTAGACAAGAACTGTTTTAAGCTACTAAATTTGAGTAATTTGTTACTCAGTAATAAATAACAGATATTTAATACATATTTTTACCTCTAAAAGCATCATTTGGATAGCATCACAATATGTATTTGAAACTTTTACCTAATTTGAAAAAGTACTTGCTGTTCTCATCTGGAATTTTAAGCTCTCTTAAAAATCTCTGCATTTTTCAGGACTACCAAGTTCCATAATATATGAAAACAATGCAAGCTTTCCCAAGTTTACTTAATTCACTTAAAAGTCAACAGAATACTCAAGACATTTAACTTTGTCACTTATATATCACAGGCCCACGTCAGCATTAAGGAGCCCCTAATAAAAGCAAAAACAACAAAAAATCCAAGATAAATTTTACTTCTAGAAAATCACATGCAGACTCAGAGATAAACTCTACTTCTATAAAATAATAAATAAAGGAAAACTTCTTTGATTAGAAAGCTTACAAAAAACTTCCTTACCTTGAATGCACTGAAGTGTTCCATCCTCCGCTCTTATTGTAAAAGTCTCACCTGGATTAACTTGAACGAGAATAACCTGCCAAAATAACACAGTAATTTCAATTTAATACTAGAACATCTGGGGATTTCTCTTCAGCGGTTTCATTACCTAAATTTATGTACTAGACAAGAAGTATGTGGCACAGAATCTTGTATAAACACAAAACTTAGGATATGTCTTAGATCTGGTTCAGATTTGAGGGGGGTAAGTTCATGTATTTGAATTTAGCTAAGTGAATTCTCCTGTGTTGCTTATGCTATATAACTGAAAAAAAAAAAAAAACAAAAAACAATGTTAAGATACCTTTTCTTTCAGACAATTCCTTTTTTTCTTTCTCTAAATCAGAAACAACAATTAAAGAAGAAAAAGGACCAGAAACTATAACTTACAAAGGAAAATTGAAAGAGAAATGAGTTTCTGACCTAACACTGTTGCATACCATTTCCAAGTATCTACTACTGACCTGAGTCTACTGTGTAACAATAGAAAGCAATTTATAAGAAAAATGTTTTTTGGGGAAAAAAAAGCGTGTATAGAACCTGGAAATAACAATGAACAGTATAAAATAAATATTACAAATAAGACCCATAAAACACTCAAATTTTTGAATCTATTACCTAAATGTCAGTGTTTTAGTCATATAACATAGATATTTAGTTATCAGGAGACAACTTCCGAAAGACTAAACCACGGATGCCATGGCAAAGTATGCTCTTTTAAGAACCTCAGTTTTAAGCTCTACTCTCATTTAGTTCCTTTAGATAACAAAAGTAAAAAAAATCACTAATTTATATTTAAATATGAATTAAAGGACATAACAAAGCTTAAAAAACTGTGGCTAAAAATTACGATGTGCGCTACCCGGGTTCTTTGGTGGGGCTAATGGCGGAGTCTGGGAGGGCTCATGCCAAGGAATACTTCCCAGAACTTCTGCGGCCAGTGTCCTTGTCCTCACAGTGAGATACAGCCACCCCTGCCTCTGGAGGAGACCCTCCAACACTAGCAGGTATAACTTGCATATAAATAAAGTCCACAGATCAGAAGAATGGGGCTTGAAGAACTTATAGAAATGTATACATTCATATACTCACAACACAATCAAATATAAATTATTCTCAGCACCCTACAAGACCCTTGCCCCTCCTATTCAGTACCTCTCCCAAAGAGGGACTTCCCTGGTGGTGCAGTCGTTAAGAATCCACCTGCCAGTGCAGGGGACATGGGTTCAAGCCCCGGTCCAGGAAGAACCTACATTTTGCAGAGCAACTAAGCCTGTGCACCACAACTACTGAGCCTGCGCTCTAGAGCCCGTGAGCCACAACTACTGAAGCCCACACGCCTAGAGCTCATGCTGCACAACAAGAGAAGCCGCTGCAATAAGAAGCCTGCACACCCCAACAAAGAGTAGCCCCTGCTCGCCGCAACTATAGAAAGCCTGCGCGCAGCAACAAAGACCCAACGCAGCCAAAAATAAATAAATTTTAAAAATAAAACTGATTAAGATCTCAAGGACAATGTTGAATAGAAGACATTCTTCTCTTGTTCATGACCACTGTGACCATGCCTGTCAGCGGGAAAGCATCAGTTTTACCATTAAGTGTGATGCTAGGTGTGTGCGTTTGTGTGTGTTTTAATAATCCTCATTAAAACATACATGTATTTAAAAAATCATGAATAAGTATTAAATTTTACCTATTGAAATTTAAAAAAATTAACATGTGCGACGTTAACACTATTAAAATAATGACTATATATTTCTAGAAACTGGAAGGATGTCAGTGTCACATTCATCTTATAGTTCTGAGAGCAAGCCTTGTTCCCCCCGCCTCGAAACCATCAAGCATACTGTTCCCTCCGTCTGCAATGCTCTCTCTGCACTCCTTCATCTCTGCCCACCTTATTCCTTCCTCAACCAGCTAACGCCCATTCATCCTGGCCAGATTAAGAAGTGGTATTTGACTCTCAGGACAGGCCAGGTCTTGCAATAAGTGTTCTCAAAAAACAAACAAACAAAACTCTACTCCTTCCTAAAATTTACAGTTGCAATTAATTAACTAAGGAATTATTTTGTGTCTGTCTTTCCCTTAATCTAGGCTCTGTAGGGGCAAGATCAGACACAGAATAAGTGCTCAAGAAATATATTTACTGGGCAGATTGGTTCCAGATGGCAGAGGAGAAGGACGTGCGCTCACTCCCTCTTGCGAGAGCACTGGAATCACAGCCAACTGCTGAACATCAGCGACAGGAAGACACTGGAACTCACCAAAAGAGATACCCCACATCCAAAGACAAAGGAGAAGCCACACTGAGACGGTAGGAGGGGCACATTCACATTAAAATCAAATCCCATAACTTCTGGGTGGGTGACCCACAAACTGGAGAACACTTATATCACACAAGTCCACCCACTGGAATGAAGGCTCTGAGCCCCACGTCAGGCTTCCAAACCTGGGGGTCCGGCAACGGGAGGAGGAATTCCTAGAGAATCAGACTTTAAAGGCTAGGGGGATTTGACTGCAAGACTTCGATAGGACCGGGGGAAACAGAAACTCCACTCTTGGAGGGCACACACAAACTAGTGTGTGCTTAGGGACCCAGGGGAGGGAGCAGTGGCCCCATAGGACACTGAACCAGACCTACCTGCTAGTGTTGGGGGGTCTCCTGCAGAGGCGGGGGGTGGCTCTGTCTCTCCGTGAGGACAAGGACACTGGCAGCAGAAGTTCTGGGAAGTACTCCTTAGCATGAGCCCTCACAGTCTGCCATTAGCCCCACCAAAAAGCCAGGGCATGCTCCAGTGTTGGGTCTTCTCAGACCAAACAACCAACAGGGAGGGGACACGGCCCCACCCATTAGCAGGCAAGTGGATTAAAGTTTTACTGAGCTCTGCCCACCAGAGCAACACCCAGTTCTACCTACCACCAGTCCCTCCCATCAGGAAAATTGCACAAGCCTCTTAGATGGCCTCATCCACCAGAGGGCAGACAGCAGAAGCAAGAACTACAATCCTGCAGCCTGAGGAACAAAAAGCACATTCATAGAAAGACAGACAAGATGAAAACACAGAAGGCTATGTACCAGATGAAGGAACAAGACAAAACCCCAGAAAAACAACTAAATGAAGTGGAGATAGGCAACGTTCCAGAAAACAAATTCAAAATAATGACAGTGAAGATGATCCAGGACCTCGGGGAAAAAATGGAGGCAAAGATCAAGAAGATGCAAGAAATGTTTAACAAAGACCTAGAAGAATTAAAGAACAAACAAACAGAGATGAACAATACAAGAATTGAAATGAAAAATATACTAAAAGGAATCAACAGCAGAATAACTGAGGCAGAAGAACGGATAAGTGACCTGGAAGACAGAATGGTGGAATTCACTGCTATGGAACAGAATAAAGAAAAACGAATGAAAAGAAATGAAGACAGCCTAAGAGACCACTGGGACAACATTAAATGCAAGAACATTCGCGTTATAGGGGTCCAAGAAGGAGAAGAGAGAGGGAAAGAACCCGAGAAAATATGTGAAGAGATTATAGTCAAAAACTTGCCTAACATGGGAAAGGAAAGAGCCATCCAAGTTGAGGGAGTGCAGAGTCCCATACAGGATAAACCCAAGGAGAAACACAGCGAGACACATAGTAATCAAATTGGCAACAATTAAAGACAAAGAAAAATTACTGAAAGCAGCAAGAGAAAAACGACAAATAACATACAAGGGAACTCCCATAAGGTTAACAGCTGATTTCTCAGCAGAAACTCTACACGCCAGAAGGGAGTGGCATGATATACTTAAAGTGATGAAAGGGAAAAACCTACAACCAAGATTACTCTACCCCGCAAGGATCTCATTCAGATTTGATGAAGAAATCAAAAGCTTTACAGAGAAGCAAAAGCTAAGAGAATTCAGCACCACCAAACCAGACCTACAACAAATGCTAAATGAACTTCTCTAAATGGGAAACACAAGAGAAGAAAGGAACCTACAAAACCAAACCCAAAACGATTAAGAAAATGGTAATAGGAACATACATAACAATAATTACCTTGAACATGAATGGATTAAATGCTCCAACCAAAAGACACAGGCTTGCTGAATGGATACAAAAACAAGACCCATATATATGCTGTCTATAAGAGATCCACTTCAGACCTAGGGACACAAACAGACTGAAACTGAGGGGATGGAAAAAGATATTCCATGCAAATGGAAATCAAAAGAAAGCTGGAGTAGCAATACTTGTATCAGATAAAATAGATTTTAAAATAAAGAATGTTACATGAGACAAGGAAGGACACTACATAATGATCAATGGACCAACCCAAGAAGAAGATATAACAATTGTAAATATATGCACCCAACACAGGAGCACCTCAATACATAACGCAACTGCTAACAACTATAAAAGAGGAAATCGACAGTAACACAATAATAGTGGGGGACTTTAACACCTCACTTACACCAATGGACAGATCATCCAGACAGAAGATTAATAAGGAAACAAAAGCTTTAAATAACACAACAGAACAGATAGATTTAATTGATATTTATAGGACATTCCATCCAAAAACAGCAGATTAAACCTTCTTCTCAAGTGTGCATGGAACATCACATCTTGGGTCACAAATCAAGCCTCAGTAAAGTTAAGAAAACTGAAATCATATCAAGCATCTTTTCTGACCACAACACTATGATATTAGAAATCAATTACAGGGAAAAGAAAAGTAAAAAACACAAAGACATGGAGGCTAAACAACATGTTACTAAATAACTAAGCGATCACTGAGGAAATCAAAAAATACTTAGAGACAAATGACAATGAAAACACGATGATCCAAAAGGTATGGGATGCAGCAAAAGCAGTTCTAAGAGGGAAGTTTATAGCTATACAAGCATACCTCAAGAAACAAGAAAAATCTCAAATAAACAATCTAACCTTACACCTAAAGGAACTAGAGAAAGAACAAAGAAAACCACAAGTTAGCAGAAGGAAAGAAATCATAAAGATCAGAGCAGAAATAAATGAAATAGAAACAAAGAAAACAATAGCAAAGATTAATAAAACTAAAAGCTGGTTCTTTAAGAAGATAAACAAAATTGATAAACCTTTAGCCAGACTCATCAAGAAAAAGAGGGAGAGGACTCAAATCAATAAAATTAGAAATGAAAAAGGAGAAGTTACAACAGACACCACAGAAATACAAAGCATCCTAAGAGACTACTACAAGCAACCCTATGCCAATAAAATGGACAACCTGGAAGAAATGGACAAATTCTTAGAAAGGTATAACCTCCCAAGACTGAACCAGGAAGAAATACAAATATGAACAGATCACAAGTAATGAAACTGAAACTGTGATTAAAAATCTTCCAACAAACAAAAGTCCAGGACCAGATGGCTTCACAGGTGAATGCTATCAAACACTTAGAGAAGAGCTAACACCATGCTTCTCAAACTCTTCCAAAAAACTGCAGAGGAAGGAACACTCCCAAACTCATTCTATGAGGCCACCATCACCCTGATTCCAAAACCACACAAAGATACTACAAAAAAAGAAAATTACAGACCAATATCACTGATGAATACAGATGCAAAATTCCTCAACAAAATACTAGCAAACAGAATCCAACAACACATTAAAAGGAACATACACCATGATCAAATGGGATTTATCCCAGGGAGGCAAGGATTCTTCAATATATGCCAATCAATCAATGTGATACACCATATTAACAAATTGAAGAATAAAAACCATATGATCATCTCAATAGATGCAGAAAAAGCTTTCGACAAAATTCAACACCCATTTATGATAAAAACTCTCCAGAAAGTGGGCATAGAGGGAACCTACCTCAACATAATAAAGGACATATACAACAAACCCACAGCCAACATCATTCTCAATGAAATGAAAAATGATGAAAAACTGAAAGCATTACCTCTAAGATCAGAAAGCATTTCCTCTAAGATCAGGAACAAGACAAGGATGTCCACTCTCACCACTCTTATTCAACATAGTTTGGGAGGTCCCAGCCACGGATATCAGAGAAGAAAAAGAAATAAAAGGAATACAAATTGGAAAAAAAGAAGTAAAACTGTCATTGTTTGCAGATGACATGATACTATACATAGAATCCTAAAGATGCCACCAGAAAACTACTAGAGCTAATCAATGAATCCGGTAAAGTTGCAGGATACAAAATTAATGCACAGAAATCTCTTGCATTCCTATATACTAATGATGAAAAATCTGAAAGAGAAATTAAGGAAACACTCCCATTTACCATTGCAACAAAAAGAATAAAATACCTAGGAATAAACCTACCTAGGGAGACAAAAGACCTGTATGCAGAAAACTATAAGACACTGATGAAAGAAATTAAAGGTGATACCAACAGATGGAGAGATATACCATGTTCTTAGGTTGGAAGAATCAATACTGTGAAAATGACTATACTACCCAAAGCAATCTACAGATTCAATGCAATCCTTGTCGAATTACCAATTGCATTTTTTACAGAACTAAAACAAAAAATCTTAAAATCTGTATGGAGACACAAAAGACCCCAAATAGCCAAAGCAGTCTTGAGGGAAAAAAACGAAGCTAGAGGAATCAGACTCCCTGACTTCAGACTATACTACAAAGCTACAGTAATCAAGACAATAGAGTACTGGCACAAAACAGAAACAAAGATAAACAGAACAAAATAGAAAGCCCAGAGATACACCCACGTACCTATGGTGAACTAATCTATGACAAAGGAGGCAAGGATACACAATGGAGAAGAGCAGGTCTCTTCAATAAGTGGTGCTGGGAAAAGTGGACAGCTACATGTCAAAGAATGAAATTAGAACACTCCTTAACACCATACACAAAATTAAAGTCAAAATTGATTAGAGACCTAAATGTAAGAACAGACACTGTAAAACGCTTAGAGGAAAACATAAGAAGAACACTCTGACATAAATCACAGCAAGATATTTTTTGATCCACCTCCTAGAATAATGGAAATAAAAAGAAACAAATGGGTCTTAATGAAACTTCAAAGCTTTTGCACAGCAAAGGAAACCATAAACAAGACGAAAAGACAACACTCAGAATGGGAAAAAATATTTGCAAACGAATCAACGGACAAAGGATTAATCTCCAAAATATATAAACAGCTCTTGCACTCAAAGAAACAACCCAATCCAAAAATGGACAGAAGACCTAAACAGAAATTTCTCCAAAGAATACATACAGATGGCCAAGAAGCACATTAAAAGCTGCTCAACATCACTAAGTATTAGAAAAATGAAAATAAAAACTACAATGAGGTATCACCTCACACCAGTTAGAATGGGCATCATCAGAAAATCTACAAGCAGGGGAGGAGCTTCAAGATGGAAGAAGACTAAGACAATGAGATCACCTTCCTCCCCACAAATACATCAGAAATACATCTACACGTGGAACAACTCCTACAGAACACCTACTGAACGCTGGCAGAAGACCTCAGACCTCCCAAAAGGCAAGAAACTCCCCACGTACCTGGGTAGAGCAAAAGAAAAAAGAAAAAACAGAGACACAAAAATAGCGATGGGACCTGCACCAGTGGGAGGAAGCTGTGAAGGAGGAAAGGTTTCCACACACTAGGAAGCCCCTTCCCGGGTGGAGACTGTGGGTAGCGAAGCGGGGGAGCTTCGGAGCCGCGGAGGAGAGCACAGCAACAGGGATGCGGAGGGCAAAGCGGAGAGATTCCTGCACAGAGGATCCGGGCCGACCGGCACTCACCAGCCCGAGAGGCTTGTCTGCTCACCCGCGGGAGCGGGCGGGGACTGGGAGCTGAGGCTCAGGCTTCCGTCGGAGCGCAGGGAGAGGAATGGGGTTGGCGGCATGAACACAGCCATCAGGGGGTTAGTGCACCACGGCTAGCCGTGAGGGAGTCCGGGAAAAGGTGTGGAGCTCCCGAAGAGGCAAGAGACTTTGTCTTGCCTCTTTGTTTCCTGGTGCATGAGGAGAGGAGTTTAAGAGCGCCGCTTAAAGGAGCTCCAAAGAAGGGCGCGAGCCACGGCTAAAAGTGCGGACCCCAGAGACGGGCACGAGACGCTAAGGCTGCTGCTGCCGCCACCAAGAAGCCTGTGTGCGAGCACAGGTCACTATCCACACCTCCCATCCCGGGAGCCTGTGCAGCCCGCCACTGCCAGGGTCCCGTGATCCAGGGACAACTTCCCGGGGAGAACGCACGGTGCGCCTAAGGCTGGTGCAACGTCATGCCGGCCTCTGCCGCCGCAGGCTCACCCCGCACTCCGTACCCCTCCGTCCCCCCGGCCTGAGAGAGACAGAGCCTCCGAAGCAGCTGCTCCTTTAACCACGTCCTGTCTGAGCGAAGAACAGACGCCCTCAGGCGACCTATATGCAGAGGCGGGTCCAAATCCAAACCTGAACCCCGGGAGCTGTGCGAACAAACAAGAGAAAGGGAAATCTCTCCCAGCAGCCTCAGGAGCAGCGGAATAAATCTCCACAATCAACGTGATGTACCCTGCATCTGTGGAATACCTGAATAGACAACGAATCATCCCAATTGATGAGGTGTACTTTGGGAGCAACGGTATATATATATATTTTTTTTTTTTTTTTCCCTTTTTGTGACTGTTTGTGTGGATTTTGTCGGTATAGCTCTGCTTTTACCATTTATCCTAGGGTTCTGTCTGTCCGTTATTTTTTTTTTTATTACTTAAAAACTTTTTTTTCTTAATAATTATTTTTTATTTTAATAAATTTTTTATTTTATTTTACTTTACTATTTTATTTTACTTCATTTTATCTTCTCTATCCTTCCTTCCTTTCTTCCTCCCTCCCTCCCTCCCTCTCTCTCTCTTTCTTTCTTTCTTTCCTTTCTCACTTTTATTCTGAGCCGTGTGGAGGACAGACTATTGGTGATCCAGCCAGGCGTCAGGGCTGTGCCACTGAGGTGTGAGAGCCAAGTTCAGGACATGGGTCCACAAGAGACCTCCCAGCTCCACGTAATATCAAACGGTGAAAATCTCCCAGGGCTCTCCATCTCAACATCAAGACCCAGCTCGACTCAACGACCAGCAAGCTACAATGCTGGACACCCTATGCTAGACAGCTAGCAAGACAGGAACACAACCCCATCCAGTAGCACAGAGGCTGCCTAAGATAATAATAAGGCCACAGACACCCCAAAACACACCACCAGACGTGGACCTGGCCACCTGAAAGAAAAGATCCAGCCTCATCCACCAGAACACAGGCACTAGTCCCCTGCACCAGGAAGCCTACACAACGCACTGAACCAACCTTACCCACTGGGGACAGACACCAAAAACAACGGAAACTATGAACCTGCTGCCTGCAAAAAGGAGACCCCAAACACAGTAAGATAGCAAAATGAGAAGACAGAGAAACAGCAGATGAAGGAGCAAGGCAAAAACCCAACAGACCTAACAAATGAAGAGGAAGTAGGCAGTCTACCTGAAAAAGGATTCAGGGTAGTGATAGTAAAGATGATCTAAAATCTTGGAAATAGAATGGAGAAAATACAGGAAACGTTTAACAAGGACCTAGAAGAACTAAAGAGCAAACAAACAGTGATGAACGATACAATAAATGAAATTAAAAATCCTCTATAAGGGATCAATAGCAGAATAACTCAGGCAGAAGAACAGATAAGTGACCTGGAAGACAAAATAGTGGAAATAACTACTGCAGAGCAGAATAAAGAAAAAAGAATGAAAAGAATTGAGGACAGTCTCAGAGACCTCTGGGACAACATTAAATACACCAACATTCAAATTATAGGGGTCCCAGAAGAAGAAGAGAAAAGGAAAGAGACTGAGAAAATATTTGAAGAGATTATAGCTGGAAACTTCCCTAATACGGGAAAGGAAATAGTTAATCAAGTCCAGGAAGCACAGAGAGTTCCATACAGGATTAAATCCAAGGAGAAACACGCTAACACACATATTAATCAAACTATCAAAAATTAAATACAAAGAACAAATATTAAAAGCAGCAAGGGAAAAACAACAAATAACACATAAGGGAATCCCCATAAGGTTAACAGCTGATCTTTCAGCAGAAATTCTGCAAGCCACAAGGGAGTGGCAGGACATATTTAAAGTGATGAAGGAGAAAAACCTACAACCAAGATTACTCTGCCCAGCAAGGATCTCATTCAGATTTCATGGAGAAATTAAAACCTTTACAGACAAGCAAAAGCTAAGAGAATTGAGCACCATCAAACCAGCTTTACAACAAATGCTAAAGGAACTTCTCTAGGCAGGAAACACAAGAGAAGGAAAAGACCTACAACACTCAAACCAGCTTCACAACAAATGCTAAAGGAACTTCTCTAGGCAAAAAACACAAGAGAAGGAAAAGACCTACAATACTAAACCCAAAACAATTAAGAAAATAGTAATAGGAACATACATATTGATAATTACCTTAAAAGTAAATGGATTAAATGCTCCAACCAAAAGACATAGATTGGCTGAATGGATACAAAAACAAGACCCATATATATCCCAGCTACAAGAGACCCACTTCAGACCTAGGGACACATACAGACTGAAAGTGAGGGGATAAAAAAGATATTCCATGCAAATGTAAGTCAAAAGAAAGCTGGAGTAGCAATTCTCGTATCAGACAAAATAGACTTTAAAACAAAGACTACTAAAAGAGACAAAGAAGGACACTACATAATGATCAAGGGATCGATCCAAAAAGAAGATATAACAATTTTAAGTATTTATGCACCCAACATAGGAGCACCTCAATACATAAGGCAAATGCTAACAGCCATAAAAGGGGAAATCGACAGTAACACAATCATAGTAGGGGACTTTAACACCCCACTTTCACCAATGGACAAATCATCCAAAATGAAAATAAATAAAGAAACACAAGCTTTAAGTGATACATTAAACAAGATGGGACTTAATTGATATATGAAATTCCATCCAAAAACAACAGAACACACATTCTTCTGAAGTGCTCATGGAACATTCTCCAGGATAGATCATCTCTTGGGTCACAAATCAAGCCTTGGTAAACTTAAGAAAACTGAAATCCTATCAAGTATCTTTTCCGACCACAATGCTATAAGACTAGATATCAATTACAGGAAAAAGTCTGTAAGAAATACAAACACATGGAGGCTAAACAACACTACTTAATAACCAAGAGATCACTGAAGAAATCAAAGAGGAAATCAAAAACTACCTAGAAACGAATGACAATGAAAACACGATGAACCCAAACCTATGGGATGCAGCAAATGCAGTCCTAAGAGGGAAGTTTATAGCAATACAATCCCTACCTTAAGAAACAAGAAACATCTCAAATAAACAACGTAACCTTACACCTAAAGCAATTAGAGAAAGAAGAACAAAAAAAACCCAAAGTTAGCAGAAGGAAAGAAATCATAAAGATCAGATGGAAATAAATGAAAAAGAAATGGAGGAAACGATAGCAAAGATCAATAAAACTAGAAGCTTGTTCTTTGAGAGGATAAACAAAATTGATAAACCATAGCCAGACTCATCAAGCAAAAAAGGGAGAAGGGCTTCCCTGGTGGCGCAGTGGTTGAGAGTCCGCCTGCCGATGCAGGGGACACGGGTTCGTGCCCCGGTCCAGGAAGATCCCACATTCTGCGGAGCGGCTGAGCCCGTGAACCATGGCCGCTGAGCCTGCGCGTCCAGAGCCTGGCCCGCATACCGCAAAAAAAAAAAAAAAAAAAAAAGGGAGAAGACTCAAATCAATAGAATTAGAAATGAAAAAGGAGAAGCAAAAACTGACACTGCAGAAATACAAAGGATCATGAGAGATTACTACAAGCAAATATAGGCCAATAAAATGGACAACCTGGAAGAAATGGACAAATTCTTAGAAGTGCACAAACTTCTGAGACTGAAACAGGAAGAAATAGAAAATATGAACAGACCAATCAGAAGCACTGAAAATAAAACTGTCATTAAAAATGTTGCAACAAACAAAAGCCCAGGACCAGATGGCTTTACAGGCGAATTCTATCAAATATTTATAGAAGAGATAACACCTATCCTTCTCAAACTCTTCCAAAATATAGAAGAGGGAGGAACACTCCCAAACTCATTCTATGAGCCCACCATCACCCTGATACCAAAACCATACAAAGATGTCACAAAGAACGAAAACTACAGGCCAATATCACTGATGAACATAGATGCAAAAATCCTCAACAAAACACTAGCAAACAGAATCCAACAGCACATTAAAAGGATCATACACCATGATCAAGTGAGGTTTATCCCAGGAATGCAAGGAGTCTTCAATATATGCAAATCAATCTATTTGATACACCATATTAACAAACTGAAGGAGAAAAACCATATGGTCATCTCAATAGATGCAGAGAAAGCTTTTGACAAAATTCAACACCCATTTATGATAAAAACCCTCCAGAAAGTAGGCATAGAGGGAAATTTCCTCAACATAATAAAGGCCATATATGAGAAACCCACAGCCAACCTCGTCCTCAATGGTGAAAAACTGATACCATTTCCACTAAGATCAGGAACAAGACAAGGCTGCCCACTCTCACCACTATTATTCAACATAGTTTTGGAAGTTTTAGCCACAGCAATCAGAGAAGAAAAAGAAGTAAAAGGAATCAAAATTGGAAAAGAAGAAGTAAAGCTGTCACTGTTTGCAGATGACATGATACTATACATAGAGAATCCTAAAGATGCTACCAGAAAACTACTAGAGGTACTCAATGAATTTGGTAAAGTAGCAGAATACAAAATTAATGCACAGAAATCTCTTGCATTCCTCTACACTAATGATGAAGAATCTGAAAGTGAAATTAAGAAAACACTCCCATTTACCACTGCCAACAAAAAGAATAAAATATCTAGGAATAAACCTACTTAAGGAGACAAAAGAAAATTATAAGACTGATGAAAGATGAAACAAATAGATGGAGAGATATACCACGTTCTTGCATTGGAAGAATCAACATTGTGAAAATGACTCTACTACCCAAAGCAATCTACAGATTCAATGCAATCCCTATCAAACTACCACTGGCATTTTTCACAGAACTAGAAAAACAATTCATAATTTGTATGGAAACACAAAAGACCCCCCCAATACCCAAAGCAATCTTGAGAAAGAAAAATGGAGCGGGAATAATCAGGCTCCCTGACTTCAGACTATACTACAAAGCTACAGTAATCGAGACAGTATGGTACTGGCATACTGGCACAGAAACAGAAATATAGATCAATGGAACAGGATAGAAAGCCGAGAGATAAACCCATGCACATATGGTCACCTTATCTTTGATAAAGGAGGCAAGAATATAGAGTGGAGAAAAGACAGCCTCTTCAATAAGTGGTGCTGGGAAAAGTGGACAGCTACATGTAAAAGAATAAAATTAGAACACTCCCTAACACCATACACAAAAATAAACTCAAAATGGATTAAAGACCTAAATTTAAGGCCAGACACCATCAAACTCTTAGAGGAAAACATAGGCAGAACACTCCATGACATAAATCACAGCAAGATCCTTTTTGACCCACCTCCTAGAGAAATGGAGATAAAAACAAAAATAAACAAATGGGACCTAATGAAATTTAAAAGCTTTTGCACAGCAAAGAAAAACATAAACAAGATGAAAAGACAACCCTCAGAATGGGAGAAAATATTTGCAAATGAAGCAACGGACAATGGAATAATCTGCAAAATTTACAAGCAGCTCATGCAGCTCAATATCTAAAAAACAAACAACCCAATCCAAAAATGGGCAGAAGACCTAAACAGACATTTCTCCAAAGAAGATATATAGATTACCAACAGACACATGAAAGGATGCTCAACATCATTAATCATTAGATAAATGCAAATCAAGACTACAATGAGATATCAGCTCACATGGGTCAGAACGGCCATCATCAAAAAGTCTACAAACAGGGCTTCCCTGGTGGCGCAGTGGTTGAGAGTCCGCCTGCCGATGCAGGGGACACGGGTTCGTGCCCTGGTCCGGGAGGATCCCGCATGCCGTGGAGCGGCTGGGCCCGTGAGCCATGGCCGCTGGGCCCGCACGTCTGGAGCCTGTGCTCCACAATGGGAGGGGCCACAACAGTGAGAGGCCCGTGTACCACAAAAAAAAAAAAAAAAAGTCTACAAACAGTAAATGCTGGAGAGGGTGTGGAGAAAAGGGAACCCTCTTGCACTGTTGGTGGGAAAGTAAATTGATACAGTCACTATGGAGAACACTATGGAGGTTCCCTAAAAAAGCCAAAAATAGAACTACCATACAACCCAGCAATTCCACTACTGGGCATATACCCTGAGAAAACCGTAATTCAAAAAGAGTCATGTACCAAAATGTTCACTGCAGCTCTATTTACAATAGCCAGGACATGGAAGCAACCTACGTGTCCATCAACAGATGAATGGATAAAGAAGATGTGGCACATATATACAATGGAATATTACTCAGCCATAAAAAGAAACGAAATTGAGTTATTTGTTGTGAGGTGGATGGACCTAGAGACCGTCAAACAGAATGAAGTAAGTCAGAAAGAGAAAAACAAATATCGTATGCTAATACATATATATGGAACCTTTAAAAAAAAAAATGGTCATGAAGAACCTAGGGGCAGGACGGGAATAAAGACATGGAGCTACTAGAGAATGGACTTGAGGACACGGTATGCTGGGACAAAGTGAGAGAGTGGCATGTACATATATAGACTACCAAATGTAAAACCGATAACTGGTGGGAACCAGCCACATAGCACAGGGAGATCAGCTCCATGCTTTGTGACCACCTAGAGGGGTGGGATAGGGAGGGTGGGAGGGAGGGAGATGCAGGAGGGAAGAGATATGGGGATATATGTATATGTATAGCTGATTCACTTTGTTATAAAGCAGAAACTAGCATACCATTGTAAAGCAATTATACTACAATAAAGATGTTAAAAAAAAAGAAAAAGAAAATCTGCAAGCAACAAATGCTGGAGGGGGTGTGGAGAAAAGGGAACCCTCTTGCACTGTTGGTGGGAATGTAAATTGATACAGCCACTATGGAGAACAGTATGGAGGGTCCTTAAAAAACTAATAATAGAACTACCATATGACCCAACGATCCCACTACTGGGCATATACCCAGAGAAAACCGTAAGTCAAAAAGACACTTGCACCCCAATGTTCACTGCAGCACTATTTACAATAGCTGGGTCATGGAAGCAACCTAAATGCCCATCGATAGATGACTGGATAAAGAAGATGTGGTACATATATACAATGGAATATTACTCAGCCATAAAAAGGAATAAAATTGGGTCATTTGTAGAGATGTGGATGGATCTAGAGACTGTCATACAGAGTGAAGTAAGTCAGAAAGAGAAAAACAAATATCGTATGTTAGCGCATATACCTAGAAAATGGTACAGATGAACCGGTTTGCAGGGCAGAAATTGAGACACAGATGTAGAGAACAAACGTATGGACACCAAAGGGGGAAAGTGGCGGGGAAGGTGGTGGTATGAATTGGGAGATTGGGATTGACATGTCAACACTAATGTGTATAACATGGTTGACTAATAAGAACTGCTGTATAAAAAAATAAATAAAATTAAATTCAAAAACAAAAAGAGGGGAAAGAAAGAAATATATTTACTAAATGAATGAAGTCATCAAACAGGGAAAAACCACTGCAACAATTATTTTAACTTGGATATTGAGCTTTCAGAATATGCAACTTTGAAAGTCAACTTTATTTACGGTATGGACCATAATTTATCTGCATTTTAAAACTATTAATATCAAAACCATTTCATCTTTAAAAAACGAAACCTTTAATTTCCATGTATTTTGCTTCTATTAATAATTCACCACAGGAAAAACACTGCTGGGACATTAAAATTTTTTTAATCTGGAAATACATTAACTAAAGAAAACAGGATCATTCAAGGAAAAGCAGTACAAGCTTCATCCCTAGTGCTTCTTGTTATCTTGAAATATAACGGTTATTTCAAGGCAATTTATTTTTCCTGTACAGTAACTGTGTCAATAATCTTTCAGTCTTAAGTATTCAAATTCTTCCCAATGTAAACACACTTTGTCATTTTAAGAACTCAAAAGGAAATCCTTTCAGATCTCTATGGAGTGATTAAGACATTCCAATTGCTTTCTTGAAACTGAGTTTTTAAAGTCATTCCTAACATGAAAATATTTTTGATTTTACTTTATTTTTATATACACATAGAACACAACTCGACTACAATGGAATCAAACACTCCAATAAAGAAAATTATCCATGTTTTTTTAAAAGTCCTTAAACCAATTCTAACATCACTGTAATAGTGCAGAAACCACCTGCTTTGTTAAGCCTGTAGGGATGGGCTTATAATACATGCGTGTAGAATTATTTAGTCAGGAAAAAAAAAAAAAAATCAGTGGACACTAAGACTATGACCCAGATATTCTTTGACAATCCCAAATTTATATACTCTCTTCCACTGCACTCATAATTGTCAGACAATGTGTCCTAAATGCTGGTTCTAAAAGTGCAATTCACCAGGATTAGGGAAAATCCCAGGCAAGAAAAGGGATTTCTGAATTGGAGTATGTTCCAGGTTCTGTCACATCATCTGCTTATCATATTGCATGAAAAGTGTCTGCAGCAGTTCCTCAGCGGTCACTGACACTAGGTCACAATTCAAAGAATGGCTGTCCTGGAGGCATCCAGCCTCCAAAAACCATTTATGCCTTCCCCTCTCTGCTCACAGAAGGCCCATTCCTGACCCCCACCCCATTTCTTCAGGGAGAAAGCTGATAGGTAAAGGGCTTGTACACATCCTATTAAAATACCTCTCTTCAAATGTTTAGTTCCTGTAATTTTCCCTGCTGCTGTGTTGCTATGGCAACCAGATTATAATCTACCAAGTTACCTCAGAAACCAGGCAAATCTCCTGTGTCCCAATATCAATTTTTCTTAGTAAGAGCAAAAGTCATTATTTGAGCAAACCGTATTCATCTTGGCACGGAGATATTTTAAAAGAAAGCATTTTATTATACTGAAGCAGACTGACTACCTTGCTGTTTTCACTGTCAATAAAGGAGAGATAAAAATAAAGTTTTGACACACACCAGCCCAATGATCTGTCCCCGACCAGAGACATGAATGAGATGGCAGCAGCAAGCCATGCATCACACAGCCCTGAGGAGCATAAGTCACACCCAAAGGCTCCCTGGCACTTAACCTTTTTTATCATACAGGTCAGTCAGTCTGTATGTCTGTCTCTCTCTCTGAATATCTCTCTCTCAATCTGTCTCTCCTCCCTCTCCCTCCGTCCCCCACCCCTCTTCCCTCCCTCCTTCTTTCTCTCTTTAGCCACAAAGCAGACACTACGGTTACAATTTCTCTTAAATACAGAATGTAAAACATAACATCACTGTCCAAACCTCATTTTTTGTCCACTCAGTAAGCATTTCCTGCTTTTCTGAAGTCAGCATTAAAACAAGTCATGCTGTATTCTGTGTCTTGTCAGATGAGAAGAAAAAAAGAGAGAGAGAACAAAGATTTTAACCACTGATAGATTTTTTTTTCCCCAGAGATGTTAAAATAGAACCATGTTAATCAAATCATAAGAGCATACTTCAGTCTACTATTGCTTCATCAGATTTCTTTCCAATCTATTAGTGCTATACGAAAAAGCAGCCCAAAATAACCAAAGGTAGTTCATTAAGGCTTAAAGAAAAATAAGTGACCATTCTTCCACAGTCTAGAGAAACAATAAAACAAGAGGTAGAATTAACATAATTGAGCAAAAGGCTAAACACAGCATCCTGGGAAAGCTTTACCCAACAAGACAACTGAAACAGGTATAACACATCTTTCCTCAAAGGTATAAATCTAAATCTAACTCTGTTTCTAACTCATTAGAAGAGCAAAAGGAAAGCTACATTTGCAATTTAAATTTTGGGTGGCTGATTAACCAGAAGATGGTTAGCATATAAGACCTCTAGAGGCAAATTCCTAATTTATGCCTCAAATAAAATACTAACAGCCACCCAACTAAATAATCACTGCCACGTGTGAGTCCATCACAAAAGCTTCTGCTAGGAGAGCAGTACTGACTGACCAAAGATGAAATGTTACATTTGCAGCATTCTTAAACGTTAGATCCCATACCCAGACAATTGAGATATAAGCTGTGCTAGGAGAGGAGATCCCATTTCACTTTCAGAGCTTCTCCCACTCGCCACATTCTGTGAGGCTTGTCTTACTCTTAGCTGTTTCATGTATGAATGAACATTCTCACTTAGAACCAGCATTTATGAATACCCAACAGATATCTTCAGGAGAAAAAAATAATACAACCTAAAAGCTGCATAAGAGTTCATGTAAGGACAGATTCTATCCAGGAAGATCTAATAAGTTAAAAAGTGACCTTTGACTCCATGAAAGGAACAGTAGCACCTTCCTTCTGGACACACACACACACACACACACATACACACACTCTCACTCCAGATTCCCAAACTCCAGAAAACTCCTGGCAAGATCTGCCCAGGCCCTGAAGGGCCCAAACCATCCATCAAGACATACCTTCGAGATCCTGGTCTCTGTGCCAAGACCACAGCTGGCCTCAAGCAAAACTGAAAAGTAGCATCATTTGTTTTTTAAGCTCTGTCTCTTTTCTCCAAATCAGGAAAATGGAGATGATGAGCTGCAAATGAACGATAATTACCTTTGTGGTAGTAACATACACAAAGAAAATGTCCCAAGATTTTAAATGTAAGCAGTTAGGGCTTCCCTGGTGGCACAGTGGTTAAGAATCCACCTGCCAATTCAGGGGACACGGGTTCGAGCCCTGGTCCGGGAAGATCCCACATGCTGCGGAGGAACTAAGGCCGTGCGCCACAACTACTGAGCCTGTGCTCTACAGCCCGCGAGCCACAACTACTGAAGCCCGCGTGCCACAACTACTGAAGCCGGCACACCTAGAGCCTGTGCTCCACAACAAGAGAAGCCAACGCACCGCAATGAAGAATAGCCCCCTCTCGCCGCAACTAGAGAAAGCCCACGTGCAGCAGCGAAGACCCAACACAGCCAAAAATAAAGAAAATAAATAATTTTTTTTAAAAAAGCAGCTTAGAAATTAAAAAAAAAAAAAATGTGAGCAGTTAAACAGGGAGGTCCTAGAAGATAATGGGAAAGCACTGACTGACTCACCAGTTCACATGTCCAACCTGAAGCCTGAATCCAAAGCTGGCAGGAAAAGAACACACAAGACCAGGGAGCCTCCAACGGTACTTATACACTAGGTCAAGGCAAAAGGACATCCAGATTTTAGAGATGGGGAGCTGAGGCTTAAAGAGGATCAGGAACTTGTCTAAAGTCACAAAACCACAAAATGAATGAGCCAGCACTAGAATCCAGCCCTGCCTGACCAAAACGCATGCTTTTCTCTTCTACCAAACATCGTCCCTGCCCCGCCTCCCCAGCAGGTGTGGGTTTCGCAGAGGCAGTTCTCTATGGAGAAACTTCAATGAATGGTTACAAGGAGAGAATGCATTTAACTGGGTCAAAGGCATGTCCCCAAAACTGAGGACAAGTTCACTTCTAGGAAATCTGTGCTCACTCCCTGAGGCAGAGCCCCTTACTCCCAATATGGCAGTTGGGTGGTAAGGAATCCATCCCTTAACTAACAACAAACAGTTGTTTTTATATTGGGCAGGATTTATTCTCATAAATTTGTTGTCAAGTCCTTGAATTCCCCTAGAAACCTCAGACAAACCAATAAGCTAATCACTTGATTATCACAATCATTAGATGCCATTTCTCATGGCCTAATAACAGGCATAAGAAAAATAAAAGACTACTCCTGAAAAGACTGGGTTTTAGGCATCTTTGCTTCCCAAAAGTCACCTGTCATCAACAAAAACGATAGGAATGGATTAACAGGTAACCAAGGAAAGAGAAATAAGATGAACCAAAAAGAACATTTTTATGCACTGAAATCACACCAGTGTCTGCTGAAAATATATACATTTGACCGTGAACCCTCTGCACAGTTGGAAATCTGCATATAACTTTACAGTTGGCCCTCCACATCCTCCGATTCAACCAACTGCAGATGGTGTAGTACTGTGATACATATTTAGTGAAAAAGAATCTGCATATAAGTGGACCTATGCAGTTCAAACCTGTGCTGTTCAAGGGTAAACTGTACATTCAAATGAGTTCAATAACTGCATTTCAAATAAGTGTCCTTAGAAGAATTACTACTCTACTCAGTTATAATGCAGCAAATATTAATGCTTGCCCAGAAAGGGTGAGGCATTCCTCCAGGCCACAAAATAGAGTCTTTAACAACACAAAGTTCTCCCTACCACAGGCTGACAAATGGAAATTGCATGGGATGGGAGTGGGGAATCATTTAAATAAAAATAAAACATTTAAAGATAGTGGTAAGGGCTATAAAGAAAATACAATGGCAGCTTGTAAGAAGTTATATATTTCTATTCCCTCCAATTGTATTCTGCCCTGAATAAAGAGATTCTATTACAGAAAGAGCCGTTTGCTAAGAATAAAAATATAGCATTAACTTAAATGGAAAAAATGCAAAATGTAATATAGATGGCCCAAACTAGGTTAAAAACCTGTTTTAAGAGAGCCACAAATGGCCAAGTCTAAAGTTTCAACTACAGTACTTTCAAGATAAAAACCAAAAACATTAAAGACCAAAATTCCATACAAGCGTTAAGTGTAGTTTTTCACTGGCTAAGAGTAACGGCTACCAAACATCCTTGTGCATTTGGAGCAGCATTACGTTTATTTAAATGAATTTTTTTTTCACTTTATTAAATATATTTTCACAGAGTTGTTGAGTATCAAAAAGATACTTCCTCCTTTAGCTGAAAATTATATTCACTGAGAACAAATTTTCGTTCCTGTCATCACTGTTTCAGGAGCAATCCTCATTAAAAACGTCCACCATTTGAGGTTAAAACCCCTTTCTACCCCTCAATTCCATCCACACACCCCATACCTCCAAGCTGGGTTCCGGCCACACTGATGGGGAATCAGCAACTTGGGCCACTTTTCACCTAATCAGCCGTACCTTAAATGTGTTTTGCACACTGAATCTTGCGTGTCTTCCTTCATTTAGATCCAGCTATCTCATGTCTGGTTTTGATTGGCTGGGACATGATCCACACTGATGTGCTAATTAATGTCACACATCTCTGGTAAGCTGTGCAATAAAAACCTAAATATACAACTCTACTGTGGGAATCTCAAAGGCCAGTGAAGAAACATATTTAACTGCCTACATTCCCAATATTCTCCTACTTTTAAAACCCATTTCAACGTTGGCCATGTCATTCATTGAACAGTTCTTCCCCACCTAAGACATAATCAAGAAATAATGTTCACGTGTTGGGCAAAAATTGTATTCCATTTTTTTTTTACTGGAGTATAATTGCTTTACAATGTTGTGTTAGTGTATGCTGTCCAATGATGTGTATCAGCTATATGTATACACCCCACCCATCTAGGTAATATCAGAGCACTGAGCTGAGCTCCCTGTGTTTGTTTTAATCCACTCTTTATTCCTCGAGAAATGTTAAGTATTTCCTATAAGCGTATTAACCATTTTGATAAATGTAAAAGGCCTCTTATGGTTTTCCAGCTTTTTTTTGCTCTTCTGATTGTGTTTATATTAACACATATTCAGGGATACATTTTTTAAAAATATTCATATGAGTCTGTTGCTGAACTTCTTATTCCATTTCTGTTTTGATCTACTTCTATACTAGTACTATTCAAAAATAATTATTATGGATTATGATATGCTTTGGCATCTGGAAAGGCCTAGATATATTTATTGTTCTTCTTTAAGTTTTGATTATTCATATGCATTTTCTCTTTTAGATTATTTTAGAACATCCTGTCAAAGTCCATAAAACTCCTTTTGAGAAAAAAAATAAACAATGTGCCCATAAAGAATGTTCTCATCCCTATAACTGACCAAAAATCAGTTCCCAATATTCTGTCATTAAACATTCTAGAGTTTACTTTTCTTACTACTATACTTTCTTAATTGCTTAAAATTAACACTATTATTGCCTTATATTTTATTCTCACTAACATAAAATCAGAAATGAATACAAATATGAAATGTTCTACGGTTTTGGAAGGATTATGTGGAAGAGACCCCAGCACTTCCCCACCACTTCACAGTATATTATCATCACTTATTCAGGCCTTGCCTTTGCACTGATCATATTAAACTTATTTAAATCAATACCTAATGCAATTATTGAAACCCTGATCATTCAACAAATATCTGCTGAGTAGTTACTATTGGCCAGGCACTTTATTAAGCACTGATGATTCTAAGATGAGAAAGATTTTGAAATCCTACCCGTTTATTGATGCACTAGTAGAAAATACAATGAACTATAATAAAAAATGATTATTTGCTATCAAGTGCTATGGAAACTGAGGAAATCATCAAGAAATCAGGAAAAGTTATAGTTGGGGGTGACAATTAAAGGGGGAATGAGGGCTTCCCTGGTGGCTCAGTGGTTGAGGGTCCGCCTGCCGATGCAGGGGACACAGGTTTGTGCCCCGGTCCGGGAAGATCCCACATGCCGCGGAGCAGCTGGGCCCGTGAGCCATGGCCACTGAGCCTGTGCGTCCGGAGGCTGTGCTCCGCAATGGGAGAGGCCACAACAGTGAGAGGCCCGCGAACCGCAAAAAAAAAAAAAAAAGCGGGGGGAGGGAATGAGAGGATAAGCAAAAGAACAATCACACAGCACATGTATGGAGGCCTGACCGGTATGGTACGTTTAAAATTCCAATGTGCTAGAGAATTCCAGTGTGGCCGTAATGGCATAAGCATGCAACAGAGGGGTAAAGGTGAGACTGCAGAGGCAGGCCGTGCCCACCTCTGAAAAGCCGTTGTTTGCCCCACTTGGAAGTCTGGACTTTATCCTGTGAGCAGTTTTCCAGTAGGAAAGCGACATTATTAAGATAACTCTGTAAAGCAATTATACCCCAATAAAGATGTTAAAAATAAAAAAATTAAAAAAATAAAAATAAAAATAAAAAAAATAAAAAATAAAAAAAAAATAAAAAAAAAAAAGATAACTCTGTTAGTAGCGAGAAACTCAAACTGAGATGGGAGATACTGAACACATAGACACCAGCAAAGATATTAGTGAAACATCCACCTGCGACATAATTCAGGGGTTACACTGTTCTAAGAGTTTTCAAAACTAACTGATGGTTTAACCTTTAAATATGACCATCCAAATCACAGGGTTTGCTGCTGAAGAGTTCTGCCCTCCCTCTCTATGAAGGCTGGGGCATCTCGGATTGCAGAGGTGTAGTAATGTATGGCTCTCCCAGACATAATTACTTAATTTTTCCTACTTCCTGTCACTCTCGCTAATTCTGTTATCCAACTGTGATTCTGTCATTTCCATTTCCACCCCTCCTATCACTGACAACTGATAGGCCTTCACAATCTGTCCCTCTCTTGAGTCTCCACCTTTTCCTAAACCTTTTCTGTCCCTTATTTCTTCTCTTTGGTTTCTTGCTCTAAAAAGCTAACCCCCAGGGCTTCCCTGGTGGCGCAGTGGTTGAGAGTCCGCCTGCGATGCAGGGGACGTGGGTTTGTGCCCCGGTCCGGGAAGATCCCACATGCCGCGGAGCGGCTGGGCCGGTGAGCCGTGGCCGCTGAGCCTGTGCGTCCGAAGCCTGTGCTCCGCAACGGGAGAGGCCACAACAGTGAGAGGCCCGCGTACGGCAAAAAAAAAATAAAAAAAAAAATAAAAAGCTAACCCCCAAAGCACTCAGCAGCCAACCTAGCAGTCTTTTCCTTTACTTGTAGTCAACTCATCAATCCAACAGGGGACTATGTTGTCCACCTACTATGCTGTGGGTTGGTTTGCTGATCAAAAGGAAAGGAGGACTAACAGTAGGATTCTTGGGAAACAAATATACTTATGAGTCAAAAGAGAATCTTTACTTATTTTCAAGGGTCCCAAGTTAATCATATTCCCAAAACATCTACTTTCTGATTCCGAGTAACCCCATTTCAGACTAGTTAATTCATTTTTTATATCTTTAAGTTATAGTTTGCCTTTTAGCATATCATACATACACAAAAAAAGTTTGAAAAAATAATTTAAGGACTCAGAATTGCAGATAAGAAAACAGCACAACCTACAACTTAATCATTAAATTTAAGACGAATCTTAACTACTTTTTAAGATTTTAAAAAACAAGTACATAATAGCACATGTTTCTTCTACATGTTTGTCTTCCTGCCACACTACATGTTGCGGTAAAATTAGATGGCGTTCCGGCCAGAGGTGTCTTCTAAGTAACATCATATACCGTATGTAAATACTGAGTAATTAAGTCACTTTGTGCTAATCTCATTTTACTTGCAATTTTTTTTAACTAACAGTTTAAAAATCAACTAAGATACCAAGGATACACAGTGAGAAGAGCAAATCAGACACATCACAGTTAAGTCCCGGCTCTGCCAGACAGGGCACTTAACCTTTCTAACCCTGCACTTCCTCCTCTGAAAAGAGAGATAAACACCTACCTTATGTGTGTGCTCTGAGGAAGAGAGCAACCCCAGTGCAGCCCTGGTAGAAGGCCTTATACATAGTATGTGCTCAGTAAATAATTATTAATATTTCTTTTTCTTCAAATTTCTACCAGTGACAAGTCTCTCAGTTAAGGAAAAATATGGCCTCTAATAAGAAAGTCTAAAGAAAAAATTTTACCAAAACTACCACGTTTCATGTTCTCAATAAAATCTAAAACCAGCCAATTCTCACCTCTGACCAGACTTCCTGTTTGAGAAACATTCTGGCTTTCCTTAAAGGATCACCTCCCAACTCATTCACATTCTGGTGTCTGTTCAGCTTCCGTGGATCCCGGCAACAATAGTGACTTTGGAATCCATTCACAGAAGTTCTGAAATCTAAGCCCTTTATAGCCACAAAATGGCTTGAATTACTTGGAACCGCTTCTAATTAAGATTACCATAATGAAAGTCAGCAATAAAATGTAACAAAATAACACCACGGTATGCGGAGATTTCCTATTAAGCGCCCAGAACTCCAAAAGAGGATCCTTTTCTGACCTATAAGCTGCCTTCTCAAAGCACACAGGAAGAATTAAACCTGGCCAGATTCTCTAAGAAGCATCAGGCAACTGCCTTTCTAAACACTTAAGCAACTAGTTTGAAAAGTTATCCACCATTCAATCCAGGAAAACATAATTATACAGCTGGATACTTAAGACCATTAAAAATTTCAAAGAAACTATCCAGATTGAAGATTTCAAGGCAAACAGACTGAAAACGCTCTTCAAAAATGTAGTACTTTAAGATTTTCCTTCCTAGATTTTAGTACCAGAGCATCGTAAGCAGCTGTTGGAAAGCCTGATGCACCTACACTCAGTCTTGGAAGAAGGACATCCCTGAGTGCATCACATACCGACTTGCACAAATGAACAGATTATTCCGATTCTTCCCTCACCCTGCACCAAGTCCAAATTCAGTACTGACACTAGGCTCTGCAGACAGCAAAGGAAAAATGTGACAACAATTTTCCAGCCAGCCCCTCCCTCCTCCTCGCACGCCCTCAGCACACACAAGCACACAGCAGATTCTATGCACGTCTCTAACCCGGGCCAGTTTATGCACCATGACATCAGTGCAGTACAATGAGCCAAGTTTAAACTCCATCTGGGACAAATAATGTCCAGGCACACTGTGACTTCTTTTGTTTATATACACTGACTGAATATGTCTTGGTGGTAAATGAACTTAAGATTTATTTCCCAAGGCCTCCAAACAATATTCTGCACCACTGAAGCACCTCCCTGCTTCCAGTTCTCTTTCCAAGGCTACTCGTAAGTGATCTTTAACAGAACACATGATTCTGAAACATATAATTAGCATCTTGAGGAGAGTCAAAGTCCAAGCAGCCCTTCATCAATCTAAAACAAAGAAAATGAGGAACTCACTAGCAAAGGGGTGTGGCCTCATGGCACAAATACTGCATGACGCCTAATTTTGTATTCCCCCTGAGAACAGGAATGAGCAGAGGTGAGACACTTCGGAAACGCTCATGGAATTATTTCTCTTCGATGGATAAACTTAGATTTTTTTTTTTGGCATTACTTAAGAGAAATAATTATAAATTCAGAAAGGAAAAACAAGTCTAATAGGTTCAAGTCTTAAAATTAAGATTTCTTAAAACACAAAAACTGTGCCCCTGGGGCACAATTTTTGAATGGAAATGAAAGGTGGGGTTTGGGAGGAAAAGAACGCAGACAAAAGGCCCTCTCCTTACCCCCAGACTCCCAAGGACAAGGAACCCCTGATGCCCTTCTCTAGTCACCACCATCTCTCAGCAGCTGCTGGCCCCAAAGGGAACTGCTCCCCTACGCCTAACCTCAGGGAAAGAACCATTCCCTAGAAAAGAAAGGGAGCTACTCTGATGGCCTGGGCCTGAAACCCAACCTCTCCTCCAAACTCAGCCAGTGCCTCGAGGCTTCAGACACGGTCACTCCAGCTTGGTCCACAATTCTGAGAAGCTGCAGAGCCAGAATCGCTGCCATCTTCCAGAGTTGATATAAAGATCATATAAGGTAACAGCAGGAACACTCTTCTTTGTAAACTTTACAATTCACTACTGTGCAAAACCCAGTCCCATGTCTCTCCTGACTGTTTACCTGAACAAAACAATGGATATATGCCTAATCCAAGCAACTCCACCCTTCCTGGAAGGTAGGACATAAGTGGATTCAAATCTCAGTCCTGTGATTGCCAGCTGTAAGGTACTTAACCTTTCTCACCTGTGGTTCTGTCTGTAAAAATGATCACTACCTTACAAGGCGTATGTTCACAGGAAGCAATGATGTATAGAAGTGCTTAGTACCATTCTTAGCACATCATAAGCCCTCAAATAGTTACTATTCATTCCTTCCACCACACAGGGAACAAAGAAATGAAAATATCAAATAAAAGCCATTCTTGGGGACTTTCCTGGCAGTCCAGTGGTTGGGACTCGGAGCCGTAGCCTAGGTTCAGTCCCTGGTCAAGGAACTAAGATCTGCAAGCCGTGAGGTGCAGCCAAAAAGAGAGAGAAAGAAAAAAAAAAAAAAGCCATTCTTTCCAATAATTTAACAAATAACCACTCAACTAAAAGTCGAGCATAAAATTGAGACTAAAAGCCTTCTGGTGATCGGCAAGCTTAAAAAGTAACTTTTTTAAAATTTTGGTTGTTGGGTCTTCATTGCTGCACGCAGGCCTTCTCTAGTTGTGGCGAGTGGGGGCTACCCTTCGTTGTAGAGCACGGGCTCTAGGCACGCAGGTTTCAGCAGTTGTGGCTCGCGGGCTCTAGAGCACAGGATCAGTAGTTGCAGTGCACGGGCCCAGTTGCTCTGCGGGATGTGGGAACTTCCCAGACCAGGGATCAAACCCATGTCCCCTGCATTGGCAGGCGGATTCTTAACCACTGTGCCACCAGGGAAGTCCAAAAGTAACATTTAAGTTTGAGGCAAATGCCAAAAATTAGGTCAGACACTTGGCATTCTTTCAATGCCCAAAAATCTGACCTTTAATATATCATTTACATTGTTACGACACTAGAATCTCTGGAATATTACAAAACATTTTAGCCTACACTTCCCCCGTGATTTTAGAATAACTGTTAGAAAATGAGCCAACGCCTCCCCCCAAAGAAAAAGCATAGACCAGTTGTGATGTCTATCTTCAAGTCTCTTGAATGGAGGCTTCTTTAAAGTTCCAAGGCAACTTGAAGCAGCATGGTGTGGAGAGGCAGTCAATAAAAAGTGGGAAGATGCTCAGGGCCTTACCTGGAGTAACCACTTGAAAAATAAGAAAACAAGAGAAAGTCTGAGAAGTAAACAGGATGTGAACACCCATCAAAGGATTATGTGCTCTATCACCCAACTCCATCCTCAATTGATTCCCTGGGTCTTTAAAACAGATATTATTCACAGACAGGGTATATATAAGCCTAAGGCCTGATTTCTCAATGCAAACCTTGTAAGAAAAATACAGATGCCATTCCTCTGTAATTCATATAATATATATTTGTATTTAAATTACACTTATTTTCAGTCATGACTGAAGTCACCAAATAAATTATAAAGAAACAGCCATTCTATAAGAATGCTTTTTATATAGCCTTTTGCCAAAGTGATGAGAATTAAGATGAGTTATAAATAGATGCATGCTGCCAATGCAAAACAAGTCAGAAAAGATAAATGAGCTGCAAAACTCTGGCCAATTTAGCTACCAAACAACATCACTAACTAAAGCACATACTTCAATGTGTCACAGTTTCCCTCATGAACTAGAAGGACAACTCAATATTCCAATATACGTAAAGACCAAAGAAACTTCTATCCAAGTAACATGCCTCAGTGTGGAATTTTTCTAACTACTTAGAAAAACACAAGAGTATTTTAACTACTCCTTCTAAAAATTAGAAGTCATGAAACACAGCTAGATAACAACACAAGTCCACTTCTCTACACAGCTAAGGTTTAGCTCAGAAGAATTGATTTCCACTTTTTAAAAACACAAATGACCCTTGAAAACTGCAGGGCTAAGGGGCACCAACCCTCCACGCAGTCAAAAATCCATCTGTAACTTATAGTTGGCCCTCTGCATTAGCAGGTCCTTGGTATCCTCAGTTGCACATCTGTGGACTCAACCAATGGTGGATGGTATAGTTCTATAATACTTACTACTGAAAAATATAAGTAAGTGTAGAAGTGGACCTGTGCAGTCAAATCCACGTTGTTCAAGGGTCAACTGTAATAGGAATGGAAGCTTTGCTGATATAAATACTCTCTAGTCAACCTGCCCCCCAAAATTAGTCCAAGTGCCCCCAACTTTCTGCTATCTCCACTTAACTAGTTGCCTAGTTATTTGCAAAGCAGAAACACTTGGCAACGTAATTTTGTAAATGCAGACTGTCCATTTTACCCAAATGCACATCTACTATACTGCAAGGGGCAGGGAATGGGCAATAAAGAATGGATCCAGGTCAAATTATTCTAGTTAATGGTTGTACTAAACACATGCTGCACATAAAACAGATTTCCTCTCAGCAATGATCTATCTGATGGTCACCTGCTAAAGAAAAAGGCCCAGGGCTGAGAAGCAATACCAATGTAGGCATGAACACTAAAGTGGCACTGAACTGTTTCTTCTGGAGGTCCACCACAGTTCAGCTTCAATTTAGTGTAACAGCAGAGCTGGCTGGAAAATTACTAGGCCGCTTCAGCAGCGGGCTCCTCATCAGGCTGTTTATTTTTTGCATCTGCATTTGGAACTTAGAGATTAATGTTACTAATTTTATGCAGCTTGCTCACTACTATCGTATTTGGGATGTAACGTATCTAACTGCTATACAGTCATATTTTTAAGTCAATCATTTGGACAAAAAAAAAATAGAGTCTGCCAACATGAAAACAATTATGTATAAGTAAAACATATGTCTTAACACATTCTGGATGGAGAATAGTCCAATCTTTTCTTCCTGTGTGCATGTGTGTGCATATATATTATTTTTACTGCACTATAAGACACATCAAAGGCTATCATATCACATTCAAGATGACAAATATACATTTTCCAAAAAAAAAAAAATTAAGAATTCGAGATTGGAAATCTACTATCAAATTTAATCTTATTCAGAGAAAGTCAATATAGAAATGATTTAAATAAAAACGTCTCGTCTAGCTAGTACCAGGGAAATTTTACTAAAATGGAATTTTAAAATTCTGTTTCAATAAGTACCTAACGAAAACTCAATTCTTGGAGACTGTAAAAAAGATTGTAAACACAAGTATTTGCATCTCTATCCCCTGGAACGCTGATACCTTGCATCTCTCTTTAATGTCCCCTAACTAGTGTGTAAACAGTAAAACCAAGGCGCCTGGTCTTTTCTCCTGCCCTTGTTACGCTTTGAGGAGTGCTCAGTGTGGCACTGATTGGGGATTCAAATACTGTTCACTGAAAAGCAGAGGCCAAAACAACCAATACTTGGGCCCTAAGTTGTAAGACATATAATTGAAAACCTTCTACAAAGCTATATGAACCACAGCCCACACTAGTTCATTTTACAAGTCATTAAGTAGAAAAGTAAGAGACTTAAAATCACTTCATCAGTATGATACACAATGAATGTGCCTGAAAAATCTTAAATATTTTTGCTATATTTAAAACCCAGTATGTGTAAGCACAAGAAGAAATTTCAAAAGTAAAAAAAGTTAACAGGGCTTCCCTGGTGGCGCAGTGGTTGAGAGTCCGCCTGTCGATGCAGGGGACACGGTTTCGTGCCCCGGTTCGGGAAGATCCCACATGCCGCGGAGCGGCTGGGCCCGTGAGCCATGGCCGCTGAGCCTGCCCGTCCGGAGCCTGTGCTCCACAACGGGAGAGGCCACAACAGTGAGAGGCCCGCGTACCGCAAAAAAAAAAAAAAAAAAAGTTAACAATTCCCAGGTTGCAAGTTGAGATGACCACAGAGCCCAGGCAGGTCTGGAAATTGAGTGAAGTGGACACGGTGGGGCCTGAGGACGACACTCCCCATCCAAAGCAGGCAGCTGCTACTTTGTGCCAGTCAACTGCTGCCAGCCCAGTTATCAGATCTTCTGGGTTTTCAACATAAACAGAAAGATCCAGAATTTTGTGTCAATCTTTCCATTTTTAAAGGTTGGCACCTAATTATTTTTTGTTAACTATAAAGATTTTCTTTTTTTAATGCCTATATGACAAATGCAATAGGTAGCCAGTTTTCAGGCCCTGGTTTAGATGAATTAGACTTGTTCATTTCATTTATCCTTCATCCACTCTGAAGGACTTACTGAATGCTACCCTCAGGCACCAGATACAGCGTGAACAAGAGACACATAGCCCCTGCTCCCCTGGAGTTTAGAGTGCAACCAGTCAAACACTGCAATAAGTTGAAAACAATCATAATGTGAAAACCACCATAGCGTTTTAAATTGCTGTTATTTTGCAGTGCAACCTTGCCACGCCTGTGTTTTTCCTTAATCCTCTCCTTTCTGAAGGCAGCTCCCATTTGAAGGATACTGACTGCATCTTGTATCTTATTATTATTGCCTTTGGCTAATTAAATTCTGAAGTGTCTCTCAACCCAGACAGCTCAGAGCTGTCATAATTATATGTCATGTGTCATAATTATTGTGGGTGCCACATATAACACCACCCTCTGCATGGCATCAACATTTTCCTTTATGAGACAGAGATTATGCATAGGCTATGCTTTTTTGGAAGACTTTGTAGGGAGTAGAATTGGCAAACCTAAGGCAGAGAGGCAGACCTGGATAAACTCACTCCACTTTTTTACAGTTAAAAGGAAGCCCTCAGAAACAGGGCTGGCTGCCTGTGCCGCTGGAAAGCAGCTTTGGTGAAGGGGTTCTCAGGATCTGCACTTCTGCAGAATCGGTAATTATGAGGAATAGACACCAAGAGGCCACGGTGGGGCTTCCCTGGTGACGCAGTGGTTAAGAATCTGCCTGCCAACGCAGGAGACACGGGTTCGAGCCCTGGTCTGGGAGGATCCCACATGCCGCGGAGCAGCTAAGCCCGTGCGCCACAACTACTGAGCCTGCGCTCTAGGGGCCGCGAGCCACAACTACTGAGCCCGCGCCCCTAGAGCCTGTGCTCCACAACAAGAGAAGCCACTGCAATAGAAGCCCGCGCACTGCAACGAAGAGTAGCCCCCGCTCACCACAACTAGAGAAAGCCTGCGTGCAGCAACAAAGACCCAACGCAGCCAAAAATAAAACTAAATAAATTTATAAAAAAGAGGCTACGGGTGGGTTGCCAGGCTGGATGCATCACACGACAGACAGATTCTCTAGAAAGAATACTAAAGAGCAAAGTTTCCAGAAAAGAGATTTAGATACGGTCTGCTTGGGGTGCCACTAATATTAGCTCCTCATTAACTATACTATCCCTACACAGTATTTACATTTCATAAAACAAAAACTGATTACATGATATGCAAAGCTTGAATAACTTCTAGCAAGGTCTCAGTTCAGGCTCAGCCTCCCCACAGACACCTTTCCCTGCCTGGTCTGTTTTCCTGCCCGCCTATCCCATTCCCTGATCCACCCCTCCTCTGCGCTCCCAAGGCACTGATACACTCTGAAATCATCCAAGCACTTCTCCTGTGGTTCTACACATGTGTAAATACAGCCTTTTTTTCTTTTTTTTTTTTTTTTTTTGGAAACCACATTTTGCTCCCTAACTACACTGCTCATTCCTTTAGGGCAAAAACAGTGTCTTATTCAGGTCTGTGTCACCAACACCTAATACAGTCCTGCACAGAAGATGTATGACAAATGCTTATTAAAATGAACAAATCTATTATTCAGTCACTCCTTAATTCAGTCATAAATCTTATCCTCTCACTCCTTCTTTCCACCCCAATCTCAAAAAAGAGAGCTGACAATCTTGACACAACAGGCCTTATAAGTTTGAGTAGCAGAGAGAATGCGGACAGCAGTTTGCAATAATAATTTTCTTTAAATATTTGCACAAGTTCCACATTTCTCATATATTGTGATGTTGAAGAGTCTGACCAAAACTGAGCTTCCCCCTACTTGGTTTCCAAAACCCAACATTTGACCAGCCTAACTTTTTCTACTTTCTAGCTCAAGCCCCAGCTTCTAAATAGGATTCTATCATAAAAGGAGATGCTATCTAATACTATTCAGCAATAATATTTTAACAGCCAGTCCCATTCTCGTTTGAATATCCTTCTTTTTCCTGGTCAAGGCTCCTAAGAGCCGTTTATTCATTCTTCTACACTATACTGATTGTAAACCTCTTTCTGGCTCCCCCTGACACAGTGGCCGTCAGTATGCTTGAAGAGCAAACCTGTGTGGTGAGAGGATTTGAACTACTGAATGCAAGAAGGGAGCCGTCAGGGGAAAGTTATTAAGAAGATATCAACCAGAACAGAAAAGGTCACTGGATTAGCAGGAGAAGTACATTTGCTGTAAAAGACGTGCTGATGACGAGCACCATCTGAACGTGGAAAGTTTTAATGTGTTTAATGTGCTGTCTGGAAATGTGTACTCAAAAGAATGATCCAGGAAAACTCTGGCTGTGTATTCTGTCTAGGGAAACAAAGGCTTTCAGAAAGAAGAAACAAAAGGGAAAAAAAAACCTCACTCCCAATAAAATGACGTGCTAAATGCTGAGCAACCGAAACAGGCTAAAGTTAAGACAACTGGACACAACTGAGGTAACTTTAACCTCCTGTCTTCCAGGCTATCCCAGAAACAGTTTTCTGTTTGCATTTAAGAAAATCTACTTCCTGAAGAAGAGGCATTAAGAATACTCATTAGCAATTAATATTCAGGAAGCTTAAAAGAAAAAAGAAAAGCAAGACACAAGAAATAAAAAATGACAAAACATTTGCTAGGTGCTCTCTGTGTGCTAAATGCTAGTCAGAACAAAGAGGCGCCTAACTCTCTCCCCACCCCACTGACCTAATGAATACATATGTGAGAAGTGTCACTAAGAATATAAAGTGGCATACCACCGTCGTGT
>NW_006791811.1:2122897-2128760 GCF_000442215.2 Lipotes vexillifer
TCGTGTAGGTTATAAGTGTCACAGATTAAATTAGCAAATCAGTAAATTCTAGGTGAACACTCTGCTCTTAACCTAACAGTTTCTTTAACTGGTGGCTGCTCTAATTCCTCTTCAGAGATTACTGAAATCTTAAACCAATAGAACCAGTTGGAAATTGGGCTGATGCTTACTCTTTCATGCTCAAAACTAGCTGCCACTTCTTAAAACCCCTAAGATGTGCTAAAAGTACTTAACAAAGATAGTTAAATCAATACACCATTAGGTTCTAAAATGTTTCAGAACATTAGGTTCTGAAATGTAACGTATGAAATGCCAATATTTTGATTACTGAAGGGCATTCACTGTAATTTATACAGCCACACACAAAAGCTCAGGTGGAAACATGACTTTTATAACTCAAGAGTAGTATGTGGTTAGGCATATTAAGGGAAGCAAACTTTATTTAGCTATGTTGATCTATTTAAAGGTAGAAGAAATTATAGTGAGAGAAGCAGAAGTACTTTATTTAGAAAACAATAGTTAAAAATAAAGCTGTTCAATTTCACTCCTAGGTATATATGAGAGAAACGAAAACACACATCAACACAAAAATCTGCACACAAACATTCACAGTTGCATTGTTCATAATAGCCAAAAAGAGTAGAAACAATCCAAATGTCCATCAACTGATGAATGGATAAATAAAATGTAGTATTATTCATAAACCAGAATACTATTTGGCAATAAAAAAGGTATGAAGTACAAGCATACTTCATTTTATTGAGCTTTTTTGCTTTATTGTGCTTTGCAGGTAATTGTGTGTTTTACAAATTGGTTTAACATGGCAACTCTGTGTGGAGTAAGTCTATCAGCGCCATTTTTCCAATAGTATTTGCTCACTTCCTATCTCTGTGTCACATTTTGGTAGTTCTTGCAAAATTTCAAACTTTTTCATTATTATTATATTTGTCATGGTGATCTGCAATCAGTGATCTTTGATGTTACTACTGCAAAAAGATTACGACTCACTGTAGGCTCAGATGGTTAGCACTTTTTAGCAATAAAATATTTTTAAAGTAAGGTATGTACAATTTTTTAGACACGCTATTGCACACTTAAGAGACTACAGTATAGTGTAAACAGAACTTTTACATGCACTGAGAAATCAAAAAATTCACGTGACTCACTGTATTGCAATATTCACTTTACTGCGGTGGCTTGGAACTGAACCCACAATATCGCCGAGGTATGCCTATACTGATTGATACATGCTACAACATGGACGAACCTTAAAAAACATTATGCTAAGTGAGAGAAGGCAGACATAAAAGACCACATATTGTATGATTTCATTTATATGAATGTCCATAATGGGCAAATTATCTACAGAGACAGAAAGTAGATGAGTGGTTGCCTAGGAATAGGGGAGAGAAGGGAATGGAGAGTGACTGCTAAAGGGTTTCTTTTCAGGGTGATAAAAATGTTCTAAGATTAATGGTAGTCTTGGTTGCACAATTCTGTGAATATAATCAATCTCGTCGAATTGTATACTTTAAATAAGTGAATTACATGGCATGTGGATTATATCTCAATAAAGCTAAGTTCCTTCTATCCACCTTGTGTATTTGTTATTGTTATTCTTGTTCATTTCTTAGTTGATAATACACTTTAAATGTTCATTCATTCATAATGAGGACAGCTTTTCATTTTAAGAAAAGAATCATCCTTTTCCTGCTACCTACATAAAATGACAAAACAAGGTTTCAAACTTAACATGACTTCGGATAATGAGAATTAACAGCGTTTCTTATTTAGAGAGCCAGAACAGAGCAGAGAATCTTGCCAAGAACCCATCCTAATTAAATCCAGAAGCCAAGAGGACAGAAATCAGGAGGATGAAAGCTGTGGGGACTGAAGAGCTTTCTCCTAACTGTGGTGGTTCTTTTGCATATATAGAAATAATGAGAATGTCCTCAGCACAGCTGCAATGTATTAAGAGTTGTAAACACATACAAGGTAAGCTTCACCTACACACTCCTAAAAGAAATGTAGAAGCAGAGCCTATAGCCAAAGGGCCCCTCTCTTCAACGGTATAATTTGGGAAGTGGCTCAAGTGCCTCTCCCTTAAAACGTCACTCCAGGGGTCTGCCGGGACAGTGCCTGCAATGTCCATCATTGAAGTCAGCCCTGTGCCTCCAAATGGTCGTTAAAAAGAAAACGTATTGCCTCAAGGGACAGCATAGTCAAAGCCTCCTGACCCTTTCACACAAACCCACCTGAGCAACACACCACAGGTGCTCTAAGAGCAAGCAGCAAACAACAGCAGGCGCACGGACAAGCACTCAACACTCTTGCGGTTCCTGACTCTTGGATCCTCACTCCTGGTCCTTGTTCTTTTTGGTGACCCCCCCCATCCCTCCCCCTCCCCCACCTCCTCTCTGGTATTTCTCCATTATTTTGGTTTTGCTTGCCCCTTAGCCCAGGTTCCACACACAGGCCCTGGGGACTCTACCACACTTAACTCTGCCAAAACTAAATGTTAGGACCCAAAGGAAAAAGTGAAGGCTGAGTGAATGAGGGAGACACAGAATGGGGATTCTGGGGGCAGAAAGAGGCAAAAAGAAGTGTCAGGCACATAGGCCACTGCCTCAGCTGAGCCACAGCGACAACATCAAGGCATGATAAATCTTGGGCCGTTCCTGCCAAGAGGAATATTTCAAACACACTTTGCCCAGTTAACAGCTGTGCCCCATTAAGGGAAATTTAGGGTTAATGCCAGTCAACAGCTTGGCCCACATAACCTAAATGCCTAAATGTCAATGCTTCTAGAATAATCAAACATATTTGCGAATTAGACTGAAACATTTCCTTCCGATGAGATTTGTTTAGAGTAAGTGTACTCTAGTCTGAGAAAGCTCGATGTTTGCGACTGTTTGTAAAACATTAATTAACAAATCTTCCCATTTCTTGGATTTATAGAAAACTTCTCAGGTGAAATCAAAATGTGATTTTATTAACCAAAATTATTAAGCAGCTTCTACTTAAGAGCTGAGGTAGATACACAGAGTAGGAAATACCGCAAGGCCTTCTGAGGAAATCCAGTCTTTTCGGTCACTGGTCATTTCTGGGAGCAAAGGAGTTTACATCTGAAGAAAAAACTGGAAAATTCTAAGGGCTCTGTATGCTGGCTTATAAAACTACAAAAGGCTACTCTATGCAAAATGAATTATAGAAATGAGGGAGAAATCAAAACACAAAAATGGTACACAGCTACATGGATGGGTGGTCTCAGGTCTCCCAGGTACATATGCAAAATGGAACCAGGTGACATCTGAGAGACCTGCATTGTTTTCCAAGTTTAGTCATATTTGAATACCTTGCCCCTGCTTTTTTTTTTTTTTGGCCTGGAGATGAAGAGTAATAGAGGCAAGGAAGCAGAGGCTCTATTTAGAGAAGCACTGCTGTAAAGGGGAGCAGAGATACAAGATGGTAACTGGGAGAATGTGGAGTCAAGGGAGGGAGCTTGTTTCTGTTGGGTGGACGAGAGGTATAGCTATTTGTGCATTTAAGATAAAAGATACTACAGTAGATGGGTGGAAATGAGCCAAAAGAGAGAATCAGGAGTCGGGAAGAGAGATACTTGCATCAGTGGCAAGAAGGGAGGAAATTTATTCAACTGACAAACATTTATTGAGCACCTATTAGATATTCTTTGTTCTTAAGAGGTTCACAGTCTAATGCAGGAGAAAGTAATATATATAAACTATTAAGCAGCAGAGCAATATTCAACAGAGGTATATACAAAGTATTAATGTACTGTGATGGATAAAGAGTGTTAATGTACTATGACAGATGGGGGGTGGGGAAGAGCAACATACTGACATCAAATAAATGGCCAATTAACTTCTCTGAATTATTAATGTATTTTGCATAAATATTTTTCAAGCAATTGTTCCCAATTCTACTTTTGATAAAACGAAGTCTTCTACTTTTGTGCTTCTAAAGAGCTACACAAGTATAAAAAATGGCATTTATTTAGTACAAGACTGAGGGAACCCAGTTTTAGTAGTCAATTAAAAATTTAAATAATGTTATCAGAGACCATACTTGTCTCTAATAATTTTTAAAGTTTTACTTACCATTTAAAATTTTTCCCAAGTGCTACAGGAATGAGCTCAGGAATAACTTTTCAACTCTGTAATGTTAAGTAACTAGTGGCAAAGGAGTTTTTACAGAAAACAAGTACCATCATTTTCTGGGCAGCAGGCTCTACATTTGGAAGGACTGCTCCAGGAGACAGGGTAGGTTCACAGAGACCTGTGCCTCTTGTCGGGGTCAGTCACCCCCTGTGTGAGATAAAAACCTGATCCACCCTCTGGGCAATCCTGCTCGGGCCATCCTGCTCTGACCAATCAGGCAAACCAGTCAAGCACAATGTATGACATGAGCAAACAGTATTTTATTCCAAAGACTTGTACATATTTTCAAAATGATTCATTTCAAAACTCAGACATTTGTTTTTGATGCTTCAAGAATACCAACTGGATTAGGTAAAGTTTGCTGTTCTCAAAAACTACAACTTCTGATATTTTAAATCATATAGTAATTCTACAACAAAAACACTTGACCTCTAAAGAACTACAAAGGTTCAAAATCACAGATCTTGAATCTCAAAATAAAACAATTTCTGGGTTAGCGGACTTCCCTGGTGGTCCTGTGGTTAAGACTTCGCCTTCCAAGGCAGGGGGCGTGGGTTCAATCCCCGGTTGGGGAGCTATGACCCCCACATGCCTTTTAGCCAAAAAACCAAAACAGAAAACAGAAGCAGTATTGTAACAAATTCAATAAAGACTTTTAAAATGGTCCACATCAAAAAAAAAAATCTTAAAAAAAATAAAAACAATTTCTGGGTTAATGTTTCCCACTTAGACAAGTTGACTTAAATTTCCTTCTTACTGCACCTACCTGCTGAGCTGCATCTCCATTCACCAAGTGAGGCATCATGGCTACCTCTCCGTTCAGCAATGGTGGCAGTTCCAGAGGGATCTGGTCGGTCATCATCATTGTGACATACATTCATGGAGAATTTCCCTCAACTGGCTTCCTGCAAGAAAATCACCATTTTTTTTAAAAGGACTCAAGACCAAAAAAATTCACCTGTAACAAGTCAGCAATTTAAGTGCACCGTCATGAGGTCAGACAAAACTCAAATTCTTCTAATCACAGTATTGTATTAAAAGGGGTGAAGCAAAACCCAGGAAATAGCCTGAATTAGGAGACCACAAACCTGAGTCTCTAAACAGCCAAGTGAACACAACCTCTAGTTCCTCAGTTTCATTATTTAGCTATAAATTTTAAAAACTTATGAATAATAGTAAGTCCCCTAACCCCAGGGATCTTCCTCAGAATAAAATGAGATAACAATTTGAGAGGCTAAAAGTGTCAAACGAACACTGATCATATCATTATCTTTAAAGTTAATTACAGAAAATAAGGCCAAGCTATAAGAAAAGTTTTCCTCAAAAAAAAAAAAAAGCAGCTAACAAAGCAAGTAAACAAAGGTTAACTACCTACACTGCATTTGTTGCGATTTCTGACCTTGCCATTAAATTGGTAATTAATCATATTCTAATTATTTCTCTCCCATCACCTCCTTAAAATGGATTTAACCTGCTGCATATTTACAGCTTTATCACTTCTGAATGTCTTGAGTTTTCCTGTACCTGAGAGTACCCATGGCACCTTGTACGGACTAAGGCTTAATGGCACATTCCATTGTTTCCACAGAAAAAATGATTTCCACACAGGTATTCAAAACAACGCCAAAGGGCTTCCCTGGTGGCGCAGTGGCTGGGAGTCCGCCTGCCGATGCAGGGGACACGGG
>NW_006791811.1:2129091-2130423 GCF_000442215.2 Lipotes vexillifer
CCAAGCCCACTCATTCCATAATGGTACTTGCCACCAACATCTAGCTTTTCAATCTAACAGCAGGAAAACAATGAATTCCTATTCAGAATTATAATGTTCCTTAAGAAGTATTTACGTATCCTTCTATCATGCCTAAAACTTTTTGTCACAAAAAGTTTAACAGCATGGACAAAGAATAAACAAACACACAGGCACACTATTTTAAGTCAGTTCAGAAAGAAACTGCCATGTGGTTCATTTTAAATTTTTTCTCATTCATAATGAAGTCCCCCAAAATTTCAAATTCAAGAGGATCTGGTAAATGAATCCTTTAATACTCAATATCCAAATCAGGCAAAACAGTGGGGCAAATCCTTTAATGATTATCTCTAATTTGTCTCAGGTGTGACAAACAAAATATTTCTTCTCATTCTTAAAAACCTCCATTCTGAATGTTAAATATATCTCCCTCCCCCAAATCCCATCCAAAAGATACTCCTTCCCTGGAAGTATCAAAGGATGCATAAAAGCCACCCAAGAGATTATAAACTTTACTTTAAATCGGTAAAATTTTACACTATTCATTATAACCCCATTTGGAGAAACTAATTATTTTAAGCACCAAACAAAGTCTTGTTCCAACTAGGGAAGCACATTCTATAATAACAGGTCTTATAATGCAGTGTTAACAGTATCATCATGCTGTTTTATGAGGCAATTACTCAGTTCTTAAGCAAATAAAAGTACAAAACTCAAAGCCCAGTAGTTTATCCTAATGTAGGAAACAGATTCTTCCACAATAGAATTAACCAAGATAACTTCCACTGACACTATCATGACATCAACTGTTTGATTCTGAGTAGTACTACTAATGGAGTACTAATGTCCATTTCAGTTCTATTTCAAATATACTTAACCCTACTAGTGCATGAAGAAAGAATGGCTAGTTTTCCTCAGATTGATATTACACAGGCCTATTTCTTAAGCGTAATGTTTTATTTAATGTTTCTTCAACGTGCAGGTTGGAAAACGAGGGTACTAATTTACATTAAGGGTCTGAGGATAAAGCATCTGGGGGCAAGAAGCACTCCACACTCACTTCCACCTTTTCCTCACCCCTCCGCAGGGAAGAGCCCCAAGGCACTTGCTGGTAAGGTTATGGAGACTGTGGCTCCGTCCTCTCCCCTCTCCTCTGCTAAAGTAGTGAGCACCAAAGCCTTCTCCGGCTGGGGCACAGTCCTGGTCATCTCACAGACAAGCATAAGGACAGAACCTGCTCTTTTTTCTTCCTACGCATGCAGGTACTGGTAGGAGGACAGAATTGTGATCTAGTATAAAATTTAGGCATTACTG
>NW_006791811.1:2130433-2135170 GCF_000442215.2 Lipotes vexillifer
TCCCTAATACCAAAGAATGTCTCAACTCCCAACATTATGTCTAACACTGACAATTCCAATTTAAGAAACCTTCTGGTTGGCATCGTAATAAACAATGGGACTTGCTATCATCAAAACACAGCAATCCAGCCCCACTAGCTGGCACTCTTAAGCACAGGTGTCAAGTCCAAGCTGGGCAGTTAAACCCCAGGTTCTGCAAGTGTGGGATAAAAGGACAGAGCCCCTCCCCAGTTCCATGAAAGTCTTCTACGATGAGGGAAGGTGGGAGCCAACAGAGAGCTGCAAAACCCCCCAAAGAAACCAAGTCCACTGGCACAAAGAGGTAATTGTACTTGCTTTTGAAAATCGTACAGGCAACTTTGGGCAATGCAGCTATTCGATACAGAGAAAGATGCCTGAATCCTGTATTTCTTTTCTGCTGGATGATGGATTATTCGCCTCACAGATGTGCAGTGGTTGTTGCAGATTACTGAGAGGGGAACAAGGGAGGGGAAGACGGGGAACTATGCATAAAAAAATCAACTACTTGGGCTTCCCTGGTGGCGCAGTGGTTGAGAGTCCGCCTGCCAATGCAGGGTACACGGGTTCATGCCCCGGTCCGGGAGGGTCCCACGTGCCGCGGAGCGGCTGGGCCTGTGAGCCATGGCCGCTGGGCCTGCGCGTCCGGAGCCTGTGCTCCACAACGGGAGGGGCCGCAGCAGTGAGAGGCCCACGTACCGCAAAAAAATAAAAAAAAAAAAAAAAAAAAAAAAAAAAAATCAACTACTTGTACAATCAACTCAGCATACAGTGGGAACATATAAACGTCGTACACTCCTAGTGCCTCAATTCAACCATGCAACAACCGTACCTTTAATCATGGAGAAAAATGGAAGAATAAAATGAAGCCACAGAGCCACACTGCTCATTAGCAAAGTGGCCTCTTTACCATAGGCCACCAACTTGCTAAAATCCAAGGCCTACTTTCTAGTGCCCAAGAGTTTCACCAAAGGTAAACCAGACTTTATCCTGCCTGCAATACAAGAGACTGATCTAGAAGGGGTGGTTCACGCAGCCAACAATGTTTAAAACCCCCTTTCTACACTCCATGCACATACAAAGGATATGTTCATTTGCCTGGAATTCAAGGGACATGTAGAAAAAGCAGTAAGTTACCTCCAGGCAAGATAATGCCCAGCTACTTTAACAAAGCAATTGCCTGCCAACCGGTCCTTAAATTATCATAGAACACCAACAATTTAGTGCCGTGGACTGGGACAAAAGAAAAGGCAGGAGGAAGAATTATAAAAGAATGAAAACCATAGATGCAAAACATAAAACAGGGTACAAAGTAGTATTTACTATGGCTATTACCATATTTTTGGTTATTCCCTGGTGATGGGGACGGGTGTCGGGTAGCAGGAGGTAATGACTTTTCCAAATACAAATGGAATGTCAAATGTTCAAGTTGTAAATTGGGAAAACCACTCAGCCCTAACCACTGACAGTCGAAGAAGGTTGGGTCAGGCCAAGAGACTTGGGAAGACTTGCCATGCATCAATCATTTAATGGTGACAGCTCCCCCAAAAGCGAGTCTCCTCTATTTTGGCCAATAACCCAGACAAAACTCAACTTAAACACCTTAAGAGGTGCTTAAGCCTCAGCACCACTGTCTTGAGGAGACCTGGAGAATGTGACATGCCTAAGAGAGCTGACCGAACTTGAACTTTTCAAATGGAATTTTAAAAATGAAGCCATGAATGTGGAAGGCTTACTATTCAAACAGTTAACTTTAAGGACCAAAAACTTTATTTGCAATAATTGTGGATGGAAATTATACATTTTCTTACTTCATTATAGGGCAGTCTGACCATAACTTTATTTTTTCTTAGGGATGTAGGGTCATTGTTTACAATACTGTGTTCAGTCACAAGGTGATGTACTAGGGAGTTACTAAGCATTCTGACCTTACATACTCAGAGAAATTCACCCCTACTTTGAGTTCTTATGTTTAAATTCTATGGTTTTTTTTTTCTCTCTCTTCCTCATTAGGCTGTACCACAAACCACACCTCCTCAAATCTGAGAAACATATCCTAAATTTGCTGTCTTATATCTTCCTTGGGCTGGGAAGCCAGGTTGTTAGTTATACACACATAGAGGAGTGGTCTCTGGGGTCTCAGAAGCTCCCCTCTGTGCCTTGCACCATCCTCCCTGACCACGTACTGATTATCAGCTCTGAGGGAAGCTGAGTGAGCCAGATGTGTGATCTCTGGATAACTGAGCTGTAACTGTTTTTCGTGTCAGTCAGAAAGTCTCATGAGAAATCACCCTGACAAAACCCTCGTTATCCTGGTCTGGGTTCCTTCTCCCTTGGACAGATGTGTATCTGAGCTGGCCAAAGCTTTCACAGAACTCATGCACTGCATTCAAGGCTCTACCACATCCACACTGTCCTCCTCACACACAACTGAGCTCTTGCAATAAATCCCACTACCGTTTACAAATAAAGAATAAATGTGCTGCAGAACTAAGCCGACTAAACCAATAGAAAATAGATGACCTCTACTACAATGCTTTTTTCTAATTTCTCTGCTTTTTGCCACATAGATCTCCAAGGTTTCACTCCTATTCTTTTTATTCTTACCCATACTTCTATTTCAAAGAATTCGGTGGCAACCACAGGCCCTCACAACCTCTCCCCCTAACCACACATCCTAACACTAAAACCACAAGCGCTTCATGCCTGGCCAGTTCTATTCTTTTGATTGACAGGGAAGGGATGCCACGTGAGCACTTGTGGTTAACTTCCCTCTCTCCTGAAAGCAAGTCGTTTGTTACCGTCCTTACCTGCTAGCAAGGCCCAGAACCAAAGAACTTTTGGCTAATGGCAGGGGGGTGGGGGTGGGGGGGCGCTGCATACTCTGAAAAAGAGATCCTCACTGCTGGTAAGACGTTTAATTCTGTCCAAATATGCCCCCAAAGCTTTTACAGAACACCTTATTTTAAAATAATATTGCAAAGGGTCTTCAGTTTTTACATTACTCTAGGCAACTGGGTTATTACTTTTTCCCTTTATTTTGCTTCCCTCACTCCAAGTCCAAAAAGGTTTTCCATGGTATTTTGGCCCCAGCCTATACTAAGAAACACACAGCCAATTTCATAAAAAAACCTGATTCTCAGGAGAGAACCACAGATCCATTTCCAAAGGCCAGAGAAAGCAATTATATACTAGGAAGAATTTCTAACTTGAAAAAAACCAAAGCCCTGATCACCGCTGGAGGAGGTTGAAATCTGTGGACCTGGCCTGCATATTAGTAACAGAATGTCCTGGTCCTCACTACATAGGCTTATGACCCGAATTTCCTTACATTAATTCAAGATGTGAGTTAGCAGTACAGTACACAAATGGGTTTCAGATGACAAGAGGAAAAGAAACCTAATGGCACCAAAAGGAGCAAAGCATAACCAGCAGTGTCAAACGGGGTGGTCCTACTGGGTGAAATGAGATGGGCTCCTGAGTCAAGTCTCAGGCCAGTGCCAAGGCGCAGGCTCCCAGGCTCACTTCACCTGATGTGGCCCTGATGTGGCCCTGATGTGGCTTCTGACCTATTCTAAACTATCCCAGGGAAGTGTGTAAAAAATAAAAGCGGTATGAGAACCAGTAAGAATATATGTGTGCCAATTACACCTCAATGTAAAAAAAAAAAAAAAATTGCACATCATCAGTTTTGACTTTTTGCTTCCATTCTGCAATTCAAATGCACTTTCAGAAGTGAAATGGGTTCCTTGATGAATGGGAAATGGATGGAAACCCACCAATTAAGACCTATGACGCAATTAGGTAAATAAATAATCTAATAAATAATAATAAAATAATTTTCAGAATTCATATCGCTAAAGTTAATTGTGATTCCATAAAGCTTGTATCTTTTCCAATAAAATATACATTAACCAATCACCTTCACATAATTTAAACAGCATGTAAACATTTTGCTTGCTACGTGCTTGTTCTGAGAACATTTCTTGTTCTGAGAAAATATTCTCAGGGGCACATTAGTAAAATCATAGCTTGATTCATACTTCAACAAAAGTTCCTTCTCTACTAAAAATACTAAATGACTTCCAGTAGTAAGAATCTATTGTGGACCAGGTGTCAGAAAATCGTCACAAACATACCAGAGAAATGTTCTAGCCATTTTTTTAAATAGTAATAAGGAAAAGAACTTTTTTCCTGGTTCAACATGGCAAGAAAAACCCCATTAGTAGTCAAAATGACAAGAGGATAAACTTACTAAATCCCCAAAAAAACGGGGGCTTTGTTTTGCTGTGTTGTGTTTGAGGCAGATGGGTTTGAGAGGTTACCAAGAAATTACTGTATCTCTTTTCAAAGAATATAATTATCAGATAGCTAATGTTTTATGAGCAAGTACAAGTTTCTTAATGGCTTCCAATGTAAAACCTAAGCCTAATAAAACCTAATTTATTACGACAAACATTTGTGCAGCTGATTTACACTTGTTTATGCCATGACTGTAGTAAAAAAGAAAAATCTTAAAAAGTCAAAATTTGACAGAGAATCATGTAGCAGGGAAAAAGAAAGAAAAACTGCTTTCATGAACTTCCTTCTCATACAGGTGGCCGTTAAGTACATATGCCCTCAGTCACAAGGACCGACAGCTTCCTAGTGTGTAGTCTTCCACTCTAAGTTTTATTAGCAAGATTTAGAAAAACAAAGAGGGAGAGAGGAGGAAGGGAA
>NW_006791811.1:2135261-2156646 GCF_000442215.2 Lipotes vexillifer
CTGAGAGAGGAAGAGAGAAAAGAAAAAAAGTTTTTAAAAAGTTATACACATTCTTACAACTAACGAGATATCAAAATATCATTTGCTATTTTATTTTCTTCATCAGAAAAACCTCTTACCTTCCTGCTCCATTCTGGTTTTAAAAGGTAAACCCCTGATGATATTTCAAGACCTAGAAACTCTGAAAACGGTTCTAGCCTTCGGAGCAAAACTAGAAACAGCTTTCTGATGATAACTGTGGAAACACCAACAGCATCAATAGAAGGAAAAAAAATGATGAAAACAAAACAGAAACACTGTGCAACCTCCTTTACCTCTGAAATTGAGAAAAACCTGCTCATCCATCAACACACATCGGACTGTTTTTACTATGGTTCCTGCTACTGTGAAAGCAGGACTTTTCTTTCCCTTCTGGTAACACTAAAGCAGTGGCCGTGGCACTGGCTCTGACCATGTGGAATTACCACGTGGCCATTTAGGAACCTGATGGGGGGCACCGCCATTGGACAGGAAAAGGCTGCAGGTGGTTGCAGTGCTTCTCTTTGTACCATCTCTCCCGTACACTGTGGGCAACCACGAGGAAAGGTACTTGTACAGGCAAACACTCTCCTTCACTTTTCTGAAAATCAAATTAAATTGTGGCCAAAAAGGGATATGGAGAGAAACTAAAAATATTTATTAGAATTTTTCACAGCCCTTCCACTAAAAACTGTTCAAAGGACCAGTATGTTATGGCAAAAAAGCACTAGAGCAAAGAGACCCCAGGACTGAGTATTGGAAAATATGAGTTCTAATTTGAGGTTTGCCAATAATAAGCTTTAAATTTGGGCAATTAATTTCTTCTTTTACAAAATGACAAGATTATAGATTCACCTTTAAGGTTTCCTTTTGCTCTTAATAGACTATGTTTCAAAACACCATTGTCTACTGTGCCTACTTCATACAGATTAAGCAAAAGCTAAAAAGAGAGGTTTACTCAAACTCTAAGAACCTGTTTCTCTTACTTGTATGAGTATAATCTGAGCCTTCCGCATAAGAGAGGAAGAATCTAAGTAAAATGTTGAAAAAGAACGTATTGAGTAAATAGTGATAGTAATCACTGTGTTTTTATGCCAATGAAATCTAATTTTACAGCTGAGTTCTACACAGCTGTGAAAGAAAGACTCTTGCCATGGCTTGCCACTTGAATGAAAGGAGTGGTGATAACTGTTCATGCAGAAAAACCTCTTGAGACATGAGCAGTACCTGGAGGTATGCACCCAGCTGGTTGGTTGAGGCACAAATAGTCTGGAACTTGTCTTCTTGTCTGACATGGGTTCATCAGTGAAGTTAAATCACAGTTGTCTGAAAAAGTTCCTAACCTTAAAGACACTCTCGCTTTTTGCATCCAATTATAAACACAGGAGAATTAGGTGGCAAGATTTAAATTCACAGAGAAATCCCATGAAACTGAGTTAGATTAAAAGCACCGCTGCCACCTCTGCCACAGATTAAATAAAAATAAATGATTCAAGGAACAAATAAAAAAAAGAATTGTCTACTGTGCTCCAGAGACCAAGGAGGGATGCCAAATAGTCTAATGTATAGGCCCTGCCTTTGAGAATACATAGATGCTTTCTTTTTTTTTTGATTTGGCAAAGCATAGTCATGTCTGAACTCAAAACTACCATATAGGAAAGGCACTATTTTCTGAGAAGGAAAAAAAAGAACCCTACATATCTAAGGATCATATGTAAGCATTATATGCACCCTGAGGCTACTTTTATCAATGTAATTCTCCATGAATATACAGAGGTTGGTTGCTTCCATAGCCCCTTAATATACTCCAAATCTTTAAGGAAACACAGAAACTTAAAAAAAAAAATTCTATCACTACATATACACAATCTCTGGACCTCTGATCCACATCCACACATGAACAGCTCAGTTCTGAAAATATTAACTAAAAGGGAAAGGGGGCCCAACTACAAAAAAAAGTTTACCAACCAAAGGCCCGTTTGTTTTGTTCATTGTTTTTAAACGGTGTTTAAAGAAGTTTGCAGATGTAATTAGACATTTTTATTAGAACACCTAGACTCCAGGCACACTCAGCACAATAAATTTCACATCCCTCTCTCACATCCCAAGGATGCCAGTCTAGCATCTAACAAGAAACATTCCAAAGCTATGAGCCCTTATTTTCACACATATCCAAGCTAACTTTGTCACATACTTTACCCAAAGATGAGAAGAACTGAAAGTATTTCTTTTCAATGAGATTCGGAATTGTGTGGTTGTTTGTATCTTTTTCTATAGGATGTTGAAAACAAGTCTAGAAAACTATAGTCCAAGAACAGAAGAGGTCACTCCTAAAACCCTCTGCAGCTCCAGGTCTTGCCACCTCCCCACCAGTCAACCTGCAAGCTGCAAGGGCAGGGCAGATATAGAAAGAGATGAGATGGGAAATCAGAAGACACGCTCTCCTCTCCATCCCAGCACCAGAAGCTCACTCCTCACCCAGCCCCTGGGCTACTTACTACCACCTGCCTGGAAGCCCCACGGCACTGTGACAGGTCCCACTGCTCGTCAGGCCTGTGACTCAAGGTGGGCCTGCACAGGCCCTCTGGGTCTCAGTTTCTTCATCTGTAATGTGGGTGCTTTAACACAACTTCTAGAGTCCCCTCTAATGAAATCCAAAATGTATTTTATTACTCTGCTTTTAGAGATGTATTATGAATTAAATTCACATTTCTACAACCACTTGGGTACCTAACGGCCACATGTAACACCCTTTATTGGTGTGTGGGTGGGATGTGCTGCAGACACCCAACAACTGACTGTTTCTGAGAAAGGATGAGAGAAAGAGCCCCAAAGCAAAGAAAGGCATGGCTTGCAGCCCCTGCACACTAATTCTTACCTAGCCTCTCAACCTTCGTGTGAAGGAGGCAGTATTCCCCTCTTAACAGGTATTGCAGCTAAGGCTGAGAAAGGTTAAATAAGGTGCCCAAAGAGACTCAGAAAGTGATGGTAAGAGTCAACGTTCTCTGAGTGAGCTGATTATAACATCTAAGAACATGGCAACAAAACATGGAAGTGGAAGGACTGATGAAAAATTCATAGGTTAGTGAATTTTAAAAATTAGATAAAACAAGCACATAGTACAAAATTCAAAAGATAACTTTCGAAGACATCCAATCAAAGTACATTTCTCTCCTATCCAGTCCCCAGTTCCCCATACACAAAGGCAACAACTGTGAGTTTTGGGTGTATCCTCACCAAGATGCAGATTTAATGATTTTTTTAAAACACTTTTTAAAGTAGCTTAAGGAAGGTTAAACAAATCCACTGTACTACCATGTAGTCCAGATTTAATTAAAAATTAGGGAGAAAAAGAAACCAAACTATAAACTACTAAAGTTACACCCTCTGCATTGATTTTCAAAGAGATATGCCATGATTAAACACAAAAGTAAAATTACTTCACAAAGGAGGGCAGCTTAGCAAGTCATCGATGAGGAGAGTGTTAGAACAAGGTATCTGGTACAAAGGGTTTCAAGATTCTATTATTTTCAATATCTCAAAAGGACTAAGCTGAAAGGAATCTTCTAAAACAGCATCAAACAAAAGGACATGAACAGAGATAATCATCCATTCTTTTAACAAATATTTATTGAGTATCCACTATGTACCAGGGACTGGACTGGACTAGAATTCTAGGATTCTAGAAATAAAGGCATGATGTTAAATAGCATTACTAATAGCATGTTATATTCGATTAACCCAAACCCACATTGGATACTTCTGACAAAACCGAAGTCAACAGACCTCCCTGCTCTATGAAACCTTTCATCTGAGATAAGCTTCAATATCTAAACTTGGTTTCCCAGCTGTGGCATCTTTCCTACTCTTAAGAGTGTGCCAGAAGATGAATTTGTCTTCAAAACATGCCACCTGCCTCAACCTTCATTTCTGATTAGCCAGGAGGATACTAAAATTGTTTCTTTAATCAGCTCATATAGAATTCAATCATGTTTATTTAACAAACTCAGTTTTGTTGAACTGGATAGATGTTATAAAACACTCATTACAAGGAAGAGCTCTGAAGCTGTTACTTCAGCCTGGTAGAAGCATCACTGATGTTTTATCCAATTTATACTTAAATATGTATTTCAAAGATTTCTAACATTTTATTACTAATTTTAGATATTGGTTCAAATATTTCTTCCTCCCCTATCTGGGGGAGGGTAGAGAAATCAATGAGAACAGTATAGGACACACCGAAAATCAGTTTACAAACATGTTTTTAAAACAAACTATTTCTTAAAGAATCATTACAACTGATGACATTCTCATAAGCAGCTCTGTATTTCACCTAATGTGACTAAACACAAAGCAAATACCAGGTGTTCCTTAGAACTTACAAGGTACTGAAACAGAAAATTCACATGAAATGACACTTATAAAGAAACAAATTAGCAGGTGCAAAGACACACTGTGTAAGGGAACATCTATTTACTATATCAGATTTTAGCCCATCACAACAAAATTTTAGCATAAGCAACCACTTTCCTAATTCAGACTAATATTTTTGAAAACACAAAAATGTGGAATTCTTCAGAAAAAACATTTTCTTTCTTTTACGGGGGAAAAAACCCCCAAAACTGTCCCGTACCATAGAGCATCAAAGAGATTCAATAAATGAAATGACAATTGGTGTATACATACTTATATGCAAACAGCCGAATCTAAATGTTTGAAAGCATGATGCCTGCCTATATTCTAAACACTCCCTGTGAATAATGATGACATCATTAATTACACTAATATAATTTGTTAAGAAAATGTAAGGGGGCTGCATTCATTTATTTAATAAATACTCACTTAGGTTCTGCTCTGTGTAAGACACTCTTTTGTTCTAAAATCATTCAAATTCTAAATTTAAGGAGTCCACTAATAGGCTTTAAAATCTTTCCAGAAAAATAATTTTAAATTTCAACTCTGCTACAAAATGCATGTTCCCCAATTCAATTTTCATATTTCTCCTCATGTGAAAGCATGAAAGACACAAGATACTTTTCAGTTAACATTACTGAAGAACTCAGAAGCATAAGACTGAAAAAGACAAATAACATTTTAGGATTATTAATAGTTATGACCTCGCGAACCCCATTAAAAGAATCTCAGGAACACCCAAGGGTCCCCCATACCACACTTTGACAACCACTGCTCCAGGCCAAGCACCTTAGATGTAAAACTATAAGAAAAATTTAAACTCACTTTCTAGTAGACAAAAATTGTTGTCCGTATTTTATACTCTATACATCCACAATTCACCCGGCAGGGTCTGAACAAAGAATAATTAATCCAAATGAAAAGGTATCCAAATTCCACCATGGATTTTTCTCTACAGGACTTTATGTTACACTCTTTAAAGTACCTTGGTGAAACAAATTCATTTGGTAAAAGCTTGAAAAAAGAGCAACAGGCTGGGGGGGATAGAAAATGGATGTTGCGGACCAGGTACTCCCCCGCTGGGAATGTCAGCAAACATTCAGGGACCGGGTGGGACCTGACTCCAATAAATCCAGGCCCATTAGACGGGGACCCCATTCAATCTCTCGAGTAATCATATCCATACCCTGGACTCAAAGCAAACGATCAACTCCAAGGAAATAAAGACAAATAATTTTGTGTTGCCATTCCCAAGTAAGAATCTTATCTGCTCTGATCTCTAGACCTTCATTTACTGCTCAATAGAGCCCATTCGAAATCCCAAGATGACTTGATCTAGTATTTTCTAGGGTCACTACTTTATTTTCTTTAGCCACAGCCTATTATGTTTTTCATCAGAGAACCCAAAAGGAGTTTTCTGAGGCATAAGGATAACTCTTAAAACAAGAACCTCAAGTTTCAAATACAGACAGAACAGTAAGAAGGTGACAATCATTTCCTAGAGCAGGAGAATTAGCAAGATCAAAATATGCCACAACTAATTGATTTACATTCAGCAAACACTCTTAGATAGTGGCTTCCCTTTTATTTCTAAAAATAGATTTAACAAGCATATTAATTTTCCACCGGCCATTATAAATAAATGCAACTACAAAATATCGTTCTTTGCAAGGGAGTTCTGGCCTGTCGCTGTGAGCTTGACCCTAAGTGGAATGTGTATTTACATTGCCGAGAGGGTGCATTGTGTACTGGTGGGAAAGCACTTCTCACAAACCTCCCTCACAAACCTCCCATTCAAGGGAGGCCTCCACGATAGGTACTCACACAGGAAGCAGGCCTCGCAAACAGCACCTCCAACTGTTCCAGAGAGAACTTTCCAAGGCAGGGGACGGTGAACCACTGTAAATGCCATGTTCACAGGCCCCCACTGCCTACACTTCAGGGTCAACAAAGCTGGTGTTGTCCACAATCATTCCCCCAAGTTCTTCCCAAGGTAAAAGGGACACAGTCAACAACTGCATTTCATTTCTCTAGCTAATCTCTCAGGGTATCACTTTGTTTAAAAAAAAAAAAAAAAAATCATAAGGCCATGACATTTTTCTCTCAAATAAACTGGAAAATACTCCCAGGAACTTATTGCTTTTCAAAACTAATGAACAGTGTTAGTATTGAATATGCAATTTTTTAAAAATCAAAACTTCAACACTCACTTCATTATCTCTACTGAAAATTAGGGTTCCTTAAATACTGACCATTTTGCTTAACTGCAAAGCAAAAAAAAATAATTATCTTAACTCCTCAAATAGGAAAGTGGGCATTGTCAGCATCATATCAATGATTTTTGCACAAATACGTGAGGAAATAAAGATAATGGTGACACATGCCATCAAATTAACCAACTGCTGATGGAAAATGCAATTAACAAGTAGGTTTTACCAATCTACTACTACACTACAAAACTACCAGTTTGACTTTTTCCTCCCTACCTGAGTTTTTTAAAAAAAAAGCACAACCAGGTTCTTTCAAAAATGTTGATTAAATTCTCAATACCGAAGTCTCTCAACGTGCAAAAGAGAGGAATATTCTTAGGCCATTAAAAAACTTAATGACATTGGGCAAGGGGCAACTCTTCTGGCTTATTTTTCTCATTTCTCTAATTAGAGGGCTAAACTCCATGATCAAGGTCCCTGCCAGCTCTAATAATCTATCGATCTGGGGACGGCAGATCGATAGACAGCAACAAAGAACATCACATTTAATACATACATCTCAAGGGTTTATTGGAAGTCTAATACTTAAGGCAGCCACCATAAAATAAAAGGCATCTGCACCCATGCCAACCATAAATAACAGCACTTACTAGCTTCAGGAAGTCACTACTGCAATATAGAAAAAGTAAACCAGAAATCACATGGAAATGCTCATAACACAATATTTAGTGAAAGGTACACAGAGTATATATGTACATGTAATCGTTTATGAGACTGAAATGAAATAAAACCAAAATGTTAACAATGGTTAACCTATGGATAATGAAATGAGTTACATTTTTTCCTTTGTACTTAACTATTTTTGAGCATCTATAATTTTTATAATCATAAAAGTTAACTTTTAAAAACCCATACAATTCCATCTACGTTGTACCATGTGACTGTTCAAATTCTCACGATGAAATATTTCCAAACCACTGTACAACATAAGGTAATAGACCTAAAGGACACGGATTTAGCCATGTCTCCCAGAACGAACTTTCACCATTCAGCCCGGGCCTATGTGGAACACAACAATGGAAGCACATCTGTGGTTAAGTAATAGATTTGGTAACATTTACAAAGCCAGCCCTGGGTCATGCTTGCTGAGTAATCCCTAGATTAGGCGTGCTCACTAGGACCAACCCAAACAGTTTTTTTTAAAGGGAGGAGGGGAAAGCAGGTTCCTCAGCCTTACTTTTTTTAGATAACAAGCACTCCAAAATATCCTCTTTGAACTGCCAAAATAAATGGAGCTTTCTGGGTGGAGAACTCTCCGTCAATCAAATGAGGCTCAGCGAAGATAAACTAATAATAGAAATCTGTTACATACTCACTTAGCTGTGCTAACTATGCTAGTCCCTAACTAGCACAAAGGACTTCAGAAACTCTAGCTAAGAAAAGTACAGGGTGGGACCAGAGAGTTCCCTTAGGGTTGGTAGGCCTCATTCTCAGTGGAAAAGTAACTACCCACTCTTATCTTTATGGTTTCTCTCCACCCCACCTTCCCTCATCTGAAGCCTAAAAATATTTGTCCCATATTTTAATTCCCACATCCCCATATATTAGAACATATAATACACGTTCACTCTAGGAATCTGGAAATACAGAAAAGTAGAAAGAAAGTTTCGATTATTCATAATCACATCACCCAGAAACATCCACTGTTAAAACAGTGATGTGTTTCATTTCAATTTTTTTCTAGCCATATGAAATCTATAAAGTTAGAGGGCTACAGTTGACACAGTATAGACCTATTTTTTATTTTTGATATTTCATGATTATAACACTGACAACTTTAAAAAAATAAAGAACTGGTTCCTAAGTGACATTTTCAGAGAAGGTGGCAAAATCTCCTTCAGGTCCTTGACCTTGGCACAAAGCTAGGGAATACATGGTATTCAACTGAGATGACCAATGTGTACCCAAAGGCATAATCTATTTCTATATGATATCAGGTTATAATGACATAATATACTTAGATTGTGTGCAAATATTTAAATAGAATTATGAAGTGAATGGTCCCCACAAATTACTGTAAATTCAATTTTTTGTTTCTATGTTTCCATATATGTACGTTTCTAAAAAGCAAAGGTTTGCTTTGTGTTTCTTAAGAGCTATAGGATGTTTTCTGTTAACTGTTCATAATACTTTCTTCACAACTATAAACCTATCCTATCTTCTCAGCAGAACAGACGTATCATGAATCAAGGATGATGGCACTTTGACCCAAAACACTTAACCCTGACCATCTAGGTGTACTGCTGCCAGTAAAGTTATTAACAGAAAACCAGACTGGCAAAGTGTATGATGTGACCTAAAATATCTTAGTATAAAGTATATCTCAGCATAAAACACTGAAAAGTCGGAAGCTATCTCATCCACACAATGGAAGACTATGCTGCCATAGGTTAACAAACAGAAGGTCTACGCTGTGGTCTTATTTCTGCAAAACTAGGAATATGTGTGTTTTTCACAAGAGAACAGAAATAAAAGAATATACACCGAAGTGTTCACAGTGATTATGGTTAAGTAGGTAGAATGAAGAATTTTTCATCAATACATTCTGACCTCTTTTTTAGTGGTGCTTTTGCTAGGGGGAAAAAAAAAACGTATTGAATATATAGAACACAGAGCATCTTAAGGGCAATCTCATCATATTTGTCAAATCATCCAACGGAAAAATGAGAAACAGATAATGGATATCTGATCAATGAGAATCCTATGATACAAAACACACCTCTATGACTTCCTGAAAAGGGTCACTGATGGTGGCAGGCCCACCTTCTAAATCGGTGCAGCAGCTCACAGGTGTGGTTTCCGCTTCACCTTAGGCACAGTGGGCCGGGCCCACAGTGATGGTGAGGACTCCGCTCCTAGAAACTATTTTCAATTTCAAGATATATCACAGAATCCTGACTCTAAAAAGGAACCTTGAGAAGTTCAGTCTGACACAGGCTTGTACAATATCTAAACATCCCAAATTGACCAGAGGCTTCAAAATATCATAACCCAGCATTTTTTTTTATTATACTATATCCTTCAGTTAGTTTTCCTGGATTTCCTCTCTCAAACAGTTGGTAAAAACACATTTATTTGGAATAACAGGATGATAGGAATAGATAAGGTCAGAATTAGACATAACCATGTCTGAGTCAGTTAAAAATATAAACTGTTGAATATTTTTAAATCACCACTAGTAAAAGGATTCTTCCTTTAATAAAAGTCTGTCCCTCTGACTCTTCCTTTCCATCACCAGCAGCAGAAGGAGCAGTGCCCTAGTTCAGGAATTAAATCAAATCACTTCTAGATTCTGGAACCATCTGGAACCAACTTATCCTGCCTACCATCTCTCTCTCATCTCCCTCTTCCGTCCACTCTACCCTGCACATGCAGACCATGTAATTCATTGTGAAACGTCACCTCCACTAGACCACCACTCACTCTCACAAACCAGGGACTCTTCAAGCAGAGGCCAGAGCAGCTCTCATGAGATGCGGAACGAGGGACTTCGCATGTGGAAGTGGGAGTTCTACTGAGCTAACTGCTCCGGTTAGTGTTTCTTCAGGTGTGACGCAGGAACTACTGCAACAGAATCAGGTGGGATGCTTATTTAGAAACACAGATTCCTCACAAATGTTCACAGCAGCATTATTCATAAATGCCAAAAAAGGAGAAACAACCCAAACATCAACTTTAGAATAAATAAATAATATATGGTAGAGCCACACAATGGAAAAGAACTTGGCAACAAAAAGGAATGAAGTACTGACACGTGACAGAACATGGATAAACCCTGAAAATATTATGCTAAGTGGAAAAAGCTAGCCACAGAAGGCCACATACTATATGACTTCCTTTTTATGAAATGTCCAGAACAGGTAAATTTTTAGATACAGAAAAGGGTATTTGCCTGAAGCTTGGGACGGATGTGGAGGGGTAGAGGATGGCAGGGCAGAGTAACTGCTAATAGGTACTACAAGGTTTCTTTTAGAAGGTACAAAATGTTCCAGAATTTGATATTGGCGATGGTTGTACAACCTTGCCAATATGCTACAAATATATACATTGCATTTTACATCTTAAATGAGTAAACTGTATGACGTGAATTATTTCTCAATAAAACTGTTTAAAAATACGGATCCTGGGCTTCCCTGGTGGCGCAGTGGTTGAGAGTCCACCTGCCGATGCAGGGGACATGGGTTCGTGCCCCAGTCTGGGAAGATCCCACATGCCGCGGAGTGACTGGGCCCGTGAGCCATGGCCGCTGAGCCTGCGCATCCGGAGCCTGTGCTCCGCAACGGGAGAGGCCACAACAGTGAGAGGCCCGCGTACCGCAAAAAAAAACAAACAAAAAAACATGAGTAAAAGGCTAAAAGATGCAAAGTAGAATAAAATGAAGAAAGGGAATAACATGAATGTAGGGGATACAGATTATAAACTACCACTTATTTATCTTTAGTTTATAATCTAATAAATGTGTCCCTTCCTTCTCATTCTTGGTCATTCTCCCAGACTTCAAAAATAAATAAATTGATCCCAATAAGCCTTAACATTCATGTCACATGTAAGTGGGATAGGTAGAAAGCCATTCCTTAAATTATTTCTCTCTCTCTTTTGTAAGAGACAGATCAGACCTTCTTATGTCACTAATATCCAATTCAGCTTTTTTTTTTTTTTTTTTGCGGTACGCGGGCAAAGAATATGAAAAAGAATAACTGAATCAATTTGCTGTACACAGAAAATAATACAATATTGTAAATATCAACTATACTTCAAATAAACAAACAAACAAACAAATAAAACAGAGTGCAATGCCCATAGGCCTCCGGTTATAAGTTTAGTTGAAAGTTCAAGAAACTTGGAAAGCCCACTGGAAATGTCAGCAGGGAGGGTTTTTCCGGGTGGGAAATTTCTGCCAGGCAAGGGCTCCTTAGGGCCACAGTCCCAGGCTCTGTGCATCCTGGAACCCCCACAGGACTCTGGGGAAAGCTATATCTGATCTTGAAGCTCAAGAGATGTAAAAACGTCAGTGTGTTACATTATGTATATCAAATTATACTCACTGATAATGACTTGTACAATTGTTTAAAAATAAAACTTTTAAGTAAAAAAAAAAAAAAAAAAAAAAACGGATCCCTCAATTCCACCTCAGAACTACCAAATCAGAATCTCTGGAGGGAGGCCTGGATATCTTTCCTCTGAACAAGGGCAGGTGATGGGAATTTTCAGAAAAGCTGTAAAATACACTAAACACTGTCTTAGATCTTTCCTAATATGACATATGTAGGCAAGATAGTATATTCTGTAGCTCAAAAACATTTCTCAGGCCAAACAGATCCTCCACAGTCCCCTGCCTATACAAATGTATTTCCTACTCTGCCCACACGACTCTCCCTCCTACCAGCATCACGACTCTCCCTCCTACCAGCATCACGAGGCTCCAGAAGCATGTGACTGCTGAAACTCTGCTCCTGGTACCCCCCTCCTCTTTCCTAGGACATCCACCTTCTGTCTAAGCCTTATCTGTTGCTTAAAGCTACCTCAAGATTACTCCAGTTTACAATGACCTCCACCAAGAGCCCTTTGGGCCTTCCAGTCCTCAAGTGTGAAAGGAGGGTGATGGACTGCTGGACTTTCTTCCATATCTGATAGTCTGAGCCTCTCTGAAGACTCAAGAGACACTCTAGGCAAGCAAACTTTCCTCCATTCAATTCACTTATTACATCCAAATAATGCCTCTTGTGCAACTTTCTCCCCTACTTGATGCATGGGGAAGTAACTTGAGGAAGAATTTTTCTTTTTTTAAGGCTGGAGAATATGCACCTGTTAAAAAGGTCCTCAGGATACTGCTATAGGGCCCTGGCGTGTGGTAGTGGCTCAGCTATTTGATGAATTCCTTGATACTTAAGAAGTCACTCCTTTAGCTACAGTCTATTCAGACTTCTAGGTTTGCTGAGGTTACCTACAGAGATCTTTTGCGTGGGGGAGACCTGCCACTTCTGTACTGCTTCTGTTTGACATATGAAGGTTGCTGTTCTTCTTTTCCAAGAAGACACTACCAACCCCTATCAAAGAGACCTGTAATATATGTTGTTTTTTTCTGCCAGTGATGATGGCTTTATGAAAGCATTTGAAAGAAGAGTTGTTAAGGTTAGAGATGCATTCCATGGTCATGAGATAAACAAAATAACGGGCCCATCTTGTGATCAATCTGCAATCTCCTTTTCTGAAGCAGTCTAAAGCCTTTCATCACTGCCCCCCACCACGTACACAACGCAAGGTCAGTGAAACGCCACAGCACTCCAGATGACGTTCCTGGAAGCAACACAGTTTTCAAAATTGCTCTTCAGTGACTATTCGTGTCAAGATGAATAAACAAAAATTCCACACGTGTTAAAATAAAAGCCAATTTTTTGAAGAAGCTAGTAACTTTTGCATCACAATTTATAGGTACAAAATGCATTCTTATATTTCCAGCAACTTGTAAGGACAAAGCTTCATAAAGCTGAAATTAAGATGCTCCAAAACACATATACATAAACATACATATACACATGTATGCATAGATATACACTCCTTAGAAAACACACTAGGAAATTACACAGCCCTTGATACTATAATGCCAATTTCTAAATCTATAAAATATCAGAGTCCTGTAATTTCTAATAGTTTTTTTCAGATGTTTGCAAATTAAGGGAAAATGTGCACCTCATCTTCAAGCTGTGCTGTTCTTTTCACGTGTTAATATTATATAGATAAAAACCTTGGTAATTCAAAATTATTGAGGAAAATCCCATCTATATATATGAAAAGAAGCAACTGCAACAACAAATATAAATGCAGCTAAAACTGTCAATAGCATTGCCAAGTGTAACTCCTACCTGCTCTACTTAACAGAAAAGACATACTTGTACCTCTAACAATTGCTACGTCAGAAAAATATTTTCCCATGGATGGACCCAGAGATTGTCATAGTGAGTGAAGTAAATCAGACAGAGAAAGACAAACATCATGTGACATCGCTTATACTGGAATCTTAAAAAAGGGTACAAATGAACTTATCTACAAAACAGAAATGGAGTTACAGATGTAGAAAACAAACTCATGGTTACCAGGAGGTTGGGGGAGGAGATAAATTGGGAGATTGGGATTGACATATACACACTACTCTATATAAAATAGATAACTAACAAGGACCTACTGTAGAGCATAGGGAGCTCTACTCAATACTCTGTTATGGCCTATATGGGAAAAGAATCTAACAAAGAGTGGATACAGGCATATGTATAACTGATTCACTTTGCTGTACACCTGAAACTAACACAACACTGTACAACTATACTCTAATAAAAATTTTTTAAATATATATTTTCCCAAGTACTTCAGAAGAGTTTTATTTTATTCTTCTCCCTTCTCCCTAGGCCCTCCACCCCGGGGTCTTATTTTAGTAAATTATTTCCCAACTTCTTCATAGCCACTGAAGAGATTACTAGGATGAAAACTTAAATTAGCTATATTATCTTCAGTACCCAGATAAAACAAGGTAAATAATGATTTAGTTGTGGTTTTGTGAGCTGGACCCTAAGTAAGGATATCATTTCAGTTTATTTTCACAATCCTATCCTGTTACACGAGAAAGCAAAGTGATAAGGAATACCACACTGGAAAATCAGGAAACCTGGGTTATTCTGACTGCACCAAGAACTCTTTCTGTGCTCTAAGCACAAATCCCTCTCCAGCTCCTTAACGTGGGGCTGTTTGGCGAGGGTCCTGGCTTTTTTCTCACATGCCCACTCAAATTGGTTTGGTACCTGCCTGGATTACAGTGTTGAGAAAGATTCACTGCCCTGGTTCAGTGACAGAGAGGGCTGCCAAGGTAGTGAGATTAAGGACTGAGGAGATCCATGTCACATATTTGCCATCCATTGGTTAGAAAAAGCACCAAGGACCCCTCTACTCAGTCATTCTCAGTCAATCAAGAACTGCAAGTAGCAGAAAAGAGGAGATACATCTGATGCTGGACGAGTTGTAGAGACAAAACCTCTGGTCTCCACCTCTAATTTGTTCGGCATTTCAGAGACAATATTAATGTCTGAGAATTTGAAATTGACTAATTGCTAAAAAATTTAATCAACACCTAATAATTAAGATATTAGAATTAAGCATACCTACTCAAATCATTTAACAGACAACCACATCTGACAGATCACCACAACCAGAGCACTACTACAAATGAATAATACATGCTGAAATCATATGTGTGATTGAAGTCAGATAAAGTTGAGTAGACAGATCTGGAAATTTATTCCCTCGGTTTTTCAAACATTTATTGGGCATCTTACATGCCTAGCACTGTGCAGACACTGGAAATCCAGTTATGCACATTTGGCTAACTTTGCAATTGAGCTAAGATTTCAAAAGACCTTCAAATAATGAACAGAGAGTGAGATTTTTCAAATCTCCATGTCCTTGATCTTTACAGGGCAGTCTTATTGGAATCTTTTTTTTTTTAATGTTCCAAGATCCTTCTGTCAAAGGTATTAACATATTGGTATGACTGAAATTATAATCTAAAATCATCATACTGCTGAGGGCTTAGTAAATCCAACATTCAACTTTTGTGTGGTGTGTGTTGCCACCTACCCGCTACCTTCAATCAACTGATGATTCAGTACTGACTGTCACAGGGAAATCCTCCAAACCTCTGCAGACAGCTGTGCCCCATCGCTTCCTGTTTCCAACACTCACTAATGAATTCGTACTGGTTTTTCCCAGGGTCTAAGAAAATCCTGTAGTAAAACATCTTGCCCCAATCTTATATTGTACTCCTGTAAAATACATTCTAAAAGATGTTTTCGTACATTCTTGATTCATAGATTTAATTCAGAAACGAGAATCAGTAAAAGAAATAATCTGTTCTGAACTAATTTTTACTTTGCCAAGTTCTACGGGTATTAGTTACTCACTGTGAGTTTTAAAAAGCTCACAGCACACTGAAAATCCTATTTATTCAAAGCTAATTCTGTGAAATTCAACACCATGACAAGTCAGTTCTCTCTCAATGCCTTTTCTGTCCATAAGAAAGCTAATTTCCCTATCACTTAAACCAGAAGACTGAATATTATTTGGCCATTGTCTATGTATCTTAAAAGTCTTACTGCTGGTGAGAGGCCTGCGTACCACAAAAAAAAAAAAAAAAAAAGTCTTACTGCTGGATAAGTGAATAAAAATACAACTCTTTTTTATACCTTCCATACAAGCTAATCATTTTAAGCAACGCACATTTTTTTAGGAGAATGCTGTCAACACAACTAATGAGATTGTACTTGTACTTCTACTCTGTAGATTTATTTTTAAAACGATTTCTAAATAATCAATTACACTTCAAAATATACTTGTGAAGATTCAGATTTGTTAAATTTGCTGTATGTAAACTATATTTCAATTTTTAAAACATTTCACAAGCAACTGTAGCACTGCACACATCGCCTGAAATCTACATGATGTGAGGAAAGAGGATCTCGGTGGCAATCCAGAGACTTGGTTTAATTTGTTTTATTACAAATACCAGCTGTGTGACTTAGGTTTCTCAGAGCCTCGATTTATCTGCAACATGATGTGGTTGGACTAGATTACCTGCAAATTTCCTTCCAATTCTAAATTCTATGATCCTAATACAGCAATTTCACTAATTTGGGATCAGAGTCATAAACAAAGTTCTACTTAAAAGATATTTTCCCTAGAAAGTACTGTGTTTAGCCACATATCTTTAAAGAAAAATTACAATAGCCATACAACACTCATTCATGTCACACCTTGCATTTTTAGGCTGCAGGCTTCTCAGGAACAAGACGTGGCAAGCACTTCCCTGGTTCTAAGCTTCTCATTACTTACTCTGAAAATGTGAATGGCAGAGGTGATGCATGGTAAAAGGTTCAAGATCCAAAGGCAGTAGTAGTGTATATGTACTATGCTACTCCTTCCTGCTATCGTGGACTGTGTCCTGCAGAGCTCTCAAAGAGGTCAGCCCGGGGCTCTCAAATTCTCCTGCAGCCCTCATGTGCTACAAGAAGATTGCAAATGGAGAGCCATTTAATTCTTGTAGCCCCTGGCAAATACCAAAGATTCCAAATCATATTTTTACATCAGCATAAACTTTTCCACCGTGAGGGTTTCATTTCCCTTCCAGCATGTTACAACCTATACTAATTTCAAAAACACAACCTCAGCATTTAAAATTTGCAGTGAAATTTTTAAAGTTTTTTTTTTTTTTTTAAATCAGCAGCACTTTCAAGATTATCTAATCCATCCCTTATATTTTAGAGGTCACACCACTGGTTAATGGAAGAGTAAGGTCTCTTGCCTCTCAAATCACTTCAAATTTCTAAGCATATTTTCTACCTAAGTTTATAAAGGAAAACTAACCAGGCTGTATGCTCTTTACAACACCCACACACATATACACCCACTCTTACTTATCAAATTCCAAAATGTTAATTATCCCACTGCCTTTCCCCTAGTCTATCAGGTTCCCTGCAAAGTCCCAAACCAGGCAACTACTGAGGCTCTCAGAGGAGACAAGTGTTATCTACATTAGTAACACTAAGTCTCCAAAAGAAGGGCAGCACAAGGAAAAGATGCCCACACCTAATATGGTCATTTACAATACAGCCATGGTGAGTTATGTGTCTTAATTAGAAGCATATGACCTAAAAAATCGGAAATCAATATAGATTTATTTGTTTTCCAAACAAAAGAAAGACCACTCAAAACTATCCTCTACATTCCATCTGGGTTCTACACTAAGTTTCAACCGTGTCACTGCCTGTCAGGCCCTGGGAGTGGCCTGGAAGAAATGTAATTGCAAACTCAGGTAAAAGGGAGGGGAAACAGAAAAACCCATACAGAAACAGGAACCAACTACATGGGGTATCTTTGTTTTTTCTAAATCCATCCAGGTGTAATTTCCAAAGTATATGCCATGGAACAAATATTCTGCTTCATGCTAATATGTCTTATATGAAAAAAGAATTCTAATATCAAGTAAACCTGAAAACTCTGGACTGAATAGCTAGAGGTTCTTTAATGCTGGACTTCAAAGAACTAATATGTACTGAGATTCTCTCCAGGGTCAAACTTTTCTGAACACAAACTTTTCCCAAGGTCTGGTGTTCATCAGATAACGCTCTTTTGATAACACTGCTCTAGCTACTCAATTATTTTCAACTCTCCTAATGAAATCATGGGAAATTCTTTTTTATAGAGATTATCTAACGATATGTTAGTAGCACTTCACCTAGTTTCTTCACATGAGAACTTAGCCCAATCTTTAGGTAAAAAGTCAAAGAAAATTGGATCCAATGGTTAACCCTACACAATTTATGAGTCTAAAGGACTGCACAATCTTATTCACCCATATAACGTCAAAATATAAGTCACATTTCCACATTAAACATGGCTTGAAATTGTCTAGTTGTTCCAATTTCCTCTAGGAAGGGTATGTCATTTCTTCTTCCTATTAAAAGGAATCCAAAGCTCAATTTTTCAAGTCTTTAAGGCAACAGCAAATCTAAAACATTCACTTTTCCTGGATGAAAGATCACTTTTTCCAAACAACAAAATGTTTTCTAATCTTTCGCATTTCCTGCCACTATTACAAGTAGAAAGAAAAATACAATCTCCTTAGTAGACAGGAAACAGTACAAATAGCGAACACACACCTTTAGGGCCCTTCTAATGCTGCACCTGAGCACTCAGCAATGTGGCCATGCACTTTCAACATCTGAACCAATTAGGCATTTTAACAGTTCAACAAAGAAAGCATTCTTCCCCCAGACTCACATTCCATGCTGCCACTTCCACAGTCAAAGGACTGAAGTTCATTCCTCTAAGTCTGTGCCGCTATCTCTTCCCTGTTGCATACTGTCAGCACTCATAACTAAAATCATAAAAACTCTAGACCCGAAAGAGGTAGAGGTTTTAAATAATCATCACATCAAGGGGCTGTGATGTCTAAATGCCTACAAGAGCCAAGAAGGGAATGTCAACAAGTAGTCTACCTTCCTTGCTTCCTGTTTTAGAAACATGGCTACAGAGAAATATTTCATATTTAAATTTTTTTCATATTTTAAAACTTAAAGTGCACACATGATGGTAAAAAACAACTGACAGGCAGTCTCAGTAGACCGCTGCAGACAGAGCAGACACCCCTCCTAAACAGGGAGCTGACACTCAGCTTACGACCTTCACTACCTTGCAGAAACGTCAGTCTGTACTGCCAGGTTTTCAACAGAAACCAGAAATCTTGTTTTATGTGAAATCCCTTCATTTTCAAAAGTTGCTTCCAAATTTTAAAAAGCACTGTGCAAAGCCAAAAACAAAATCTACAGGCCCCATCCCCCAACCCAGTTTACAAATTCAATCTCATCCTATCAGATGAGGCAATCAGTGTTATCTGGAGATGTCCAATCACTTGCCCAAAGCTGGAGATATCTAAAATCTGAGTCTCATCAATTTACAGCACCAGGTATATAATATACCACATGTTGATTCACTTAATCACCAAATTTACCAAGGACCTACTAGAGGTTAGATACTCTTCCAGAGACTGGTAATTCACCAGTGCACAAGAGAAACAACAACAACAAAAAACCCTTGTTCTGGTGGCGTTTACATTCTAGTAAGGGGAAACAAGCCATGAACGTAAGTTATGTAGTACATAAGAAAGTGATAATGTTAAAAGAAAAACCATGAAAAAAAGAACAGGATAAATAGAATTAAGAGTATTACAGAGTTAGTCTCATGTCTTATGAAGGTTTTAGTTGCAGCCAAAATCTTTTCTAAGTAGTAAGAAGCCCAATACAGCTCACATATAACCAATGGGCAAATTTTCATGCCTCGGTATCCATAAAACAAAGATATTGTTACCTGACCTACCTAATGCCCATTATTGTAAGACAATCTTTCGTTACTATTTGAGAAAAGTGAACTTATAATATTTTAGTGTTAGATTTATGATGCAGTATTATGATCATTTCTAGACATTCAAAATACCTCTTAAATGTCCTAAGCACTTATTGGACTCTGATCTTTCAGAAGGAAAAAGTAGCCACTAAAATCATTAACATTTCTTCTCCCTTCTAATGTTGACTGATCCAAAGGCCACAGAACTATGGCAACCTCTATGAACTTTGACTGGGCTAAAATGCGGTGAAAAGGAGAAAGATTTTACTTTTTTATACCACTCTATTGTTTGGGGAAAAAACAGTTTTTTTAAACAAACAACATGAATAACTTTTCTAATAATAATCATTTTTTTTAAACCCTTAAGGCTACAATGCACTGAAGAAACAGAGTTAAATCTAGGCCTGGGTCCACATGGCTACCACTTTCATTTCACAAAAGATGTACAGATTTAACAATGTAGAAACAAGATTTATAATCCCTGATGTTTTGGTTGTGATAATATTTAATATGAATTGACCACATCCCTAAGTTTCATAATCAAATGTCAATTTACAGAAGAAATAAAGTTCTGCATATTTTCCTCCCATTTTCACTCTCCTGATTATCCAGCACTTATTTGCTTCCTAACAGCTACATAATGTCTTTTACTCTTTGTGAAGTTGCTAGTAATGCATTTTAGTTGATCATCTCTTCCTTACCGCACATAAATAGACAGAAATTACAGTACATCATTGCTGTGAGACACCCTCCGTCGGTCTCTTGTGCTCTTACACGCCCTGCCCGGTATGCCAAAAAGGCAAGGCCTTGACCGTTCTGTGTCCAGGCTATTTCTCAGAGTTCTGTTTACAGTGAACTACCTTGACAGATGGGGTAAGACTCTCCTCTGGACAAAGAGAAAGTTCCCTCACTGCATGCTGCAGAAGCAGTGGATTCCCCGAGTTTAGTGTCCCTCAGCAGAAACACAACCCCACTGTGTACACAGTTCCATCTGGATGCTCCAAATCACCCCCGTGGGACTTGGAGGCAAGGAGGAACTGATACAACTGCTGGTGCTCACACTGTTTGGTATGCCCCTGTCTGTGGTGCCAGAGTCCCTTGTCTTCTGCCAGCACTGATGAAACAGTAACACGGTCACTATTAGCTTAGGGCAAAATCAAACCCCAGACTCAACAATGTCAAATGGAGTTGAAGAATCACATATTTATTCAGATATGTCATTCTTGGTAAGCTTATATACAAAACTTGCAAATCCTCAGGCCCTAAATGCATGTTTAATTTCCTTTGTTCTTTAATCACTGATATACACAAAACATATACACATACTACAATAGAATATCTCACCCCATATTAGGTTTCAGAAATAGTTAATAAAACTCCAATGGAATCCAGCTGTCACTAATTCATTACCTCTTACTTCTAAATGAAGGAACTAGAGAGCCACATCTGGATATGAACCTGGCATTTCCAATCAAGTCTTCCACCTTCTCTCCCTCAGCACAGGCCACTTCAGAAGAAAGCAGAGTAAGTTTTAGGCAAAGAGTCCTAAACGTCCAGATTATGTCAAACTTCTCTGGGCCTGAATCTGTTTACCCGTAAAGTAAGAGGGCTGGACTAGAGGGACTCATCTCTTTTTCCAGTTGTAATTCTGATGATTCTACTTTCAGCCTATACATGGGTGGAACATTCTTTGCTGCTTTGTTCAGTGCTGGAGTGGTTTATGAAGTGTGGTCCTGCTG
>NW_006791811.1:2156967-2176808 GCF_000442215.2 Lipotes vexillifer
CCTGCTGAAAAGCTGGAGAATGAACGAGATGTCCTCTCAAGATGCCTCCTGGCTCTACAATTCCATGATGTGCTTATAATGGAATTTGGCTATCCTTATAATTAGAAATGTAGCCTGCTGGTCACACATCTGGATCAGATAAATCTGCACAAATAGCATTTCACCAGAAGCAGAAATGCCAAGCATATAACAGCTGTGTTGTTACATCAGCCTTGCAAATAACAAGGAATACTATTTATCCATAGAAAGAAATGACTACGGCAGACAGGAATAAAGCTGATTTCATTCAAATTATTTGGGGGTGGGAGAAATGTTTATAAAAGAAAAAATATATGTTGGTCAGACTTTCATATTAATTTACAAGACCAGTACAGAAAAGAATTCCCATACGTAAAAGACCGCAAATGCCAAAACACTATTTCCTTATTTCCTGCAGTCCTAGTTAATGATGAGTTTCTTGTTACTGAACTTCTGTAAATGTAATAGGCTCCTCCGACTTGCATGTCAACATATCACATGGAACCATGAACCTAATCCACAATTAAGTATTATCAAAGTGTCAAATGTACTATGGGAATATTCACATCCATAGAAAATAAATGTGTTTCAAGTTAACAATTAATTTCACTCAACCAATGTGCTGGATAATATGAAACAAGAGGAAATTATTTTCCTAAAAAGAAATAAACACTTTTCCTAGCCAATTAGGTAAGCATTAACCACCTTACCCTTTGAAGCTCATTTCTTAAACCCAAAAACTTAAATGTGCTAATCTAATTGCTCTGAGGAACAACTGACAAAGGCATGACTAATGGCAAACAGGTATGAATACAAAATCTGTCACCTATTACTAACCTTGCCAACACAGCCAGTCTTCTAATTTATACTACTGTTCAAAATTTTATTTTCCGAATCCAAAAATGTATTCAGATTTTGGGTGATAATGATTGTCAGTGGCGGTTCATCAGTTATGACAAATGCACCACTCTTGTGGGGGGAAGCTGATAACGGAGGAGGCTGTGCACTGTGGCAGCAAAGGGCTAGAAGGGAAGTCTCTTTACCTGCCTCTCAATTTTGCTGTGAACCTAAAACTGCTCCAATAAAAATAAAGTCTTTAAAAATGTACTCGATATAGTATATACGTTTTAAAAGATAGAAAGTAACTTTCCTATCAGGTAAATGACCTACGTTGAAATATATATATGGAATTAGATCCTTAGATTTTTAACCTATAAAATGTAAGACTCAGGAAGTCACTTTACGTATAGTCACTTTCCATATACAAATATAAAGAACCCCACAATATTAGTATAATTACCATTACCTCAAAAGTCCAGACTAAAGTCGGTAAGTTTTGCTCCACGCAAAGAAAAAACAAAGAGAACAAAGAATGCAAGCTAACAAGACCAAAGGAATACCACAAAAACTGGGGTTACATTCCTGATTAACGGAGAAAACGGTGATGACTGGAGAGGTAAAGTAAGACAAAAGCAAACTTATGTGTTTCCTAAATGGGAGAATCCAAAAGGTAATCTGATTCTTACTCCACATTTTCTAATATTAACTGAAAACTACTAGTAACAACCAGTGTCTTTGAATCAGTTGTGAAAGCAGTACAGGGATAAAAAAAAAAAGAAAGTTGACTGATTAGACAGACAAATCTTTGGCAAAATATAATAAATCACAACTTTCAATCTTTACATATCAATTTTTAAACTAAAACCTTAGATTAAAATGACACCCTGATGGTCACTTAACCGATTTTCAGAAGAATGTTAATCAACTATTTCCAGACACTGGGAGTCAACTAACTGAAGGTCTCAACGGATTCTAATTCCTAAGGAAGTCACTGTAAGAAAAATGAGTTAGCACTTCAAAACAGCTAGCAGAGAATCTAACAGATGCATACATTTTATGTGTAACCATGGGGTGTCCTTAATAAACACAATCAACAGGAGATTCATAGTGTAAACCCTCTTTGGGGCCTAGGCGGCTCTAAGTAAACATCAACTTTGAAACTGTGATGGGCATATCAGTGAACCACCATCAAATTATAGATGAGAGCCAGGCCTTCTGGCTTTATGTCAAAGTGAAACATCAGATGGGCAGGTTCCATCCCTTCAAGGGTACAGCCCAAACTTCTAAGATTCTAAAAGATGTCTTCAACCTGAAGGGTGGGAACTCTCAGCCTAACAGGCTGAACCACACTCAACTTCAACTTCTATGGTCAACTCAGGAAATGTCGAATCTTCCAAAGCCCTAGATGCAAGGCAATTAGTGAACATGGGTAGCCCCTCCCCCTTTTTAAATAATTCTTTCAGGTAACTGAATGTCATTAGCAACTAGGCCTAAGAGTGAAGTATGAACTTTTTATAAGATAAACCTTATTTTTCTGTTTTGAATCTTTCCATAGCCCTGTTTTCTTGATTTAAGGGTTTAAACAGATTCCTAATACATGTTTTTAAAAAATAATAACTGACCTATTTATTAATATCAGTCTTTTTCTCTACCCCCTATCATTTTAATGTTATTCTTTCCTTTTAGGATCTGTTTGTGATTTCAGATTTAAAGCCAGGCATTTGAGATTTTGCACAGGCACACAGACAGGATTTCGATTACCAAGGCTGCCAAATCAACAGCTAGTCCAGCAGTGCAAAAATCCACTCGCTATCTTTTTTTTTTTTTAAAGAAATAGGTTTTTTGCCTCCATGCTTTTCATTTCCAGGAACAATACTTCTCTCATGACAAGCAGAGACCCGAAAAACAAGGGGCAGCATTGATCAGAACTCAGCCTCGCTCCCTTCCCTCACCTAACACTTCACTTTCAAAAATGCTCTAGGTTGTGTCTTTCCTTACTAGAAACTGAATTTCCTCATCTTAAAGGATACTGACAATTTCCCCGATTCTGGCTGTCTAGGCATTATTTACCATCTCCACAAATTTCAGTGTTTACATAACTGAGTGCTAAAGTAAGACCCTGACAATGGCAACACAGGAATACTCCCAAGATGCCTATGTTTGGGTGGTAAAAATGTCCTGACTGCAAAATTTCTTTCCAATTATCTGAAGTCTTTTCTATCACTCTCTGCCCAAATCCCTCGCCAGTTTGTTCTTCCTGGTCTCTCCTCCGATAAAACTAGCAGGAGAACCTGGAGCTGCAGCTCCCCACACAGAACCCCACCAAAGGTGAACGGAAGCTTTAGAGGAAGGCAGAGACCAGCTCTGGACTGGACAGGTGTGAGGGCCTTGCAGACTCCTACAACTCAATACACATTTAGTCTTCTACCCCAATCAGCACAGGACAGATACTGAGGCCTCATCTCAAATTCTAACTGTGTAGTTTAACAGCATGACATTTACAGTACTTAACATAAGAAATTATGAATTCATATTTTTGATGTCATGTCTTCCTAATTCTGAAGATACTGATTTATACAAATGTCAATCCCAGCCAAGAGCCTACCACACACAATTTCTATAGGTTATCTCAAAGGTTGCTAAAAATACCTACATCAGACCTTAACCAAAAAGGGGGGGAAGGGTGGTCTGTGCATTCTTTATCTCCTGCATCAGTGTGTCAAGAGACAGTCAGGTAAACACATTCCCAAGGCAATCGTATGACACCCACCACCAGGAGAACTCCCTATAAAAGGCTGCCTTGGGCAGGAACCTCCAGAACTTTTATGTGAACTGCCTCCCTCATTTTAGGGAATGTTCCTCAAACCAGTGAGCACAAGAAGGACACCTGGGTGGCAGCCAGCAGAAAGCTATCATTAAAGTCAAAAGCATTTTGTACAGATTGCCTTCAACCAAAGGTTCCAGTGTTTTCATCTGCCACAATCCAAATGCTCCTGTATATTTAAATATTTACTTCAATCAACCTATTGCTTGTTTCAAAGAAGGCAGGATGAAGAGACGAGGTGGGCTTCTTCACAATCTGAAATTTACCATTTCCAAACAAATGACAATGAATACTTGCTACAGACACTGTCATACTGGTCAAATGGCTCCTCTCGCCTTCTACTCAGGCACAGGGACCTGCATTCCATTAGACGTGGACACCTGTGCTTGTCCTCCCAAACCCCAAGATGCCATTTGCATAGCAATATTACAAAATAGCTACTTTCACATATCTTAAATACACGGGGAGGGTGCATTTTAAGAATCAGTATAAAGTGTCACTTCATGCTAAAGAATGTCAAATGGAAGTTCACAGAAAAAGAGTTTAAAATAGGTCTAATTTGCATGTTTGTCTGAAATCATCTAATTGGACATGTTCCTTCCTGTGTATTTTATTTAGGTTACTATTTTTGGTTTTGAGGCATCATTCTACTCTGAAGACAAAAAATATGACTCTTTTTTTAAGGTGACTCTAATACAAGTTGTCCAAATACTTTTTCAGTCCACCTTTGTGAACTCAAACTACTAGGCAACTTAAAAAGTATTCAAGTTTTCTTGTTGGGGGGGAAAAAAAATCAAATATTTCTATAGTGAGAGTCTTTCTACATGAGATCACAGAAGAGAATTCATTAATTCTCTCTCAGACAAGCACACAGGAGGCCAAAACCTTTGTTCAGAGAAGGGAGAGAGCATTCATCAATTAAGTGTAGTATTGTTCTAGGGCTTTGTTTATAAATCCAGCATACATCGCCATCTGTTAACTTGGACTAGAAAGCTTTACTTGATATTTATGTAGCTCAGAATAAAGTAAAGGAAGAGGCCTCTGTGAAAACACCACCCCATAAACATTTTCTCACCCCTGGATCAATACAATCCTATTCTGACTGAATAACGTCATACTGAAGGCTTGCATCCCTGCTCTTTCTCTAAACATTAGTTTCTCATGTTAGAAATGTATTTACATCTTCTACGAAAATTCCTAATTTGTTAAGTTTTCAAATAGAAGAAATTCTGACTTTTTTTTAAAAGGTAAATAAATTGCAACTTCACCTAAGCAGTTTTTTTAATGCTCCTGATTCCTTAAGTTACATTCAACTTAGAACAGACATGATCTTTTTTACCAATCCATTCCCATCTACTTCAAATTCTAGGTCTCCAGTTAATCGTTCTTGATTAATTCTACTTACCTATAATCATTCAAGTTGTACTTATGTGGCTTGATCACTGGCTTATATAACTTCATGTATGTAGATTTTCTAATTCGAATACAAACTTTGAAGATAGGAACCACATTTTTTATTCATTTCATCCACTCAAAGCTTTCCCCTGCCAACCCCACGCTATATTATTTTATATACAACAGACATTTTAGTTAAGTGAATTAACTTTTTAACTATAAACTAAAACTATTAACATTGGTCCAAATCTATCCATGCCAAAGTTACTCTAGAAACAGTTATAATTTTATTTAAAAAGTATACTTCATTGTCCCCCCAAATTAAAGACCCCTCTTGATGCCCTTGTGACTTGAATGGAATTGACAGACTTTCATCAACATTAAAGAAACTTTCAACCTTCCCTTAACCACTCTGAAACTCATGAAAAATAATCTGTCTTTGTACTCTGATACTTTTTTAAACTCTCTAATTTCCACCTAATTTTTTTTAGAGGATTAACATTTTTTAAAGCTGCATACATATACTGTCTCCCTAGAAGTTGACATTTCGACTTTGCTGAGATGTGCGCTCAACTGGAAAGGCAGGAAGAGCTCACAATTCAGAGGGGAAATACCTAACAAGCAGGCAATACAGAGCCATAAAAGACCACATGCAGCTGGGCGCTGAAGGAGAGCTCTGTGGGCAAGGACCTGGCTGTGATTCATCCTTACACTCCTAGCAGCCAGCGTAATTCTCCACAACCTACACTCTCTGAAAGCAGAGACTGGGGTTTTGCTCTCTGCTGTATCCCCAAGCCCCAAGAACAGTACTAATACATAGCAGTGCTCAGTAAACACGTGTGAAATAATATCTGTAGAAAAAATGTATAACACATAGTAGACATTAGTAGGAAAGGAAGTAGAAGAAAGGGCTGGGACTAGCTAAATTTTATTTTTAGATTGTACCTCCGATGCTCACCACTACTTTAAGCGTGACACAAACTCCAAGTATCTAAGGGGCAATTGACCAGGATGGTGTTGAATCAAAATGTCAAATCATACAAGGAAAAGCTTTGAACACTGGGGACCTGCAGCCTGTAGAAGAGAAGGACTAAAGGCAAACAAGCTGGCTAGAGTTGAGTTTGAGGGGTTGTCACATGAAAGAAGAAACAAACTTGTTCTAGGTTGCTGCGGAGTAGTATTTTTTTGAACTATGGGTCATATAATCAATTTAGTGGGTCACTGACTGGCACTCCTTTAGATAAAATAGAATAGCATAGAATTGGATCACAAGGCAAGTACTGATTTATTTTGATCCAGGTATACATATTTCAAATTTTCGTATATGTGTATTTACTGGACTACAAGGTAAAATATGTGTCTCATATGTGCGTGCCAGTCAAAATTTGTGGAAAAACAGTGCTATAGAGAGCCCATCTTTCACCATGACAATCTGGGCTCAATATAAAAATGAGAGATGTCAAAAAAAAAAAAAAAAAGAATTAACTGATTACTTCTTAAAGAAACTTTGTTTGTGAATATTCAAAGAAATCAAGAACTGAGAGAAACCTTAGTGATCACCTGGTCTAATTCTTTCATTTCATTAATCATAATGGTAAAGACACCCAAAATCAAGCTGGTAGTTAGAGGCAGAGCCAAGCCTGGAAGCCAGTCTCCAGAGCCCCCTAGTTCAATTGCCTTGACTCTAGCATAGGCTGGTGACCATATTTCAAGATGTCACATAGGGGGGTCTTGGCACTGGTTGGAATGGAGAATTAGAGGGCCTCCTTGGTGCCTATAGATTAAAATTCTTTGATATAAAACTATAAGTACTGTACTTATCTTTTGACAATCAGATGTACAAATTTTCAGGATAAAGAGATAATGGGGACTTTATTTACATATATGTCATTATTTATAGAGCTCAGGACTTGAAACATGATAAAAACCACTAAGGAAAAATTAAAACCAAGGCCTCTTCTTTTGAAGTTTTAGAAGACACAAAAATAAGAAAAAGCACCATTTTAACAAAAAAAGTAGTAGATAATCCTTAACTTAAAAGGAAGAAATTCCACCTTGAGATGTTACAAAACTTAAAATAAAAATCTCTGAAACTGGAATGCTCCTTGCCATGTTTTCCCCCATGGAGAAAAATTAACTCCTAATCTTTAAGTATCAGTAGCAAAGTAGAAAGGATGCACTAATGAGAAATGCTCAAACAGTTCCCCACCAGTCCAGTCCCACCCATATTTTCACTACCCTCCACCCTCCTTTCATAAGAGAACAAAATGACTCCTTATAGCAAACTCCTCAGAAAACAACTCACTAACTTCCATAAAAAACCAGCAATGAACATTTAAAATATATATTAATTCATGTTTTTAAGTCACTATCCAAGTTTGGAGGCCTATCTGGCCCTGTATTTCTTTTAGGCACTAGGTATATAGAATAACATGGTTTGGGGCAATCTTTCCCTCTTCCTCTTAACTAACTTGGTAAGAAGAAGCCCACAGGTTTGCCAAAGAGAGAGAGTAGGGAAGTAATGGAATCGTCAGTTTTTCTAATGTTTTATTAAAATCAAGAAGTTCAAATAGTTGTGACTGGATCATGGTTAAAACTCTCTAATTCTATACACATACCTAGAGTCACAAAAACTTTCACACGTGCAAAGCAAGAAACTTTTGTTATTGGAAGAAAGTTGGCAAAACAGGGTGAGTAGTTTAATGCTGATGACAACATCAATTATGCCAGATGTAGGTCTGCAATAAGCTAACTGTAGGTCCCCAACCGGTAATCAATCATGTGACTGTGGCCACTAATGGACTTGAGTCCTGCCAAGTTTCACATGCCCGATAGTTAGTTACGAAATAGCTTCCTTTCCACGTGTCTCGAAACAGACTTAAATTACCTAATTTTTTCTCCCAGCCCTTAAAGCATGCCTCACCCTATAAAGCAGCAAACTAAGATATCTGCGACATCCTCCACCAGGAAATCATCCTTTATAGCCAGAAGGCAAGATTCCATAGTCACAAGCAACAAATCTCACCGACTTGAAGACAAGTTACTCACAAGCAAAAGCATAAAGGGCTGCTCTTAAACAGAACTAATATGACATCTTTAAATTAGTAAAGTTTTAACTTTGTGCTCATTTTTCCTTTTTAAGAAGAGTTCAAGACTCAACTGTCACTCCAAGCCCTTGGTACAGGCTGCTCTGTGTGTGCACAAGACTTGTTTGATGTATGTGAGCACACACACGCGTTTCTAAGTTATGGGATCCGCGGGGTTTGTAAATAGAGAACTAGACCTGAACACTGGCCCAGTGGACTTTTGGAACCGCTGCTACTTCTTGCACAGTAGGAGGGCCACGTCAGTGCCAGTCACAACAGTCACAAGCTATAGTTCAGCACCAGTACATTATCAAACATATAGTGGCATCTCTCAGGATAGAGGCATACTTTCAATTAAGTCACCAGAAAAACAGGGTCCAATGTATGTCAAAATTGGAGACAACTGTATTTCAGCACGTTTGTAAGGTCCTAAGCAGAGAAAGTTTTCATCCAGAGTCATCATCCTGTGCTACAACCCTTGCTTGAAGAAGCAGTGCAGCACCATCCTAAATTCATGACAGAAGGCCTGGCTTCCAGTTCATATGGATCATGTGGTAAGCAAAGAGTCCAGGGGGAAAAACCACAAAGGAAAGGTAATTCTACTTTTCTGGCTAATTTGGTAAGAGTTTCACAGTGAAGAAGACACAAAGCAAAGTCAGTTAGCAAACTTACTTAAGCTATAGAAGTACTGACCCATCAAAAGGCCGACTCAGTTCTAAAGCTTCCGCAAAAAAGATAACTACAGAACATATTGTACAGTCATCTGCATGAGAAAAGCTCATCACAAATGCCTTTAAGTAATGTTCAACGGCTCCTTAAATCATCATTGAAAGTGTAAATGGAGAGTTTACTGGCAGTGAGGCAGGTAAACAGGGGAACTCACTCATCATAGCTACCTTTCATTCTACAATTAAATCGTAATTCTCCTTTCAAGAAGTCAAATCACTCTCTAGCGATACGTGGTTTCCCATCCCGAAAGCAGTGTACCAAGTGGAGAAGTCAAAGTCCACAGCAACTAAATGATTTGCCCAACTTCAGTTAGAAGCTAAAGCCGGGAACGCAGCATGTTTCACCTGTCAGTCAACACTTTTTAACCTTAAGACCTTAAGTCCCAATCCAGTTTCACACCCAGTCTGGGTTCTCTACATCCTAACTCTGCTACATTTGAGAATTACAAATAAGAACTGAGCCAACAGGACCTGTTGAAAACACCCCATGGCCATGCTGATTCCCAATGTTTGGTGGAAACCTCTCCATACAAACCTTTCAAAGCAGACTTCCAGATCCATGTCTAACAGTGGCTGACTTTTAGCACCTGGTTATAGTACTTCAAGTCCTTCACTTAAATGCTAATGATAACGGTTCAATCCCATAAACAAAGAAAATGTCTGTTTTAGAACTGCTAAATGAGGGGACTGCAGACATGTTTAATTACGTCTGCCAGGTGGCTAAGGTCCAAAACCCGCCACCATCTGGAGACTCCGCTTGCCTGCATTTCATATCCCCACCATTGCTGATGGAAACAACCACTCTGGCCCTTTTCATCAACATAAAGAAAAGACTAAAACAATTAGGTTTAAGTGCCTCATAAAGGCTTAGATGAAAGCACATTATAGGAGGCATGATTTATCAACTAACTCATAGTTTATGTGGTCTCATCTGAAATGAAACCTGGCTTAATTACCACTGGGTTTTCTTGCTATATTTTCATAGATGGGAGCTCTGACAACACAATTCTACTGAGGCAGGCAGGAGGAGAAAGATGAGCTGAATGCTTGCTTCTTAAGGGCTGCTTTTGGCCCAGAAAGGCCATTTTACCATTTTATCATCACTCCTTGATGCTAAGCTTGACCAAGGAGCTTGGACTCATTATGAAGCAAAAACTCCCCTCCAAAGCTAAGAAGCAAAGGGAAATGTCAAAGCAATTTTTGCTCAGCTACAAAGCAATTAACAAGGGGATGCCTCCAGATGTGGTAGGCTGACCATCTCTTACATTGGTGATCTAACAGTATTTTGTTGTTAGGCATTAAGGTTTTAAACATTCAATTATCTCATTCGTAAAAATATTTTCACTCTCGTTAAAATCGTTACTATTTAATGATACAACCACTGACAACCCTAAAGAGGTGGAGATACTGACAGTCATCAAGTGTCAAGATGTTGTCATTACCCCAGGAAAACTGAAACTATAAATTCTCCCAGGTCTCTTGGACTCTAAAACTGCAATGTCCAATACTGAAGCTACATGTGACTATTTAAATTAAAATTAATTAAACAAATAGAATTTAAAATATTGTTCCTTAGTCACATTAGCCACATTTCAAGTGTTCAATGTGATTAGTTGTTATCCTACTGGATAATGTAGATAGAATATTTCCATCATTTCACAAAATTCTATTGGGCAGCACTTCTCTAAAATACCATGTTCTCACTGATGAAAAGGCGAGGAACAAGTTTTTTGCATAGAACTAATATTTCCCCTTATACACCAACTGAAGCACCTGAGCAGAGTTGTTAAGAGCCAACACTCTGGAGCCCAACTACTGAATTCTAACCCAGGCTCAACCACTTACTAGCTCTGGGATTGGGACCAGTTACTTAGCCTCTCCATGCCTCAGTTTCCTAGCTATAAAACAAGGATAATTACAACACACATCCTCATAGGACTGTGGTAAGGATTAAATGAATTAGTTAAGTGCCCAGAACAGCAAGCACTAAGCAAATATTTGCTGTTATTAAGCCCAAAGCATGCTTCAAGGCCTTAAAAATGCTCATAGCCTTTTCCAGTTAAGGAGTATTTTGTTCCTTTTAGTATGTGTGACTGCCTGTAACAGCCGGTCTCCATGCTAAAAGATTAGATTCATTAGCCAAAGTGTGCCTTTTATGTTTGACCACCTTTCATAAAGTAGGATCTTCACCTTGAAAGAAGATTAATTCTGATTTTATTACTTATATTAAATTTAATTAATCAATTGATTATATGTATAAATAAACCAGGTTAGTTTTCCCAAATAAGGTTAAATCCATAACATTATGGTATACAAATATATATACTTAAAAATAATTGAGCCCATAAATCCACTCAAACTACAAGACCTTGAGAATTCTCTTTGACAACTATCTACAATTAGCAAATATGTTCCATGAATAGAAATCTGCTATTAAAGTTATATCCAACTTTTTGAAAATTCCAAATCAGTAGAGTCTAAATTAATGATTGCATAAGCTTATGGTACACTAAAATTTAGGCTGTTTGAAATAGCTGGGAAATATAAGCATTGAAAACACATAAAACTGAAGAACGTTATGGTCCCGCACTAAAGTTTGAAAGTTTCTGAAACATACTAAATTTTTTTGAATTAAAAAAAAAAGTTAAGTCTGAAAAATAAGCTAATTTTTAACACTACCAAAACACTCATTTGTCTGTTATTATGAATAACTTTTTCCCTGTTTCAGGAAAAAAAAAGGTTTGTGAGTCCAAACCAAAGTCAACTTGAAAAGTGCTGATCAGTTAGAAACTGTACAATACCAATCGCCAATTTATATAGCAAAAATTCCAATATTTCAATTGGAAAACTTTAAACTAGAAGAAAATATACTTCTGAAAGAACCTACCTGAAAAAAACTACTGAAATATTTAGAGATTAAATGATAAGAGGTCTGGGGTTTGCTTCAACACAGTACAGCAGGAAGTGGGAAATGGGGTAAAGGGAAAAGGTTAAAAGTCATAACAAACGTGCACCCGTTTCACAGTCCATAGCCAGAGTGCTACAATTCTGCTCTTCCCCCACCTCACCAGTCACTACAGGCAGCACAATTTATGATTATCCCAAACAACTGTATGCCCAGAGGAGTATTAATTTTTTCATGTGATTTGTTTTTGGATTTTGTGTGTCTCTGTCTTCACCAATTCCACGTAAAGAAAACCAAGAGGTGGATTAGCCAACACACTCCAGAAATGGCCAAGGGTCTTATTTTAACATCACTATTCTTGACTCCAAGATGTGCCTTTTTTTTTTTTTAAGGCTATACAGAGGCTACATTCTGTTGATGGATCCCAGTTTAGTACTAGAACATCTAAAATTACACAATTATGGTAATTGAGTTATTTCTAACTCTGTTCTCCATTTATAAAAATGAATGTCAAAATACTCTAATAAGAGCCTGGGAAAATGTTAGCACAATGAAAATATTTTAATGTTCATATCATTATAAGATGTGTACCTACAGATTTTCAGTTAGAGGTTAGCCAATTTTGAGGCAATAAAATGCAATGGAAAAAAAAAAGGAGAGGGAGATCTGGAATCAAGCAATTAGAACTGTTGCCTGATTTTTCCCTTTATTAGCTGAGGCACCCTTAGGAAAGGTGCACACTTTCAGATTAGGTTTTCTTATCTCTGAGACAATCCTCACTTTGTTTACGTCACAGGGTCCTGTGGGAATGACTCTGTAATACATAGAAAACTGCTTTTTAAATAAAGTGCTATTTAAATAACAGCCATCAGCTTGTGAACTACTTTAGCAGCCCCTCTAAAAATGGTTTCTGGCTATTCCCCTACTTAGCAAGGGAAAGGAAAAAACAGCCAATTAAATGAAGAGGACTAAATGGAACTGTCAGCCAGATTCCACAACTTCCTTCCAGTAAAGATGAAACATGAACCACCTGGCCACAGCATCTAGGCACAACTGGGTCAGGCTGCCAAGGTACTATGAATGGGAGTCTGAAGATCAGAAACTAAGGCAGGTCAATCAGATCAAAGGCACATAACAATGACTTATTAAGATTCACTAATTCTTTGAAGGTATCAACCTTTGCCTAATAGTGTTAACCCTGTACTTGCTTGTGCTAGCCACATAAAAGCCAGCAAACATTTTGAAAAACATTTTGCTTAGTAAAATAAAATGAACAAATAAATACCGAGGAAATTTCGATTCAATGTCACATTAAGATATACAAAACTGGGCTTCCCTGGTGGCGCAGTGGTTGAGAGTCCGCCTGCCGATGTGGGGGATGCGGGTTCGTGCCCCGGTCCGGGAAGATCCCACATGCCGCGGAGCAGCTGGGCCCATGAGCCATGGCCGCTGAGCTTGCGCGTCCGGAGCCTGTGCTCCGCAACGGGAGAGGCCACAACAGTGAGAGGCCAGCGTACCGCCAAAAAAAAAAAATGATATACAAAACTGTAAACTTCAAATGGAAAGAGGAGCCAACAGCAAGGACAGCATTACCCTCCCGCGATGGCAAATCGTAACAGGCAGTTACCAAGTCAAGGAAGCCAACAATGATGTTTCTCAGCAAAAGCACAAGAAGTTGACCCAAATAACTGTATGAGGAATAACGTAATATGTAACACAGAAAAGATTTACAAAGCAATACGCAGTTTCAGGGAGAAACTCTCCTGAAACCTATCCTACACACTTTACCACAACTGCCTGGGTTCAAATCCTGACTCCACAACTTACTAGCTTTTAACCTCAAGCAAGTTGCTTGCTCTCTCTGTGCCTCAGTTTCTTCATTTACAAAATGGATATGATAATAAAAGAATCTACCTCATGAAGCTGTGAGGATTAAATCAAGAAATGCACTAAAGCACTTAAAAGAGTGCACATAGTAGGCATTCAATATTATTATTATTATTAAATTTCCTCACAAAACATTTTTACTCTTGCTATAAATGAACACTCCTCAAGAAACATTGTCCCCCAAACACTGGATCAGTGGTTCGAAAGGACAGAATCACGTACTAATTCAACTAAAGTGTTCGAGGAAACAGAAGGGATGAGTACTGCAAGTATGGGAGCTGTGCTCAGGCCAGTCAATTACTAATTTCTTATTTTCTTCTTCCGTGTGCTTCCTTAGTCAGCACAGCATCAGCCCTGACACTGTAGATATAAAAGGTGAATCTACAATCCCTCCAGAAGGGCCCAGAGTCTGAGTCCAGTGGGGGAAGAGACAGGGAGCTAATGACAAAGAAGCAGCACCTGGAAAGAGCAGCAGGGACCGCGGGATGGGTTCCAACAAGACGGGTCCGAGTATTAAGAAAGGTAGAGCTAAAACCTAAGCAGTCGCCCTATACCTGAGGAGCAGAGGAAGAGTAGAGGAGGCACTCCAGGCAATGGGAACACAGGTAGGCGCGCAGCCTGAGCAGCATGCTTTCTGGTGTTCCTGGAGCACGTGGGCACAAAGGCAGTGGGAGAAGATGCCTTGTACATTCTCTGCTCTCAGGAGCCTTCGGGTAATACCACAAAGCACAACCTGAAACAGTGGCAATACCACAGCCTCTGTGTGAAGATCTTTCAATAAATGATCTTTTCAATTAATGATCTTTCTATCATTAATTCTCAGAGGAAGACTCTTCAAAACAGGAGAGGGAAACCCCTAAAATGCACTTAGTAAGTCATGAGGGTAAGTAGTAGGGAAAACTACTGGCATCCCAGGACTGCAAGAGCCTGTTCTGTAGCACTAACCCTGGGACCGTTAAGTCCCTAAGAAGATACAAACTTCTAAAGGCTCTTCATCAATCAGCCTGATGAAGTTTTTTTCAAGGGTGATGACATTTCACTCCCCTGATACAGGGGCAAAGACTGCACCAAAAATCCACTAGAGACTCTTTCATATAAGAAACTCTTGATGTAATTGCAGCTTTATGACTCATGGTGATTGTCCTTTTTTTTAAACACAGAAAACACTAAGAAATGTACCTTTATTTTATGATCTTTTATAAAATAATAGCATTAAAGTTTCATTCATAATTGTAATAAAGTAACAAGAGCAGCCCTACTCTGGTGCCTTTGTGAATACGGAAAAGCTTCAGAGATCAGATTTATATTAAGCCAGAGTAACCCACCTCCACTCCACTTTCATCAAAAAGGTAGCAAGACTTCAAAAAGCACATCAACCAGAACAAGGTGTTCTGCAGTTTAGGATGCAATCCCCAAAAAACTCATGAAGTAATTACAGCGCCATATAATATATACAGAAAAATAATACTGTCTGCACACTATCTCAACAGTGGAGATTTTTAAAGAAGACAAAATAATGGAGCAGAATAACAGCCTAGAGGAGGATTCTGGTAGTTTGTGGAAGACTGTCTGGGGAGGAGACTGCTGACCAAGTCCTAGGTCTGCAGAGAGAAGCACCAATTTGTGAAGAACACAAGTCTTGACACTTTTCAATAAAAGTGCTTCAAAACAGCCACCTGTGTTAAGTACCCAGACAATCAACTAAGAGTACAAGAGTCAAAATTACGGATTTTTCATTGTTTTGAATTTATATACCAATATGTCAAAACAGATAAAAATTCCTTTTTTGTGGTATGCAACTTAATGTCACTTCCCCATGTGTTGGATTTTCTTCAAAGATATAAAACTTTGTTAATGTTCTTCAAACTCACCAAGTTACTCAATAACCACAAGAGTAACCAAAAGCAGTGTGGGAGCAGCAGCCTGTAGATTTAGGTCTTAATCTGAGCCTTGTGACCAAGCTTTACTAAAAGGCTCAATTTGAACAAGGCCCAAGTTTCCCAGAGGAAAATGAGCTTTATTTCCTGAAGCCTGCAGTCACCTCTCACCTGAAGGAGCAGGAAACTTGTAATAAGTTTCTCCAAAATTGTATGTGAGCAGGCGGCAAAAGAGCGTTACCTAGTTATTACCTTGGGCAGATTATTATCACTCTGAATCTCAGCTTTCTTATCTAGAAAACAGGAATCGTATCATTCCCTTCCAAGGTTGACCTAAGGTCATGTGTAGAACTTAAGCACTAGTGCCCAGAAGAGCAACGTCTTGGAATTGCTGGTGAATACCATGACCTCCTCACTGCTCATATCTCCCTGAGCCCCACCTCCCACCCATACTGGACACCTACACTTCATTGTTACCCTATCGACCACAAAATCATGGGGAAACATGAGGAAAGATGCAGTAATGCCTAGCGCCCATGAGAGATGGGCCAATTGACAAAGGAAAGCCACTAAATAACAGTTGTGGGCTAACAGCCAGTTTATCAGACAAGCACCTGCAACCCAAATGAAGCTTCTGACCCCCATTTCCAAATCAGCTAGAATGGTCTTGGTGTATCTCTACATTCCAATTCTTCATGAGTCCTTTGCAAATACTGAGTACCAGGGGTACTGAGATTAACAAAGCAATTCTATGGGCCACATACCATACCTCTACATCACCATCACCAAGAACAAAGGTATTCCAAATGTTAGATTCCACAACTCTAAAGCAGCATTTTTTCCCCTTACTCCCTCGGGGGTGGGGGGGGGGGAATGAAAGGAAAAACTCTGCAGAGGGATGAAGTGGGAAGACCCTGTTCTAATACAAACATGGCAAGCTCAATTCTATCACTGCAATATACTCTTTGACTTCAGTACAAAAATCTTTTCTGACCATCTGGAGCTACTCCAGGCAGGAGGCCAAAACTTTGTAATTCCTTTTCAAAGTAAATGACAGATCAGTAACTGCCACGTTGCTAATGCACAGCCAAAAGGGAGCACCTCATCTCTTATTCAGAGTTCCCTGGAGTTTTACACATGTAGTAAAAACAAAGTGCTTCCAAATAAATCTGCCCACTTATCAATATTCCAAACTGAACAGAGATCATGTCACTTCTGAACAAGGCAGCATTTTTTTCGGGTGTGATCCTATTACCCTATTTCTCAGGCAGGAAGTAGGACCTTCTGCAAGTTTCACTAAAAAGAGCCATTTCTGAACTAGAGTGAAATCTATATATGTTGATTTATACTTCAGTTTGCCAAGAATGAGACATGGGACTCCACCAGAAAGTTTAAGAGTCTGTCACCTGCAGTGACTGAGATGTCTGTAAGGCTGCAATAAACTTGGGGTCGCATAATACACAGGGCAACAGGAGCAAACAATGGTGATCTCGGTAGAGACTTTTTATATCCCACTGACCAGCAGAATCACTTTCTTTATTCATCCAATAAACCAAATGGAGTGCCTACTATGTGCCAGGTACATACGATGACAGTGAATGAAAATCAAAGTTCTCATTATCTCTGCCAAAAATAATGAATCTTAAAAGTTCCAACTTCGTGTAATATGACACTGATAATAAGAGCAACTTGAAAGCTCACAGGCTTAAATTTGGTGATCTTCCTCTGGAGCACAAGTAGAAAGGTATCTGTCAGCAATGGCTATAGACTTCCTACAAATATTCAATCTTTTTTTAATTTATTAAATTTTAATTTAATAAAATATTTTTCTAGATTTCAAAGACATGAAAGTTATCTCTGAAATCACACTTTCCAATGGAGAACTATCTTACCCTTTTTTTTTTTTTTTTTTTTGCGGCCATGGCCTCTCCCATTGCAGAGCACAGGCTCTGGACGCGCAGGCTCAGCGGCCATGGCTCACGGGCCCAGCCGCTCCGCGGCATGCGGGATCCTCCCAGACCAGGGCATGAACCCGCGTCCCCTACATCTCAACCACTGCACCACCAGGGAAGCCCCCTATCTTATCCTTTTAAGTAAAACATTTTAAAACTGAACAATCTGAAATTATATCTGGTAGCAGACTGGTTCTTACAAAGATAAGTTAAAAGGAATTTTACAAATGAGTAAACAGTAGCTAAGTACTGATTACAAAATTAAACTGCAGGACTTCCCTGGTGGCGCAGTGGTTAGTAGTCCGCCTGCCAATGCAGGGGACACGGGTTCGAGCCCTGGTCAGGGAAGATCCCACATGCCGCGGAGCAACTAAGCCCGTGCGCCACAACTACTGAGCCTGTGCTTTAGAGCCCACGAGCCACAACTACTGAAGTCCGCGCACCTAGAGCCCGTGCTCCACAGCAAGAGAAGCCCATGCACCGTAATGAAGAGCAGCCCCTGCCCGCCACAACTAGAGAAAGCCCGCGGGCAGCAACAAAGACCCAAAACAGCCAAAAATAAATAAATTTAAAAATAATAAAAAATTTTTAAAAATTAAACTGCAGATAGATTACAAATAAAAAATATATAAAATGGGGAATGATGGTTCTCTCCTTCTGATGAACTCTTCCTTGAGGATAAATTCACAGATTGGTAATAAGAGAGCAAGAAAAGACATTAGAGATCATCCCATTCTGGTTTTACCCAGCTAACCTCTTAGAGAAGCTCTTTTGTTAGTTTGCCTTCAAAGGATCATGTAATCACTACTAAATTCATGGTATCTGAGTGTCTGGAGCCAATTCCAGATGCAACCCTTGTGTCCTGCCCTAAGACCAGGGAAGAGATGGGAGGTCTTATCGGGCACCTTCACAGAGAATCCAGACCCTGATAAGAAATTGATAGCAGAAACCTTAGAGCAGATTCCTCAGCACAGGAATGCATAAGGATTCCCTGTCCTTAGCCTTTTGGAATAGAAGAGAAAGAAAAGTGAATGCTGACAAAATTACCTTTCCCGAAGGGTTTAAGAGGCTCAAATAGAAATTCCAAGGCAATATCACCATCAAAGGAAACTGCTGACAGGAATGAAGTAGGAGGAGAGGAATCAACTGCAAGATTCTGAACAAGACGAAAAGGGACAAGGAAAAGCAGGACTTTGTGAAGACATTTTGAGGTGACAGGTGATTGGTGAATGGTGAAAAAACAGACCGCAAGACTAAGTTTTAAGGAACTACGGAACCTTTGAAGGAAAATGGGGAAAATACACAAAAATCAAGGCTTTCTTCCAAAGTATTTAACAAGAAAAGAAACTATTTAACAAGGAAGAGAGCAAAAGATACAAGCAAACAAGGAATGGCAATGGGTCATTCAAAAGAGGAATCTGAAGGAGCTAGGAGAGCAAACGTGATGGCGCAGCAGCAGCTCCTACAGCAAAACTGCACTTCTTTTAGAGGAGCCACAGACAGCTCGTGTTTTAAAGAGGGAAACTCTTTTCTGACTCTTCCTAAATTCACTTAATTCTCCATTCATTCTCCTTCCAATCTGACCTCTATTAGTTACTCCCTTACTTAAGATTGATTGTATTTTCTCTCAGTGATATACAGGCTTCAGCAAAGTCAAAATGAGAGAAAGATGAATGAACGAACAGTTAGGCAAAGTCAGAAAAGTACTTAGAAGTACTATATAGAAAATCAGCTCCGCTCAAATTGCAAATTATCAATCATAATGCTTAAAGAATCATCAAATGGTGATAAAGAGAAAAATCCCACTTTCAGGGAGGAGGAAAGTAGGAGATGCCTGGGGTACTAAGAGACAGGTAACAGGTATGGACAAGGGAGTGGGAGAATGCGGCAACTTGCCAACCCCAGAAAAGAAAAAGAACAAATTTACAAACAGCCTGCAAGGGAGAATGTGGAAGAGAGAGAACAGAGGCTGGCTCTTCCCGGTAATGCCAACAGGTCACCAGCTTCAGGACACCTATTTTTTTTTGGCATGAATAAGAAACTGTTAAAGGAAGTAAAACTGCACAGACTAAATCTCGACTACCAGCCTGATGACCTCATGCACCCACTTTTCTGAGTATCCCTAACAGGCAGCCATTCTGATAAGTAAAATAAATTATGATTTTCTACCACCCATACCTTCAATTCATTACTAAAAAGTAATGTGTAGACTGGCATTTTGGAAGGAAAAATAAAAACTGATAAAAACTTTATGAGCTTAGAAGCATCCAGCATTTGTAGAAGATGGACTCTACAGAAGAAGTATGAAAGAAAAAAAACAAGGGAAAGA
>NW_006791811.1:2176818-2198924 GCF_000442215.2 Lipotes vexillifer
TGTAGAAGATGGCCTCTACAGAAGAAGTATGAAAAAAAAAAAACAAGGGAAAGAGGAAGAAAAGCAGCCTTGGCTCCCAGTGACTTCCCAGAGCGGGTTCCAAGACTTCACAAGGTCCAGGGACACTGCCCTCATTTCCACTGATTCCAACCTTTTTTTGCTTAAGCTGGTTTGAGTGTTTCTGTTACTTTCAAGACAAATAGTTCTTCACTATCTTTGAACACCCAACATTTTTCAGTCTTCACTTATTTTCAGGTGTCAGTTATTTTAAATTGAAAATCCCATATTTCTTCCAAGAATTAGAACAGGGCTTGAAAACTGGTATCAAACAAGTTTTCTCGTGGTTCAAACACACGTTACCTCAGTATCAAAACATTATGCTTTGCTCAGTCATTAAGTCATGTACTCAGTAAATACTTACTGAGCACTTACTGTTTGCCACCGTATAAAGAGAAAAGGAAAGACATGGTCCCTGCCCTCATGGAATTTCTATAACAGTGGAGAAGATGAAGAGGAATTAGAAGTCTCCCTGTTCCATTCCTTGCTACACCGTTACAGCTACACACAAACAAAAACTAGTTCTGATTGAACTGAAGGCTCCCTAAGCTTCAGGTACTGGTTCATACAACTCACTGGTTCCTACAACCTTCTACTTCTAAAGGAGAAATGAAAAGTGTGGAGTGGGCCGTTAGGGTTTTCTCTCACCAAAGTAGGAAGTCAGCCTCATCACCTGGGGACTCAGGGGAAAGCCTGGGTGTGGATCCAACTCATAAGTACGCCTGATCCTCTGCCTGTCCTTCACCACCACCAATTCTCATCTGGAGGCACCTACAACTGTGAACATAGCACTACCACCCCCTACCCCCAGGCAAGGGGACCGACCAACATCTAAAAGAAGAATCTCATTTCAAACTAAAACCTACCATCTTCCATTACTTATACTTATTCAGAGGTTCATGACAAGATTGAGTCATGAGAATCGTGAGAGGACATTAGAGAATTTAGTGAAACTGGTTCACTATGAGGGTTCATTATGAGAGTCTTCTCTTCATGATGGAAGAACATCATGCAAAAAAACAAGTATTTCATAAACAGCAGTCAGTTGAGGCCTAAGCCCTCTCACAGCTAACAGGAACTGACTACCTATAGCTAAATCTTCACATCCTTGCAAATCTTGTATTCCTTAAAGCTGAAGGCTGGAAGATCTAGGTCAAAAGATGCCTAATTGGTCTGAAACATTTCAAAATGAAGGCTCTGACTAACCAAATCATTCAAAAGAACAACGCTAGGAATAAACGATACATGCCCTCTATTTCTCTAAAGGTTTTAATTCACTGGACTATAGATAAACATCCTTATACGCAATCATCCGGTCAGCATCCTGGAAAAAATATCATTATGCTCAATAAAGGTTAAGCAAGTTTATACAGGCTATCAGGTGTAGTGTTTTCAATGATTACTTTTCCATGGCAAAACATGAATCGCGTTACTGACTTAGAAAAATAAACAATAACACCTAAATTGTATCTTTGCCCTGATTTCCTGTCAAACTTAAATACACCAGATATATTTCAAATAGGTTAGCCAGTCTGTAACAGATTCCAGCCAGCCAGTTAACAATCCGTACAAACATTTCAAGCCTAAATTCCCAATCAAGCAAACAATTTTTTAGATCAAAACATCTGACTCCCAGTATCACATGAAATTTTCCAAAGCCCTTTAACTGTTTTTATATGTAAGTTTCAAATTCCCCACACCATGGGGTGCAACTACCATCAGGAACCTTAAGGAGGACTAATCTCAGAGGTGTCAAAAAAATCCACTGGGACCCTTACTACAGAAAAGGCTGCTAGAAAGTACCATTTCTTTTATAAATGAAATATAAATTTGGATTTTAAAAAGTCCCCCCAAGTATGTACCATGTCATGTGCTATCGCCAAAATATATTTTACAAAACACACATATAATTATAATAACACGGTTACTACAAAAATCAAGAATCCCATGCTTTGCTTCTTCTTGTACTTATGGTGATGAATAAATGAGGAAAATAAACATTATGAAAAATGTTCACAATGATGACAACCAGAGGCAAAATGTCAGAGACAAAATGGTCACTAGCAGAAGCAAACTGCTAAAGGTTTTAAGAATTAAGACAAAAAGAAAGGACAATACTCCTAAAAACTCCCTTGATTCACTGCTTTCCTATGAAGATGTTAGAAACTTCTTTCCAGTACAGCATTTCAGGAAACAAAGAAAAATATCTAAGTGTATAGTCAATGCAAAACGAACACAATGACCTGAAGTAACACAAGAGGTCCTATTCGATATGAATTACAGATCCATTAAAATAGAATGGTTTCCTTTTCCTCCTCTGCACACAAAGACTGAAACATTTGCTTCTTCTAGCATTGGCTACTCCTATGATTTTAAGCAAGTCCCTTCAAGATCCTTCTCTCATTACGTACTTCATGGGAAAACCTGATATTGTCCTAGAAAAATGAATTATATACCAACTGTGAATCTGTAACAGAACATCCCAATAAATCGAACATCAAAATAGCAATAAAGATCTTTTGACTCATTAAAAAAATGTAAAGATGTAAGAGGAAAAGCAACCTGCTTTAAAAAAAATAACATATTTTAAAAGATTTCATTCTTGAATAAAAGGACACAAAGTAGTGGAAACCAAGATTTAAAACCGAGATTAACCAATGTAACTCTGAAAGACAAGGACAGGTTCACATACTTTCTCTGTAACATTAATAGCAATTTTTTCTTCTCGCTATTGAAACTACAAAGTAATTGACTGCCCTAATGAATATACAAATTTCTCCAAAATGAATGCTGCTTTTGGAAAGCAAATTAATCTTCTAAAAAAAAAACAAAAACAAAAACCCTCTGACAAAGCCTTCCTTCAAGCAAGGTTCCAGCAGCCAGTGGGATATGTGAGGAATTAGGCAGTTTGCAAACATGTGGTTAAAAGTCCAGAATTGAGCCAGTTCTGACAATATTCAGAAAGGTTTCCTACACACATAACTTGCATATAAGTCCATTCATGATTTCAATGTGGATAAGGGCCAAACATCCCTATCATCGAGATTAATAACATCAAGTTTTTTTAAATAACACTGTTCTTATTCCAGCCCCCAAATTAACCTCTGTGCAGCATTGCATGATTTTTTTTCCCTCCTAGCAAGTTAGAAAATTAAATTTTCTTCATTTCCAGCCAGGGGCCACTCAAACAAATCTAATGGGTGTAGACAGCATTTCCTGCCTACTGCAAGAAAATAATAGGATTGCCATTATTAACACCGCCCCGGGCATGCACTGAGGTGCAGCACTGAAGAAACTGACCTTTAATTTTCATTGGTTAGCCTGCAATGACTGCCTAATTTTGGGTTTTGTTTTATTTTGTTTTTTAAAACAGTGAATGTTGTTTTTTTCTCCAACGTTAAGGTTTAACACTGGCTCATTCACTCTCATGGAGCAAGTCGGGCTCCAATCCCTACTATCCTTTCCATTCAATTGTGTTTATGTCTAGAACAACCCTGCCTGTAAACAACCAGCTAAAATTCAGTTTTGTTTTTCTTTTACTTTTTTTGGCGCTAGCCTTCCAATTTATAAGAAGTTGGTAAGACTTAGGCACTGCCAGAGCAGAGAAAACTACTCTAGTCATGGCATCTCTGCCAAATAGCCTATGTTATTCTAAAGAAATGAGCATCCTAACAGTGAGCAGGAAAGGTAGCTAAGATTTCCAGAAAGACAGCAAGGTCTTAGCCTGCAGTGCGCCGCTCCCCAGCAGTGGTGTCTTTATGCCATTACTACAGAGATGAAGAACACCATTCGAGGTGATGACCCAGAGATGAAAGGCAGGTCTTGGAGCCCCCATGGTTTCGCCCACTAAAGTCAAGGCCTGATCTTCCCTCTTAAAAAACGGTTAGAACAACATCCACAAAAAAGGGAGAGGGAATGGGAGCAAGTGACTCTCCTTTATTACAACTTTCCTTTGATCCTAGACTTGGGAGAGGAAGCAGAGCTGTCATATACCTACTTAAAAAGAGACAACCTTTCTTTGAGGGGGCAGGGAAGAAGAAAAATACTGGTAGAAGCAGCAGTTGTTTAAGTACGTACTTCTTAGCATTCAGATATGCTTCCCCACCCTCACCCTGCTCAAAGTGCCTCTTACATATATTACCATTTTATGCCCACACTACCTTACTAAGGTTAACAGCTCAAGTGTGACTTTGGAGATGAGCTACAAAGATGTCACTTGAACAAGAACACTCAAGGAGTCGGTGGCAAGGCTTGTATTCATATACACTTTTCAAGTAACAGGGGAATGCTTTTAAATAACTATCACCCCATTAAGAAGTATGTCCAGCGATTAAATGTCTGTCATCAGTGAATAAAATAAAATAATAAAACAGCAGCTCTCACTTGCTGAGCACTTGACGAAGCACCACACAGAGCTAAACAGTCCTAACAATTCCTTTTAACAGACAAAGCCACCAAGATTCAGTAATTAACCAAAGTCAGAGTTTCAAATCTGCAGTTACAAATCTGGGTTCTCAAACTCAGGACTCAGTTTCCAGAGCACAGGGGCTCAATCATCCCACTATAAATGATGACTAAAGATTTACCTTCTTACCAAAAATATTAGTTCCAAGTTAAGTGAGTAGTTTCCCATGCCCCCCAAATATGAAAACCGTATGTGATAATCTGTTATTATTTACAGACAAGGACTAAAGAATTCCCAAGAATGGTTTCTCTAAAAAGATGTTTCCTTTTAATCTAACAAAGTTTGCAATTAAACTTTCTAGAAAATTATTTATGCTTTTTCATGAAAAATGGTATGAAAAAGTTACCTCTTGGCCAAAATGCACACTTATTAAAGATATACAAATACAGCAATCTGTGTTAAAAAAAAAACAAACCACTTTTAAAAAGAGGTTCTTCATTAATCTGCCAAGCAGAACATCTGACAGCAGACTAGAACTGCCCCTCTACTGAACTCACAGGTAACTTAGTGGAAACTAGAATTTGGAAAACCTATCATCCCATGTAAAACATAATAGGAACAAACTCACTCACCTCTGTTGGTACTACATCCTTCCCAAACCCTGGCCTACTATCCTCTACTCCCTACTACAATCCCTGTTTCTCACAAAAGCAAGAAAGGAAAACTTGCAAAACTGGAACGTTAATGGCAAACACCTGGAGCCTAAAATTACTCCAAACAAAATGCAGCTAATGTAATCTAGTGAAAAATTTATTTGTATTCTCAACTTTCTCTTACTAGCCAACTGCTAAGCCTTAATAGGTTTGAACTCCTGAGAAAACTGAACTAAGAGAATTGGAAAGTAAAAAAAAAATAGGAAGTGACATTGTTTCCGTGCTTAAATTTAATATAACGAGCAAATGGCAAAATCTAAAAGGCTACGTTTTAAAATTATCAGTGTCACCAGTATCATTAAGATACAGTTAAAGCTACAGCACAGTAACCACATAGCAAGATTAGAATGTCAAAATCAAATAAACCTGGAAATAACTTTTTCATTAATAAAGAAATTTTATGGTAAATTAAAGATATCTGTTGTTAATTAAAGCCTGAAATAAAATACAAGCCTTAAAAATTATTATCCATTTCTTCTCCCTCCTCCCATAAATCTCTTTAAAAAAAAAAAGAAAGACAGCAGGCAGATTGAGACTGAAATGCCTGTGGGAAAGTAAGGTAAAGATATCTGTAGTTGATGGGCTTCCCTGGTGGCGCAGTGATTAAGAATCCGCCTGCCAATGCAGGGGACATGGGTTTGAGCCCTGGTCCGGGAACATCCCACATGCCGCGGAGCAACTAAGCCCATGCACCACAACTACTGAGCCTGCGCTCTAGAGCCCACAAGCCACAACTACCGAGCCCTTGTGCCAGAACAACTGAAGCCTGGGCACCTACAGCCCAGCTCCCCAACAAGAGAAGTCACTGCAATGAGAAGCCTGCGCACAGCAACGAAGACCCAACACAGCCATAAATAAATAAATAAATAAATAAAAATAAAGTTCCCTTTCAAAAAAAAAGATATCTATAGTTGAATATACAGGTCTAGAACTCAGGGATATAGCTAGGGGTTTGGTAATTACCAGTCTTTACCTGTGGCACAACAAGGATACCCATTTCCAGTATTTTCATGCACTAAGTATAAATAATGAGGAATATTCATTTAATAGTTAAATACATAATTTTAAAAGGACAGTATTTTAAAAATTGAACTTACTTCCTTTCTAGGAGGCTCAAAACTACTGATTTCATAATTTCCTTGAACATGAGTGTACACATGGGCAATTTTAGTATCTCTTATCCAAAGTTAAGTAAATCTCTACCTTCAGGTGACAATGGTAAAAATGAATGAAGGGTTAGACAGAAGAGGATCCAAGCAATTTAAACCAAACTTAAGCAAATTAAAATGCTCAAATCCTAAAATTAAAACATATTCCTTTTTTACAGTGCTTACACACACACACAAAAAAACTAGTTTCTTTACATCTTAAGGTATAAAATAAATGTCTTAAAATTAAGTGCTCTTAAAAGTTAGTTCGATCATACACACACTCCTATACATAAAACAGATAACCAACAAGGACCTACTGTATAGCACAGAGACCTATACTCAATATTTTGTAGTAACTTATAAGGGAAAAGAATCTGAAAAAGAATAGATATATATACATAGGTATAACTGAATCACTGTGCTGTATACCTGAAACTAACACAACACTGTAAATCAACTATACTTCAATTAAAAAAATTTAAACAATTTTTTAAAGTTAGTTAGATCCTATGGTACTCTGTGTCATGAAGATCACCGCCAGCAAGCTCTGAAAGCCGGGTTATAAGGCAAAGACAAAGGCTTCCCGGCCCCCAGCTGTAACGAGGGGAGGGCCATGGGCAGCCCAGTGTTGGGGAGCCCTTCTCTGGGGTGGCAACCAGTCGTGAACATTTTACCATTTATAGCCTCCCTCCTGGGCAGAAGTTTTGAGAAACAAGAGAAGGTTGTTCTAACAGCCCTCACCATTCTGTGGAAACACAATCCCCAGGGAAGCACACAGCTCCTCCCGACCATGAGCAGCATTTTTGTGAAGTAGTGAGAATCAGTGTTTAGGTAACACCACCTTGGGCGCTGAGCCTTCATTGGTGTCTTCATTCACACCGCCCCACACAAACACAGGGAGAGAAAGCAAGTCAGGTCCCACTTCAAAGCCTTGTCCTTAACTCACCTTCAGTGAACTCACTCTCTAAAGATGGAGTAGAGAACTCAATAATTTCTAACAAAGGAAGCATTTAGGGCTGCCAGCTCCCCAGGTTTAGCCCGGGCCGTCTGGGAAAGCACAGGGCTCCTATGAATCCTGAGGTCACCTCTTATTCACCACGGGAGCTGCTCTTTGCGCATGCAGAGATGAGACACGTTCTAGTCAGTTCTGGGCTCATCCTGTCCCCGTGGCAGCCTTCGATGCAACACAAACACCACAAACTATTAGCCTTAAAAGGACAGAAAGGATTAGTATCAGGCATGGGAGGCCTTGCTTTTCCAGGTGCAAATTATAAGTACAGGATCTTACCCTAGATAAATGAACTTAAATGAAAGACAGTGAGGAGAGGGAATGAGAGATGAACAAAACTGTACTGCCACTGAGTGAAAGGACTCTCTTTCATAGAATTTTTCAAATGTCTCAGTCAGGTAAAACTTCATTACCATTTCTTAGCCAACTGCTCTAGACTTTTCCCATTCACCATACTAAGTTTCTTATATATTACTGTCTATGAAGTATACTTTTATTCTCTGGTTTCTCTCATTCCAAGGTTAAGTTGCTTTTACAGAAAACAATCTAGGAAAATCTCCCTCTTGGGAGATGTCCAGATTATTATTATTGTTTCGAAAGAAAATTTTAGGTTTCTGGACCATAGACAGGTTGAACACATGGAAAGCATTCAACGAATACTTAGCCTTAGCATTCAGCTACTTGGGAACACAAATAGACACTGTTCCAAGTCTGGATATACAATTAAGACATTTAATGTGAACTATTAAAGCAGCAGTGTGATACAGCTGGAAAAGAGTTTTGGAGTCAATCTAGGTGATCTTTTTAACCTTTTTGAGCATGTCTTCTAGTCTTAGTTCACTCAACAACCATTTATAGGGCAGCAGGTATGTTCTGGCTTCTGCGGTAGATGGTGGAAACACAGAAAAACAGAAATAATATCTACCTTTCATCGTTTAATGAATATGGAAGAATGAATGAATATATATATATATATATATATATATATATATATATGCAAGTGCCTGGCACATGGTAGGTGCTCAACAATTGCTGGTCACTGTTATATTTTACATCCGACTTGTAGTTAGAATGTTTCGAAGTTTAGTGCACAAATGACAAGTGTCCTTGTTTCTATACTGAACTGCTAAGAGCTGGTTATCACTTTATCCTAAAGAATACAACGTTAAATTCTTCTGAGGAGCCCTTCGATTCTGCCCTAGGTCCTAACTAGAGTCCTCTGGTGTCCTAATTACTCCTCTCACCTCAGTTCTTTCCAGCCATCAGGTCAAAAACCTTAAAAGGACAGATTACCAAGAGGGCTGAGTCCCCAAGACTGGGTTTCCCAAACTTGTCTGATCATATCACTCACCTGAAGCATCTAATAAAGATTTCTGATCCCACCCCAGACATAATAAATAAGAGCACGTGCACCCTCCACCCCATACACATAGCCCTATAATGTTCCAAGAGATTCTTCTCTTCTCAGGCGTGCTTTACTTCCACCTTCAAGTGGCTGAGGTCATTCTCCTCAGGTTTCCATGACATGCCCTCTGACCCTTTCTCCAGGGCTCAGTTTAGCACTGAACACTCTGGCCACCAGTGCAGCAGAATCAACTCTCTCTGCTGGACACCCACCATCTCAGCAAGACATATGTTGTTGTTATTGTTGTTGCTGTTTTTCTGTCCCTTAATGCCTCCCTTCTAGAATTTCCCTATAAAAGATCATTTTAAACTACCACAGATCTCTGAAAAGTCACCTTTTTCAAAAAATAATTTTCTTAATTTATAATTCTCAAACTGACTCCAATAGACAAGCAAAACATACATAATTGAAGTCCACATTTTTAGGGAATAGAAATATAAGCTATTTATTCTATTTGTATTTTCAAAATCAATTAGTGATCTGATACAGACCTGAAAAAAGTCCACGTATTCTCTGGAGAACTTTATTTCTTTAAAATAACAGTAAATGAAAGGCTGGGTTTGCACTGAAGGTGACTCATGCCTTTGTTTTGTTTAATATTTATTAGATCCCTACCATGAGAAAAAAAAACTTTTCAGGAAAACTGTGGAAACACAAAAATGCCTGTAACATGGCCCAAGCTTTCAAAGAAATCAACTTCAGCAGAAGAAATAATGTCTTGAGCACCTGAGAAGAGGTACTAAGTTTAAATGGCACATTCAACCTAGGAATTCATCTCTCTCCATCCATCCATCCAGTGAGCATTTACTATGCACTCACCATCAAAGACACTGAGTTAAATCAGTAAATATCCTTACACTCAAGTAAGAGTGACAAGGAAACAATCAGACAACACTGAAAAGGACAAGTGTTCTGAAAAGTATAGAAACAGTGCCAGAAGAAATTAAAGAAAATGATAAATTACCTGAAATCATGGCTCTGGAACAAAATGAGTATATGCAAAATAGAATGAGACACTTTTCTTTTGAGTAGGTCAAAAATCAGTGAAGAGCGCTCTGTGAACATGCTGTTGTAATTCCTCATATCTCTACCAGATATAAAGAGACTGCGACTCTCTGTACCTTTTGAAATCAGTTCGTAATGATCCTATCTCTAGAGTAATTTCTAGGCCACAAAAATGACCTGCTATGGTATGAAAGCCGTTTACACATACAGCAAAGAAAATATACCCTCATAGATGGCAAAGCATGCATACACACTAGCATCATACCCTTGCGACTTTATACTGTTTTCTGGGAGTTCAGGAATTAATGAACTATTATGGATGGCAAATATTTCACAGTATACTGTATAATTTTTCCTTGAACTTATTTGTATGTAAACTTAAATCTTTCTTTCTGAATTTTTACCTGATATTTTCAGTATTCCTAACATGCACTTTACATCTGACGTTTAAGCTTTATATCCAATCACTTAACAAAAATCCTGCCCCATCTTTTCATAAGTCATCTGCACAAACTCAACATCAATACCTCAGAAGCAAAAAAACAAAACACCGACACTCAGAGAAAAGTCACCACTATGAAATTATTAGGTGCTAGAGACAAGTTCAGATGAATAAAACAATACTACATGCTTGCTTGCTTTCACTCTATCCCCTCCCAATAAGTTTTGGTCTAAAAAACTGAAGAATGTTAGCACCTAATGCTTTTCCAACACTAGTACTGAGATGACTTAGACCCTTTCTCTAAGTGGAAATCAAAGTTTTCCCTAAAGTACTGAAGATGACAAAATTGGGGGGAAAAAAAAGGTTTAAAGGTTAGAAAATATGACAGGTCTAATTGTACATCCTACTCTCTGGTTTTTGGATGACTCACAGTGAAATTCAGGATAGATTACCTTTATGTGCCTATGTGGTCTGTGGATATTAATAAACTACCTGGCTCATCTAAATGTTAAAATATCTTTTTTTTCCCTCCAGAGATCTCCTACTTTTAAATAGTCTCCTCTTAAATTCAAGTCAGTTAAGAAAATAAGGAAACTCTGACCTCCAAAACTGGCCTAGGAGAATCTCCGTTTACTCTGCAATAGGAGGTGGGGAGGGCGGGGAAACATCTACACACCAGCATGGAGCAGACCAAGGGGGAGCAAACAGAGGCAAGCTGAAATCCTACGGAATAAATCTCCTTCAATTTTTTTCAATTTTTTATTGTGATAAAATATACATACATTTGCCATTTTTAGCCGTACAGTTCAGTGGCAGTAAGTACATTCACAATATTGTGTAACCATCGCCACTATTCATTTCCAGAACTTTTTCATTACCCCAAGCAGAAACTCGGTACCCATTAAACTATAACACCTATTCCTCTTTCCCCAGCTCCTGGTAATCTCTATTCTACTTTCTTCTCTATGAATTTCCCTATTCCAGGTACCTCACATAAGTAGAAACAGGCAATATTTGTCCTTTTGTGTCTCACTTATTTCGCTCAGCATGTTTTCAAGGTTCATCCATCTTGTAGTAGGTACTGGAATTTCATTCCTTTTTATGGTTGAATAATAATCCACTGTATGTACACACCGCATTTTGTTTATCCATTCATCTGTGAATGGACACCTGGGTTGTTTCTACCTTTTAGATATTCTAAATTATGCCGCTATAAACACTGGTGTACAAGTATCTGTTTGAGTCCCTGCTTTCAATTATTTTGGGTACATACTTAGCAATGGAATTGCTAGGTGACTGTATATTTAACTTTTTGAGAAACCGCAAAACTGTTTTCCACAGCAGCTGTACCTTTTTACATTCCCAACAACAATACACTAGTGTTCCAATTCAATATACTCTTAAGTATTCTCTGATTCACTAATTCAGAATGTTTACCTTTATTACCTTAAATTAAATTTTTTTTCCTGATACAAGAAAAACCACAACAGAAAAATCAGGAACAGTAATATCTGAAGACATTTAGTATTTTCCTCTTAAATGACTTAATAGAAAATATAAAGTGTGTTTAAAAATAAAACTTTAAAATATAAGAGAAAAAGGAGAATACCCTAAAAATATATTAAGGATCCTACACTTAAAACTTGTACCATAAAAACTTGTCAATCTGAACCCTAAAAAGTCATATACTTGAAAATCTCATGTCTGAGTAAGTGGATGAAAATACTTGAGATATTTTAAAGGAAATTTACCTTTCTTATAGGTCAGTTCACACAGTACCTGGAACTAAGCTGTCCAAGAAGGTCTTGCTTTAGTAAACGAAGAGGAGGATGTGTAATGAGCTTACCTAAATACCACTAGCAGTAGTTTCCACAACTTTGCCCAAACTTACGGAGGAGGAGGTGGGCAGCTAAAAGCAATAATGATGTTCTTAAACCTTTAACACCTGCTCTCACCAATCTGCCATCAAGTGCTTACAGGAGACAGCAAGTAGCAAAACGAATGGCAACAGAAAACCTTCGAAACAAATCAACAGGCATATTTGGGCGTCTACTGGTGGGAGTGGGGTAAGATGGGGAGATGGATATTTGTTTATTGTTGTGATTTATTTTGCATACAAAAATATAGTTCTAGCTTTTGCTGGTAAACTGTTCCTAGTTCACGTGATAGCACTGAATAAACTGACATTTATTTCATGGCGGTCCTGCACCTCTATGAAAAAGCACACTAGGAGAACTAGCTTCAACCCATACTGCAGTTTTACATTGCTTTTAAGTAAACGGATTTTTCCAAGGTGCTTAAAGTGTTTTGTCCTCCTAATTAGGTAAATATTCTCTCTATGATCTATTTAAACTTCTGTTATGGTAAAACCTTTTCATACAGAGTAGGAAGCCAAACTTTATCCTAGACTTGCCTGGATAATTGCAAATTCCTAATTAGTTACATCCAGAACAATGGAGTTATTTTTAACAGAGACCCTCTTCCACCAGCTGTGGAGAATCTGACTGAGCTCCTTAAGAATAAATTAAATCATGTTATTTCCTGGGATTTTAGAATCTACCATTATTTCTCAAACATACTATATTTGCTCATGTATGAAGACAATTATCTGGATAATTATTTCAACAGAAAGCTTTTCATAATTGAACACTATGAATTTGTATTATATCAACTTAGTTTAAGCAAATTTTTCTAACTGGTTGCCATTATAAAAACCTTCATCTTCCAGAGTCAAAACAAGGATGTATCAGAAGCCTAAAATTCTAACATAAATTTAGTTTTAAACATAGCCTACAGGCGCTCCAATTTTAACATTTCTCAAATTTCAGAAAGGAGCAAAGGACTGAAGTTATCACCATCCTGCTCTAGGAGTCTGGTGGTAGACACAGCTCTCTATATTACATTCCAAAAATATGAGCAAAATACCCCTGTAACAGAAAAATGTCTTGCATTTGCCAAAAAGTCAGGACAGCATAAGAATATTCCATTAAGAACCTAGTTTAGAACTCAGTAAGTGCCTCCTGAGTCAATAAACAAGTGAATGAAATAAAATTACATTTTAAAATCAAACATAATCATTTAACACAAGGGACATTTTAAAGATACCTACTAGAATCTCAAATAATGCTAGCTTTTGCTGAACACCATCTCACTAAAATCTCCTCCCTCCAGTTATTTAAAAACTGACAAGCAGTTGTAATATTACAGAAACAAAAGATATTAGGAGCCAGTGACTGAACCGACAGGGAGTAAGTACTGCCAAAGACATCTCATCAGCCAATGAAATTACAATCCAGGTGTTTCAGAATGCTAAACTTGCCTATCTCAACTAGGGACAAAAAGAGATTCAAGGACTGATCCATTTTTAAACTGAGAAACCTCCCCCCACCTGTAATAGCTGATCATTATAGTCTATCTTACCTGATTTATACCTGGTGGTTTGAAAACCTCCCAACCCCTGATTCCAACCCCACATACCTCTGGTCTCCAAGGGCTCATCCTTGACACTAAACCTGCACCATAAACAATTCCCCTCTGGGTAAGCTTGTGACTAGAGATCAGCCTCTCATTGGCTGTACCTTGCAAAGAGTTCAAGTACCAACAACAAGTCATCCTCCCAAGTGAGCCTATATTTGGCTTCTACAGAAACCTGCCTCTGTCTAGCCACAGTGATTGAAGCATTCTCTGCCGTTTAAAAAAACACATTAATACTGTACCATACTGTGTATTTTAAGGTTAAAAAAGAAGTGTGGGCTTATGAATATTTTCCTATATTCAAAGGCATTCAATGTCAACTAAAGAATAAAGCTTTTCCTCAACCACCTAAGTGCATTCCCAGCAGCTGTAAGGATGAGAATTAAGGTTTACTTGAAAATGTCTTAACACAAAAAACTCTCATTGAATGGATTAACCTTGTTAAAGTGAAGAAAAGGCAATTGTGATTTCTAAAGTGAAAACAGAGGTAGGATGCAAAGATTCCCCTACACAGAAAATGATTCTTTTCCCCCATTCTCAGCTATAATTACTGAAAGCTCAAATAACAGGCTTACTAAGATAATATACAGGAACTAAAGCCTCTGCCTCTATCATTGTTTTGGAAGTTCCGCTAATAAGAGATTGCACTTTGTCCGCTCCACCTCAAGAATGACCCTGAATCAAGCAGACTGCCTTGTCCACTTCAGCAATGCTAACCAGCTACAGACCACATGTAAGGAAATACAACTTTGGAGAGGTCACAGATCAACTATTACATTAGGAGTAGGGAGAAAATGAAACTGCAATCTAAAGACTGAAACTTTATTTACTCGTCACAAAGGAAAAAATAAACCACTTTTCAAAGTGTCCAAACACAATTTGGAGGTCTCTGAAAACATACAAAGTAATACTGTAAGAACAGCTCAGTTTTTAAACTTTGGAATATAATGAACTATGGAGTTTGTATAAGGCTTTGCTAAACACTTTTCAATACACTGACTCATAAACCCCTTGTGACAACCACCTGCAAAATGGTACAGGTGAGATGTTTTCTCCTTATACTAAAATGAGGAAACCCAGACTGAGAGGTTCAGTAGTCCAACAGGGACACACAGCCAAGAAGTAAACTAAGTCCTTGACAGATTAGATATTCTGATTTCAAACCCATACTCAGATGTGGCCTGCACCAGGGGGTATAAGATTTCTAATCTTTGCCAATCATTTCGATATCTTTATCTTTTAAATTACATCTCATTTGTACTAAGCACCTTGATGTCCTAAAAATGGAACCATACATCCTGAGTTAAATCATGTTTCCAATATTTGTCACACTCACAAGAACACTATAATCCAATAACATGGTTCTTATGTTGGTTGCTTGAAAATAACTATGATCCCAATAGTCAGGAATGGGTATGAAAGGGTTTTTCAGCTATCTGATTGTCTAACTGATGTCTCACCTTTAGGTGAATTTACAATTTTCAGAGCTGGAGGCCATGCAATTCACATAACACTAAAATAATATAGAACAATTTAAAGCTGATTTACTTGGGTAGGTCTTTAAGGATCATATAATGCTCTAGGGTCAGGATTATGAGCTGCAATTATCCCTGAGCAGTACAGTAACTATGAAAGATACAGCAGATTCAGATATATTTATAATGAATCTGGAAGTTACTGTTCTTAAAATTCTAATAAAAAGAGATTATTTTATCATCTGTCTTTTCCTGAAAGCAGTATGCAAAAGAAAAAAAAAAAAACGGAAAGAAAAAGGTATTGGGTTACTGGATATTTATGAATGAAGTCCACATAAATGAATGCTTACTTTAACATGAGTTGGAATTTTCACTATTTCATATAAAATCAAAAAGTTGTTGAAATTCCTTCTACCAAATAAATTCTAAAAGGTAACAGATTTAAATTAAATCCACTAATCAGGAAACAATTTGACCATATGCCACCTAAAGAACCTTTCTTGCTGTTTGTTTCAATCTTAAACAGTTTCTTCCCAGTTCACAGACAGATCTAGTGCTTTATATTTGAATTTCATTCTCTGGTAGTAAAGCAATGATTTTAATTCTTCAGATTAATTGTGCAGCTACTTAAGGAAAAGTGAGTGATAGATAGTTTGGCTATATTATTTACCTGAATGAAGACATTTGAAAAGAATCACCGAATTAACAAGTAACCATGGGTATCGGGGGTAATTTTTTTTCAACTCCCCATGAGTGATTTTTCATGCTGCTCCCTACTTATACTTTTATTACATTGAAATAACCAAGAAGCTCTGACTACCTTGTCAGCAATTCCTATAGGCAGTTTATTGCAATCAAACAGAAAATGTCACAAAGTTTTTTTCTATCAGTTTTTACCATGACATCCAAGTATTTTTAAAAAAACATTTTTTGCTTGTTTTTGAGCTATACGTAATCCAGTATTTAAATTCCACTTAAGAGTTGAATATAATCCTCCTCTGGTGGTATGGAAGAAAGAAAACTGAATTACAAGATCTTAAAAGCAATAGGACCCAGTTAAACGTGAATAGATTTGAGTCTGAAAGTTCTACATTGCAATCCCCAATATGGTACCTAACCACTAGCCACAAGTAGCAGTTTAAGATAATTAAAAGTAAATACAATTTAAAATGCAGTTCCTCCAACGAACTGGCCACATTTTAAATGGTACAACAGCTACACGTGCCTGGTGGCTGCCATACTGGACAGCACAGATATAAAACCATTTGCATCACAGAAGAAAATTCTATGTAATCTTACACAAGTTACTAAATTTCTGTGAACCTCAATGCCTTGTCTATAAAATGTCCTTAACATCACCTAAATTGAAAGATTAGAATTGTAATGAGATAATATATAAAAAACACAATACACAGTACTTAGTACACATTAGATAGCCAAAAAAGAGTAGCTATTAATACAATCCTGTATTGGATTTTAATCTCTGATCGCCAACACCAAACAAGTCACTTCCCCTCCCTGGGCCTCATTTTCCTAAAACTGATAAGCTGGGAAGTTCTTCAGGTTTTCAGTTCTAAGGATGTTATCAAATTTTACCACATAAAATGAAGTGTTAAGCAAAAGGGGCACAAACTCCTACTGAGTAAACTACTACTCAGGCTCCTACAGCCAGCTTCCTAACGGATCCCAAGCATTCCTCCAGAAACCCCGGAAGACTGGCTCTCCAATACAGCCAGCCCATGGTCTGATGTGAGCTATTTATAAGGTCTGTCTTAAAAGGTTACTGGAATATCTTTCTGATATTGTACATACTGTAATTAGAAGCTACAACCTCCTATTCCATGATGGTATCTTGCAGTTTTAAGATCTCTTTTAAAATGAACGCTATCTTCACATAGAATTTTTTTCTCTTAGAAGCATTTAAACCAAAACACTTTAAAAGCACATACGAGTCTAAGTACCATTTTTTAGAGACTTTTTCTTTCTACCAGCTATGCCGCACTCTTAGCCAGCTTGTGGGTGACCCTCTAGCGTCTAAACAAAGTGAGAATTACACCCTTATAGGCGGGAGTCCCCTTGCAGGACCAGAAGCATGCCCAAAGACTTTACCCTCTTTAACAGCTGCTCCCCGGGAGCCAAGAAATTTACTGAACGCTGGTTCCACAGAGGCCGCTTCCAATCTGGGAGAACCACGGGGCCCAATGCAAGGCACAAAACCAGGGCCACGGGCTGCTCTTGGCTGTGGCTGCGGGTCTCTTCCCCCGGGCGTTGTCCAGGGCCCCAGAGTCACAGCGTTAACTTGAGAGTGAAGAGCAACTCAGGCAGTAGAAATGAGAACAGAGCGGTGCATTTTTGCCCGAGGCCAGAAACCTCCAAAAAAAAAAAAAAAAGGGTTATTCCAGAGCAGATTCCTTTTCTTCCGGGTCTGTCTGCTCCCTCTCACTCTCTGCCTACAACCACCGTGCCTCCCCTTTTCCAATGCCCCACCTCTCTCCACATTAAAAAAAAAAAAAAAAAAAGGTGGCGTATTCCCTCTTCCTTAGCTTTCCCCACCAGGGCCTGGAAACTGGAGGAAGTTCAAATAACTGCACATTAAAAAATAGACAAGCAATCAGGGGGTGCCCACCGAACAAACGACCTCGCCTGTCCCAAAATATGATTAACCCTGGATAGAAGATGGGGAGGAAGACTAGAAACCTACAGGGATGGAGAGATAAACGTGTGGATTTGGGGCCCCAGCGTTGGCCCGTCGCGGCCAAATTCCAAATTTTGTTTCAAGAACATACTGGACTGATGAGAAAATAAAATAAAAAGTTTTAACTTTTAACTAAGTCCGCAAACGGCACTGTCTGGATAAAATGCCATTGCTTCCCTTCGTCAGGGATAGAAGGGTGGGAATTGAGGTTCGAAAAGCTCCAACTCCAACCGCGCACTCCTGGAAGCCTCCCGGCCAACGGCGCCTCCGGGCGGCCCAACCCAGTCTCCAGAGACACCGGGCTCGGGTGCTCGGGCTCCCACAGGGCGCCGGGACCGGGCCTTTGGGAAAGTTCGCGGGCACAGCCCGAGGCCCCACTTTCCGCCCAGAGTGACAGGCCCTTCCCACGCCGTCCGGCCCCCGCCCCGCCGCGGGCACCAGACGGTCCGCGCGGCCCCTCCCGGCCGCCTCTGGGCACGGATTCCGCCCGCCAGCCCCACCCCGGCCCGGGCGCCCCTCGGGGTGACCGACTGACCGGAGCTACGCTGGCCCACACACCCGGTCGCCCGCTCCTTCCCGCCGCGCCCCACTCCCCCGCCCGAGCTTCCAGCCGCCTGCTCGCCGAGTCCGGCCGCAGCCGCCGGTTACCGCCCCCAGCCCGGGGGGAGCCCGGGGGGCAGGACGGGGAGGGAGGACGTGGCGCGCACGGAGGTGGCCAGCGGCGAGGCGGGGAGTGTCCCTGAGAGGCCTGGGCTGGGGGCCGGCGCGGGCTCGGGACCCTCCCCGCGAGCATCCCCGGGTCGGAGGTCCCGGCCCGCCCCCGCCTGGCGCGGAGAAGCGGCCCCAACTTCCAGCCCCACTTCGCACACCCGCCCTCCTCCCTGCACCATATGGAAATCTACAGCCTCAGAAAGTGACACGTCGAAGATTCCTCGGCCCCTCCGCCCGCCCTCCCCCTCCCGGGTAGCGTTCCTGCCGCGGAGATTCCGGGAGGGGGAGCGGATTCCTCGGACAAAATCTGCTGGGAAGGCCTGGGAGGGCGCGGGGGGAAGGAGAACCCGGGAACCACTGCCCAGATTTTTTTTTTTCCATCAAGAAGAATCTACCCGTTTCTTTCCCTCCTCCAAGCCCTGGCCAGCTGGGGGGACGAGCGGGGGCCCAGAGCCCAGTAAGACGCCGCCCCAAAGCGTTGGCCGACCCCCGCTCCCGGGCCCAGTGTTCCCGGGGTGCCCAGACGAGCACGGGGCGCCCCAGCACTCTGGCGCCAAGTTTTCCTCGGGAAGCCCGGCGCGCCCGGAGCGCTCCGGGACAGGCACGCACTTTGGCGGACTCGGCGTCCGGTCGGGGCTTTCCAGCGCGCCGTGACCCGGCGGCTGAGACTCGGGGTCCGGGTCCCCCCCATTCTCCCCCTCCTGCATGCCTTACCTTCTCTCGGGCTGAAACGCGGGGCTCCGGGCGCGCCACACACCGGGTCTCCCACGCCTTCCCAGCCGCCAGCCCCGAGAATCCCTGCCGCAGCCGCCGCTCTCCTAGTCGTCCGGCCGCAGCCGCCGCTCAAATAACTACCAGGAGGGTTAGATGGGGGATTCCGCCATGTCAATGATGTCGGGACCACATGGGGATTTGGGACCCGCCCCCTGCCGTAATCTGCCGAGTATAACCGCCTCCACAAGCGCAAATTCGCAGGCGCTGTGGGATCCTCCTTTCCCCCCCAGACCTGCATAACTATCCGGAAACTCTTTTTGGTTCAGCCGGACTAAAGAAGTCTTAGGCTTAGAGGAAACAGCAACTCCTGAAAGGCTAGGGCTGCATATTCTGCAAACGATCACCAACACCAATAGAAATGCAGGGTTTGCTGAGTAATAATCAGAGCTAAGACTATGACATTATTTTTCATTTACACATATTTTAACTTTTTAAAAAATCCCCACAACAACCTTGTGAGCTATTTTGTCACCTTTCTCTATTTCCTACAGCAGTTTGTTCATATGGTTAACATAGCGTGAACAGATTTTATTACACCGAAGTTAAAATGTCTATTTCCCCCTACAGTACCCAATATGAGCTCACAAGAGCAGAGAGTGTTCCTTACTCATATCTGTATTTCCGTATCAAACATAGCATAATGCATAGGCCAGAGTAGGACTCATTAGATAATTGCTGAGTTATATTAATCAAGTCAAATGTAATGTATCCTGTTGTACAGACTCAAAATGTTTAGCCAACTGCATCCCATCCCACCCCTCAAATTATCCAGGGAGACAAGAAAGTAGAAATTATCCCAGAGAGGCCACTTCTCTTTTTAGCTTCCCAGGTATTCTAAATAATTACATTAGCCTCAATTATTAGGCTACAAAGCAGTACTAGGTAGCAACCAGAGGCAATGTATTACTTTCATTGACCTAAAAAATACATAACAACCATTTGTCAGATAAAGTTACTGTACATAGTACTGTATTTTTCTTTTTTTTTTTTTGCGGTACGCGGGCCTCTCACTGCTGTGGCCTCTCTCGTTGCGGAGCACAGGCTCGGGATGCACAGGCTCAGCGGCCATGGCTCACGGGTCTAGCTGCTCCGCTGCATGTGGGATCTTCCCAGACCGGGGCACGAACCCGCGTCCCCTGCATCGGCAGGCGGACTCTCAACCACTGCGCCACCAGAGAAGCCCCATAGTACTGTATTAAAGCCCGAAGAACATAAAAGAATACTGAGAAATAGCTCCTTTTGTTGTAGAATTTGCAATTCTTTTTTGGAGATGAGGGGAATAACAGTGAATCCAGGCAAATGGGGCCCTCCCTCCTAACTGGCTTCTTTCCACAAATGTTCCCAAAGTGTCTCTTGAAGCCATCTTTCTAGAACATGGTTCTAATCCTAGGCCATAGTTCTGTATTGGAAGGGAAAAAAGATAAAGCAGAGTTTCCCAGCTCCTGCCTCAGCTTCTCTAGCTTGCCCCTGAGCTATGGCCTCCAACCCAGCTGAACTCTCATGACTTCCAAGCACCTCTCTCCCTCTGCACATCCTTTCACTCTGTCTGGAGCATACTTCTTCCTCTACCCTATCTAAGGATCATTTCCTCATCTTTGATCACCTCCTCCCTTCCCATAGCCTCACAGCTCTTTTCCCCACAATCTCATAATTCTTTTCAGTGCTTCTCACATTGCTCTGAAGTTACTGTATATCTCTTCCACTTGGCTGGTCTTGTTCATTTTTGTATCCCCAGCATTAACCTAGCATTGTGCTTTGAATATAATACCCCCCTTATAAATGTTTGTTGAATAAATTAATTTTAAAGTATGTTTTAAGAATCTGAATGACTAGATAAATGGGCAAACTTCAGAGGGTGGAAGTTTGAATTCAAGTGTAGTAAGACAGGCTTGGCAAAGGAGGTAAAAGGCAAGAGAAATTCAGAAGACAGAATTATTTCTTCCAGTTTGTTCCACTAGGCTGAATTTGTTCCAATTAAGAAGAATCGGGGGCTTCCCTGGTGACGCCGTGGTTGAGAGTCCGCCTGCCGATGCAGGGGACATGGGTTCGTGCCCCGGTCTGGGAAGATCCCACATGCCGCGGAGCGGCTGGGCCCGTGAGCTATGGCCGCTGAGCCTGTGCTCTGGTCCAGTGGTTAAGACTTCGCCTTCCAATGTAGGGGGTGCAGGTTCGATGCCCGGTCAGGGAGCTAAGATCCCATATGCCTCAAGGCCAAAAAACTAAAACATAAAACAGAAGCAATATTGTAACAAATTCAATAAAGACTAAAAGAAAAAATGGTCCACATTAAAAAAAAAATTATAAAAAGAGAATCAATGATACAAAATGCCTTAAAATTTTAAATGTATTTTCATATATATAATCTCAGCGTTTCATTTGTCTTCTTATCCTAACACCTAACATCAGTTTTGGCACAGAATAGAAACCCAATTAAGTGTTTGCAAAAATGAGAGGAAGTATGGTGTAGTGGAAGAAGCATGGAAATTATAATCAGACAAAAACCAGTGACATTGGACAAGTTTTTAAAGTTCTCTAAGCCTGGGTCATTTATTTACTAAGTGGTGATATTACCTTCCTGCTAAGGTTGTTGTGAGGAATAAAAACCTCAAGCACCTGATAATAAATAAAGGTTGGTTCCTCCTTGAATGAATGAAGGTGCCTTTACTAGAGAGAAACTTTTTTTTTTTTTTTTTGCGGTACGCGGGCCTCTCACTGCTGTGGCCCTTCCCGTTGCAGAGCACAGGCTCCGGACGCGCAGGCTCAGCGGCCATGGCTCACGGGCCCCGCCGC
>NW_006791811.1:2198970-2202847 GCF_000442215.2 Lipotes vexillifer
ACTCTCAACCACTGCGCCACCAGGGAAGCCCAAGAGAGAAACTTTTGAGAAGGCTCCCAACTACGTGTTGAGAGATTTAAATTTCATACAATGAGAAATCACTGTAGGATTATAAAGGCATGAAGTGACTGAAGTGGGTTTCAAAGTTGATTCTCCTAGCAGCAGGATATAAAACAAGGTTCATGTCAGAGAGGCATGCCCTGAACCTATGAGGGAGATGATGAAGTCTTAGCCCAGAGAGGTAGTTCTGCAAACAGGAAGGAAGGCTTCAACTTAAGGCAATGAGTATTATTGTCTTGCGTTGACAACACCCAAGTCATCTGCCACCCTAGGTCCTAAGTTATAGAACCACAGTCATAACTTTGCTCCAAAAGCAACTTAGGACTTGCTCTAGTACAGAAATTGACATCCAAATGAGATGCCTAGAAGTTAAGACCTATAACAAAATATACAGACTTGCAAACCCTTCCATCGCCCTTGCAATGTAAGCTGAGTTGTGTTAAAATTTTTAAATAAATAAAAGGCTCAAAGTTATACTTCCTGACTTTAGATAACTTACTTTATAACAAAAGAAATGCAAATTTAACATATTTGAAACTAGCATTGAAAAGGTCTCAAACCATGAGACCTGTAATACTTCTCAGCCTAAGATTTGTAAATTCAAACCTCTTTCTCAAAGATCACTATAGCTAGTAATACCTAATATCTAGAAGACCCAGCCAGGTTCTCAGTCTCCATATCCTACCTCTGCCTGCAGCTGGGGTTGCTAGATTCTCACAGGCAGGCTCAGTCTTGCCTCTAATCTTGAAACACAATCTTGACCTTAGAGGACATTAACTCTTTGCATCTACTTCTTGTTCTAATGTACTGAGCCAGATCTGATACCAGCTTCAATAGGAATATTGATGAAAAACCAATTAATCCTGTTTTGAAGAGTGTTAGAATTCACTAGAGTACGAACTAGAGTAAAGGTTAGCCAGCTCAGTCAACAATAAAATCTAAGAGCAACATTGCAACTGCACTTTTCTCCAGAACAGTTCAACCAGTCAAGCTATAGTTTCACCTTCCTTACTATTGTTCAATGCAAGGCAAGGGCAAATTGTAACCATATATATATATATATATATATATATATATATATATTTAAAGTCATTTCCAAAAGAGTATCTGTCCCACAGTTATCAGAACTATTCAGGTAGAAGCTGAGTAAGCTGTCTGGGCTCATAAAATCACAAGGCTGATAGAGAGCTAAAGTTTTTCGGCCTGCTCTCTCCCAAAGCAGAATCTTTGACCCGTGTCAATGACAGCTAAGCACCCAGCCTCAGCCTGAGCACCACCAGGAAAAGGGAAAATGCTTCTTTCCAAGACAGCCTTTTATCAACAACTCTAGACCCAAACCAAGTCTTCTGAAAACCGCCTCCTTGCACCTTTCCCCCACGGGTCCTGTTTCTGCCCTCTGGAGGCAGATAAAGTAACAACAGTCACCATCCACATGACTTCCCTTCCAGCGAATTGAAGTTACCAGTCATACCTGTTCTCTTTTCCTGGATAAACATCTCTGACTTGCTGTCCTCTTCATCTCAGCACATGGCTTCCAGATCTCTCTTCATCCTTTTCTTCCACCACCTCTAGGTACCTACTTGTTCAACAGCTCTGAAAGCTGGGTATTCAGATTCTGTCCATAATATTTCAGGCATGATCAACACACAGCCAGTGATACCTTCTGCTGCTTTAATTTGGACAAAATGCTTGTAACGTTACAGTTTAATATTGTGTTTTCTTAGCACGCCCTTCATCCTGTTAACTCATGCTCTCTTCTTCCATGAAAAGCTGTCAAGCTGGGCATACATCAGGAAAACAACTGATTTTATTTTAATTGGTTTTAATTACTGTTAAATAGTTGAATATTTCATTTTATTAAATTTCATTTTTAAGTTTCATTCTTACATTCCAGCCTACCTAGTACTTTCTGGACAACCTTTCCCAGCTTTGTGACATTGATAAGTGTGACAAGCATGATTTCCATGTTGCCATCCAAGTCACTAATAAACCACAAAAAAAGACAAGGCCAAGAACTACTAGTAATTTTTCACCATCTGAAGGTAAATTTGAGGTAAAGTCATTTAAAAAGCTCTGAATTTGTCCATCCCACTGACTTACTCTGAACCCCACACAATAGTGGAGCAAGTTGGGTCTGACTTTCTTCATAGTCATTTTTATTATTCTTGCCCACTCTCATACCTGATTTACTCTTATGGTCATTTTTTCTTCCTAAGATGTCAAGACTTTTGTATGATACTTGAGTCTCTTCACACCAGGTATGCTAAATATTATCTTCCCCAAACAAATTCAAAATTTGCCCTGGATAGAAATACATGTAGATATATGTGTCCTTCACAGAGAAATGAAGCAAAGAAATGTCTTTAGCTCAGGCTACATGCCTCAGATACAAACCATTTTAGTCAAGGAAAGATTCTGAGATTTGACCAGAAAGCTCTGAGTTGGAAAAAAGTAAACTTATTGCAGAGCCAGCTGGGCCCATTCTGTTTGTGAAGAGTTGGATATCATATTTGAAATTGTTTCTCGTCTTTTGTGTAGATACCACAGTATTTCTTTTAGTTCTTGGAAGCATACTCACTGGTATTTCACATGTAACCTGTGTGTCTCAGAACTCAGTGTAACTCAGGGAGTTAAATCACATACACATTAATACCCTTGCTCTGACTCTGACAGCCACCATTATTGCAGGACATCTCACTACCCTTGTACTCTTTCTGGTTCTTTCTAAAAGTCTCCTGTGAGTTTACAAGCATGTTTTTTCAGAGTGCTTCAGTAACTTATTAACCCAGCCAGAGCAGCTAATATGGCATCTCCCACTGTACTGAGCCTCCTACTGTTGGTAAAACCATGGAGAGCCCACCCTGGTTACCCCATAAGGCCAGTACCTTCCTGGGACAGACTCACTTCTCTCTGTCTCTGGACAAACTCTGTGAGATATAATTAACATACAGTACTGTATAAGTTTAAGGTATACAGCATAATTATTTGACTTACATCATGAAGTGATTATCAGGATAAGTTTGGTCACCATATATCACCTCATATAAATACAAAATTAAAGAAATAGAAAACAAAATTTTTTTCTTGTGATGAGAACTCAGGATTAACTCTCTTAACAACTTTCATGTACAATATTTCATATACAACAGGGTTAATTATATTTATCATGTTGTACATTACATCCCTAGTATTTATCTTACCCAAGTATTTATCTTGTCCCTTTTGACTGCCTCCATCCAGTTCCCCCTCCCCCCATCCACCACTCCTGCCTCTGGTTACCATGAATCTGATCTCTTTTTCTATGAGTTAGTTGGTTAGTTTGCTTTGAAAATGTAATTGACCTACAATACTATGTTAGTTCTCATTATACAACACAGTAGTTCGATATTTCTATACTGTTTCAAACTGATCACCAGGATTAGTTACTATATGTCACCACAAAAAGATATTACTTAGTTATTGACTATATTCACACTGTATATTTCATACCTGTGACTCATTTATTTCCCAATTGCAAGTTTGTACATTGTAATCTCCCTCACCTATTTCTTTGCTCCCCCTACACCCTTCCCCTCTGGCAAACTCCTGTTGGTTCTCTGTATCTATAACTCTGTTTATGTTTTGTTATGTTCGTTCATATGAGGTTTTTTTAGATTTCACATGTAAGTAAAATCATACAGTATCTATCTTTCACTGTTTGACTAATTTCACTTAGCATGACTTCAAGTTCCATCCATGTTGTCAAAAATGACAGAATTTCCTTCCTTCTCATGACAATAATATTCCATTGTATGTATATATATATATATATATATAT
>NW_006791811.1:2202858-2227131 GCF_000442215.2 Lipotes vexillifer
TATATATATATATATATATATATATATATATATATATATATATATATATATGCATCACATCTTCTTTATCAGTTCATCTATAGACAGACAATTAGGTTGTTTCCATATCTTGGTTGTGAATAATGCTGCAATGAATGTGGGAGCACAAATATCTCTTTGAGATTCTGATTTCATTTTTTTAGGCTATATACCCAAAAGTGGGATTGCTAGATCATATGGTAGTCTACCTTTAATTTTTTGAGGAACCTCCACATGTGTTTCATAGTGGCTGCACCAATTTACCTTCCCGCCAACAGTGCATGAGGATTCCCTTTTCTCCACATACTCGCCAACACTTGTTTTCTGTTGCTTTCTGATAATAGCCATTCTAACAGGTGTGAGACAATAGCTTGTTATGGTTTTGATTTGCATTTCCCTGATGATTAATGATGTTGAGCACCTTTTCATGTATCTGTTGGCCATCTGTAGGTCTTCTCTGGAAAAATGTCTATTAAGTCCCTTTGTCTACTTTTTAATTAATTGGTGTTTTTGCTATTGAGTTGTATGAGTTCTTTACATACTATGACTATTAACTCCTTAACAGATATATGGTTTGCAAGTATTTTCTTCCATTCCATAGGTTGATTTTTCATTTTGTTGATTGTTTTTTCTGTTATACAGAAGGTTTTTAATTTGATTTTGTGCAGCTTTTTGTTTCTTTTGTTGCTTTAGCTTTTGATTGTCATATCCAAAAAATTATTGCCAAGACCAATGTCAAGGAGTTTTCCCCCACGTTTTCTTCTAGGAGTTTTATGGTTTCAGGTCTTATGTTTCTCTTTTGTCCTTTTAGAGTTAATTTTTGAGAGTGGTGTAAGATAGGGGTCCAATTTTATTTTCCTGCCTGTGATTATCCAGTTTTCCTAACACCATTTGTTGAAGAGACTATCCTTTCCCCATTGAGTATTCTTGGCTACTTTGTCAAATATTAGTTAAACATATAAGTAAGCGTTTACTTCTGGGCTCTCAATCCTGTTCCCTTGGTCTATATATCTACATTTATGCCAGTACCATACTGTTTGATTACTATAGTTTGAAATGAGGAATTGTGATGGTTTCACCTTTGTTCTTCTTTCTCAGGATTGCTTTGGCTATTTAGGGTCTTTTGTGGTTCCAGACAAATTTTAAGATTGTTTTTCCTATTTCTATGAAAAACATCACTGGAATTTTGATAGGGATTTTATTGAATCTGTAGATTGCTTTGGGTAATATGGACATTTTAACAATATTAATTCTTCCCATCCATGAACAGGGGCTGTCTTTCCATTTAATTGTTTCTTCTTCAGTTTTTTAAACCAAGTCTTATAGTTTTCAGTGTACAGATCTTTCACCTCTTTCATTAAATTTATTATTTGGTATTTTATTGTTTTTGTTGCTATTGTGAGTGGGATTGTTTTCTTTATTTCTTTTTCAGATGTTTTGTTGTTATTGTATAGAAACACAGTGGATTTCTGTATGTTGATTTTGTATCCTGCAACTTTATTGAATTTGTTCATTAGTTCTAACAGATTTTTGGTGGTCTTTAGGACTTTCTCTATATGAGATCATGTCATCTGCTAACAGAGGCAATTTTCTTGTTCCTTTCTAATTTGGATGTCTTTTACTTCTTTTTCTTTTTTTTTTTTTTGCGGTACGCGGGCCTCTCACCGTTGTGGCCTCTCCCGTTGCGGAGCACAGGCTCCGGACACGCAGGCTCAACGGCCATGGCTCACGGGCCCAGCCGCTCCATGGCATGTGGGATCCTCCCAGACCGGGGCACGAACCCGTGTCCCCTGCATCGGCAGGCAGACTCTCAACCACTGCGCCACCAAGGAAGCCCTTACTTCTTTTTCTTGCCTAATTGTTCTGGCTAGGACTGCCTGCACTATGTTGAATAGGAGTGGTGAGAGTGTGCATCTTTGTTTTGTTCCTGACCTTAGAGAAAAAGCTTTCAACCTTTCACCATGTATGATGTTAGCTGTGGGCTCATCATACATGGTCTTTACTATGCTGACATACATTCCTTCTATACCCAATTTGTTGAGAAATTTTATCATGAAAGATGTTGAATTTTGTCAAGTGCTTTTTCTGTATCTATTGATATGATCATATGGTTTTTATCTTTCATTCTATGAATGTGGTGTATCACACTCATTGATTTACATATGTTGAACCATCCTTGCATTCCGGGGATAAATCCCACTTGATCTCAGTGTATGATTTTTTTAATGTGCTCTTGAATTCAGTTTTCTAATATTTTGTTGAGAATTTTTGTGTCTATATTCATCAGGGATATTGGCCTATAGTTTTTTTTTCTTATAGTGTCTTTACTTGGCTTTCATATCAGGGTAATTCTGGCCTCTCAAAATGAGTTCGGGAATGTTCCCTCCTCTTTAGTTTTTTTGTAGAGTTTGAGAAGGATTGACATTAACTCTTCCTTAAATGTTTGGTAGAATTCACTAGGGAAAACATATGACCCTGGGCTTTTTTGTTGTTGTTGTTCTTGGAAGATTTTGGTGACTGATTCAATTACTTTACTCTTTATTTCAGATTTTCTATTTCAGCATGATTCAATCTTAGTAAGTTGTATGTTTCTAGGAATTTATTCATTTCTTCTCTGTTATCTAACTTGTTAGTATATAACAGTTCATAGTAGCTATTTCTGTAGTATCAGTTGTAATGTCTCCTCCTTCATTTCTGATTTTATTTATTTGAGTCTTCTCTCTCTCTTTTTTTTTTTTTAGTTTAGCTAAAGGTTTGTTAATTTTGTTTATTTTTTCCAAAAGACCAGCTCTTAGTTTTCTCGATCTTTTCTATTGTTTTTCTGGTCTCTATTCCATTTATTTCTGCTCTGATCTTTATTTCCTTCCTTCTGCTAACATTGGGCTTAGTTCATTCTTCTTTTTGTAAGATCTGATTCAGTTCTATGATTTCTCATCCTGGTTTATGGACACTGTGCAAGAAGGAGGACCAGACCACTACAAGTGAGACATGATGGTGGCCCAAACTACAGTGGTGGCAGTAAAGATGACAAAACCCCACTAATTTGTTATTGGAGGTGAGGGAAAGTTTGGAGTAAAGAAAACAACTTTTTCAATTTTTGCTTTCTTTTCCTCTGTGCCCTTAGAACACAGACACAAATTCCTAAAAGTCACCAGAAGGAAGAACCCAAGTCACAGCCATGGCGTGCTTATAGTCTCTACTCCCCTCTCAGTCTCCTCTACAGACTGAGGCAGGGTTATCAAACTGACTCTTGGCACAGATCCCTTCACTGAGCATAAGATATTTCCCAGAGTCCCTGAGGACCTGCACACCAACACACCAGAGGGGCTCAGACCCAAGCCCAACCTTAGACCCATGTCTATATGCCAAACAACTCTCCCTGGAATGAACAAGTTAGTTGCCCTAGGAGTCACCACTTATGATCCACCTTCAGTTGAAGGTAGTATTAAGTAAAAGCTGGTGCTGTTAACCTCATCTATGAGGAAGAGCACTGGTGAGCAGTCCAGGTTCCTGACTATTGCTTTGACATGCTGTGTAATATCAGGAAAATAATTTTACCTATTTGGATTTCAGGCTTCTTAGCCGACATATCTATAGAATAATATGACATCTAAAGTCATTTTACCTCTAACTTTCTGTGATTCTATGGATGAATCAGATAAATTAACTAGTATAGTATATTTTTGATAGACCAAACACATTCTTACTTTGCCCAAATCGCAATATTTGTATCTAGACTGCTCTGCTAGTTTGTTAATCATATCAATAAGGTTAACCTGATATATTTTGTTTGAATGAGTTTATGTGGCTCCTGGTGATTTATGCTCATTTCCTCTCACTGCCCAACTGCAAATTATTCAATAGTTTAGAGCTGTAGAGGGGATTGCTGCACTATTTAGTAAGTTAGACTGGGAGACCTCTCTAAATTTCATGACATTATGAAAATAAGGAAGGTTTTTCGATGGAAATGTTATCATACACCTTATATCAGAATTATACATGGCACCGACAGGGTTAGCCCTATGAGGAGATAGCCATGTATTAGGGATATTACAAATCAAAGGGAGTTAATTTGATCTCCTTTTGATTTGTAACATCCCTATTCAGTCTAACTATGAATCAGGCCACCTTGAGTTATTAGTCATAGGATCACAACATGAAAGTTTAAATGAGAGACAGGTCAAAATAACATTATTATTGGAACATTATACTCAATAAAATAAAAAAGGTATTAGTTTATGAATGAATTACACTGATACCTATAAAGTAAAGAGAGCTGATCTTTAATGGACAAATTGATGTTCTGCCTATAATAAAGATTCAATAAATAATTAAATAATTAATTAAAATCCCTAACAGCTTTCTCTTATTCCAGCAGTTTGGCTCAAGCAAAAATCTATCTTTCTTGATGAAGGAATAGGCTTTCTTTATTTGACAATGAGAATAAGGTAATTTATTGAGATTTCTTTTTGCCCTGGCTGCTCAGAAAGTCAGAGATAAATTTTGTTCCAAATTATAGCAATTATCCTTAGCCTAGGATTTCTAGTAAAACCATTCTTCCTCCCTTTTCATTGCATAACTCATATTCATTTTTTCTTTATTTTAGTGGACCTATTTTATCTCTGTTTTATTATATGCTGTTCTAGCTTTATGGGAGGTAGGTATAAAATTTAGGACTATTTTGGTTTCAAGTGACATGAAACCAATTCAAACTAAATTGAGGGAAAAAATATCAGGGTTAGAGTGAAACAGCTTATGCTAAACCTGGTTTAAAATTCCTAAACTGTAATAACATTTATACAAGTGAAACTAACAGTAATCATTTTTTAAATTCCATAGTTTTTATGTGATGGATCAAAGAATACATTGTTTATGCTTATTAGGATTATTCTTTCACTTACTGTTCATACATTAACTGACAACGTTTACTGTTCGGCTTTATATTAATTATTCTAAGTAAGGTAATATAAATTTAAACAACCCTCTCCTTAAGGAATTTGTAATCTAAATGAGATTGCCACACATTGAGAAATAAATGTACAGTTTGATCATGAACTGTATTTTTAAAAAAATTTTTAGGGCTTCCCTGGTGGCACAATGGTTGAGAGTCCGCCTGCCGATGCACGGGACACGGGTTCGTGCCCCGGTCCGGGAAGATCCCACATGCCGTGGAGCGGCTGGGCCCGTGAGCCATGGCCGCTGAGCCTGCGCGTCCGGAGCCTGTGCTCTGCAACGGGAGAGGCCACAACAGTGAGAGGCCCACGTACCGCAAAAAAAAAAAAAAAAAATTTTTTTAATTTACAATGTTGTGTTAGTTTCAGGTGTACAGCAAAGTGAATCAGTTATACATAAGGATGTATCCACTCTTTATTAGATTCTTTTCCAACATAGGCCATAACAGAGTATTTTTTTAGTCTGTATTTTTTTTTAAATATTTATTTATTTATTTTATTTTTGGCTGCATTGGGTCTTCATTGCTGTGCACGGGCTTTCTCTAGTTGCGGTGAGCAGGGGCTACCCTTCGTTGCAGTGCGTGGGCTTCTTCTTGCGGTGGCTTCTCTTTTTGTGGAGCACGGGCTTTGGGCGCGTGGGCTTCAGTAGTTGTGGTATGCGGGCTCAGTAGTTGTGGCTCGTGGGCTCTAGAGCGCAGGCTCAGTAGTTGTGGCACACAGGCTTAGTTGCTCCGCAGAGTGTGGGATCTTCCCAGACCAGGGCTCGAACCCGTGTCCCCTGCATTGGCAGGTAGATTCTTAACAACTGCACCACCAGGGAAGTCCCCACAACAGAGTATTGAGTAGAGTTCTCTGTGCTCCATAGCAGGTTCTTAATAGTTATCTATCTTGTATATAGTCAGTCCCAATCTCCCAATTTATCCCTGCCCCCGCATCCCCTGGTAACCATAAGTTTGTTTTCTACATCCGTGACTCTATTTCTGTTTTTTTTTTTAAGAAGATGTTGGGGGTAGGAATTTAGTAATTTATTTATTTATTTTTGCTGTGTTGGGTCTTCGTTTCTGTGCGAGGGCTTTCTCTAGTTGTGGCAAGCGGGGACCACTCTTCATCGCGGTGCGCGGGCCACTGACTATCGCGGCCTCTCTTGTTGCAGAGCACGGGCTCCAGACGCGCAGGCTCAGTAGTTGTGGCTCACAGGCCTAGTTGCTCCGTGGCATATGGGATCCTCCCAGACCAGGGCTCGAACCCGTGTCCCCTGCATTAGCAGGCAGATTCTCAACCACTGCACCACCAGGGAAGCCCTCTATTTCTGTTTTTTAAGTAAGTTCATTTGTACTGTTTTGTTTTAGATTCCACATATAAGCGATATCATATGATACTTGTCTTGATCATGAACTGTATTTGATTAAACAGAACCAGTAGGAGATATACACACACACACACACACACACATATATTGATATATATATATTGAGAAAGAGAGAGAGATTGATTTTTAAAAATTGGCTCATGTTATTATGGGGGTACAGACTGGAGATCCAGGGAAGAGTTGATGTTGCGGCTTGAGTCTGAGCAGTCTGAAGGCTGACTCTCCCTTCCTTGGGGGATGTCACCTTTTTGGTCTTAAGGCCTTCAACTGATTGGATGAGGCCCACTCACATTATGAAGAGTAATCTGTTTTGCTCAAAGTCTACTGATTTAAATGTGAACTAATCTAAAAAATATCTTCACAACAACATCTAGACTACTGTTTGACCAAATATCTGGGTTTCATGGAATAGCCAAGTTGACAAATAAAATTAATCATCACATGTACTTTAAAGTAAAACTAGACTAAGAGTATGACTGATATCTTATTTATGGATCTGAGTTTATCCCAAAATGTCTAGCACTGCCTCAAAAATAATAGATGCTCAGTAATTATTTGTTGAATTACCAAATTGGAAATTATATTAACTCTACTATGAGATTTTATCCTACCTTACTGTCTTTATTTTAAAATATATATGGTATTTGAAATCAGAGTTTGCACATTTAGAAAAGTAAATAAAAATTTAGAAATCCAAATATTTCTGAAGGTAGCACAATTTAGATACGTTTCATTTTATGGCATGATTCATAAAATGAGTATAATGTCCACCCAAAGATTATGATTTTTATTAGTACAAGGTAGCATTCTAGGGCTTCATGCAAACAAAAAGCCATTCTTTGCACTTGTCAGTATTTTAAGTATTGTTATCTTTAATTTTAAACAAGGCTGGCACTGTTGATGATCAATGATGCTGAATACATGTGAAAACACCAAGATGTGAACAGTTGTCTCCTCCACATAAAGACTGCAAATAGAATGGCAGCTATGTGGAAATCTGGTGCCTTTAAATCTTTCTCAATCACATTCTACCCAAGGCCCTAGCTTTAAGAAAGTCATCTTGAAGATGATTACTCAGTCAATAATTGTTGTACTTACCTCTCAGCACATCAGAGGTAATGCACATTGTCAGTAGGAGCACTCCAGTAATTACTATTATAAGCAATAATAACCGCTCATATTTCTAGTTATTTATGGCTTATTATGTGCTTTCATTTACATTGCCTTTTAATGCAACTGTTATCATCATCGTCATCATTGCCTCCATTTTATAGATGAGGAAACTAATTTGAATTCAGGCAAGAATGATAATCAAAATATTTAACATTGGGTATGACTTTGAAACCAACAGATCAGAACGAACATCAGCCTTCACACCATGTAGGTATGTTCTGGATGAATATCAACCTGCATCTAGGTATTATCACTCTAAATGGCACTATCTATGCTATATTCCACAGGCTTCTCTTTTTCCTCTAAAACAGTAATCCAACAGCACGGAAGCTCTTTACAAGTCCCTCTGGAGCTTACAGGACAGGAGCTCCAACTCAGACCAACCTCAGAGTTCTGGTGAAGAAAGTTTTTCTCAAGATCTTTTCTTTAACAAATCTATCCTTCTACACTAACTTTGGCTCCACAGTGCCAAAGCAATCAAGTGAGTGCTGAAAGTCAGTTATTCTGTTGTTTGCTCTTCTGTTACCCCTCACAATATTATTGTTTCCTTATTTGTACTAGAATTATTGAGTTGACATGTTATTTTGACCTCTAACAGACATAATTGCAATGGGGAAGTTGAGAAAAATGGGTAAAGTATCATCATGACAACTAGTTGCTGATTGAACAACAGTCAAACCACAGGAATATTATGAAGTTAACATTATTAATGAAGGCTCCCTTCCTTCTGCACACTTCCCAGGCATTTACCAGCTTCCACTACCCAACAACGATGGATCCATTGTAGCCCTAACCTAAGTCTGTCTGCTCTAAAGCCCATTTCTTCAGGATCTCTTAAGTGACCAACCCTCATTAATTCACACATTCAGTCATTTCACTCAAACACCACTTCTTTAGAACTCAACAATGTGCCAGGTTCAGAAGTGTTATAAAATCAAATAAGACATAATTCTTATCCTCTAAGAGTCTGGTGGGAAAGATAGCAAAGTAAATTAAGGATCACATGCAGTGGGACACACGTTAGGCCAGAGGTTAGAGTTTATGCTCTGAGCAAAAAGACGATATGGCTAGGCATGCCCTAAAGAGCAATCTTTCTTCCATGGCGATCTATAACATATGCCTTCAAAGCCTTGACCCAAGGGAGAGATATTTTCAGGATGGTAGAAATCAAGAGCATGGAGGGTCTGGCGTGCCCCTCAAATTATCCCGTCTACCTAGTGTTTGACTCCTCCCTGTGTAGCAGTGATTGCAATGAGCACTTTCCTCTCTCTTCCCTCTTACCATTAAAATTCACATGGAGATAAATGACATGTGTGGTGACCGTGAAGAAGAAGCCTCTCAGATATCCTGCTGTGAGAAGCAGAGTGGACTGACGACTCCAGCTGCCATGCCCCTGGATCCACCACCGCATTCTATGAGGCCACATTTCCTTCAGACTGATCCAGGGAGTGACTGAATATGGCAGGCATAGGAAGGCAGGCTTATTCCTTCAGCACATGGGGCCCTATAATGGATGGCTTTGGCTCAAAGACTCCTCACTGGGCTGGCCAAAACTTTGTTAGAATTGAGGTCTAGTCTGAGTCTCCTCTTACCCAGTCCTTCCTTCCTCCCCTCCTTTCACAGGTAGCAGAACTGCACTGAGCTCTGAGGCTTTCCTTACCTACCTGCTTTTTCCCCCTTTATTCTTCACAGGAATCTCCCCTGATAAATCTCTTGCATGTCTAATCCTGTGTTCGCATCTGCCTCTCAGAGGACCCAAATTAACACAACATGGAAAATTAAGAACTTCATTAGCTACTGTCACTGGAATTTTTGAAAATAAACTAGCTGCCCTCCCAGGTATTTTGATTTTACTGTAAGAAAACAAGAATCAAGCCAATTGAACGTGTTATTTTGAAGAGGATAGCAACTATATTTCATTTCTTGCTAATGCTTGTGTTGGATATTTCCCTCCAAATCTACTCTCTCCTGCTCTGTGCCTCCGAAGGCCAACCTCATTCACTGGGCTCACAGTAACAGGCTTTCTTGCCCTCTAGCTCCTGGTTGAGTTTCACCATAAGAAGTACAAATGGATATGGGAGGACAGGAAGATTGTGTGGCTGTGTATTTATTTTCCAGGGTCCCTCTATGTCAAGCCACAGGCTGGCATTAACTGTGTTTTTCTATCAAAGGCAACTACTCCAGTCAGGATGCCTGAAGTGGTAACAGATTCTCAAGTATTTCATCATACCCCGCTGCCTTTTCCTTAACCTTGCCAACACTTTGTAAATATTCCTTTCATTAAACTCTCTTCTGTTTCCTACCTGTTTTCTGCTAGAACTCTAGGTGATATCTAATAATTCCCTGGTCTTTCGTGGGGTATAGAGCAGGTATGACTATTTTTACAAGTCTTTTCCTCTGTTTATTTACTAGATTACATTTTCTGTTGGTATGCTATCTCATCTTTGCTTGCTAGGTTTATATCTATTCTTAGAAAGTAGAATGCCAATGGTGATAACACATTGAAAACATAGTTTAGTTTTACTGTTGTTGGCATGTAAAATGATGTGGATTATAATCTTAACATTATAAATTTTATTCACATTTGATCTTTTTCCACATAAAATCTATATAGAGATATTTTTGCTTATGGTTTATGAACTTTTCTCTGTGCTGTATTTCAACAAAAAGGGTTTTTTAAAGTCTTTATCTTTATGGTACATCCTAAATTCTTTGCAGAAGTAATGAAAAGGAAAGAAGAAAAGACCTTCTGATTAAATCACTATCTAACATTCATTTAGGCCTATACACTTCCCCATGAGTATTGCTTTAGTTGCATCTAACAAGTTTTGATATGGAGCAATTTCATTGAAATTTACACCTAATGATTTTCCAATTTTCATTATTATTTCTTAATTAATATACAAATTATTGAGAAATATATTTTGAAATTTCCAAATATAGCAATATTTTATCTACTAATGATTTTTAATTTTTTGTGAGCTAGTATTTGATAAATTAACTTTTAACAGTGCAAATATAAGAAAAAAAATATATCTAATTACTGGGTACAGAGTTCCAAATATGTATTAGACCAAAAACATTGAAAGTGTGTTTGAAACCTCTATATCCTTATTTATTTTCTTCTATTGGATCTATCAGTTACTGAAAGAGGTACATTAACATCAACATTTAACCCACTAAAGAATAAAGCCACTTTATTCTTTATTGTTGTTATTGTATTTTATCCAGTATTTTTCAGTTTGTGGTAGATTTTCACCATTAGCTTTGTCTACTGATTTTCTGGAAGTGAAAATTTCTGCAACTAATATGCTTGTATTATTCCTGTTTCACAGGTGAGGAGAATTTAGGGAATTTTCCTCAGGTCATACACCTAGCAAGTGGCTTTTCCAGGATTTACATCTAGTGGCCTGGGACTCCCCTGGTGGCACAGTGGTTAAGAATCCGCTTGCCAATGCAGGGGACAAGGGTTCGAGCCCTGGTCTGGGAAGATCCCACATGCCGCGGAGCAAGTAAGCCCGTGCACCACAACTACTGAGCCTGAGCTCTAGAGCCAGCGAGCCACAACTACTGAAGCTTGTGCACCTAGAGACCGTGCTCCGCAACGAGAGAAGCCACCGCGCACCGCAACGAAGAGTAAGGCTCGCTTGCAGCAACTAGAGAAGGCTACACACAGCAACGAAGACCTAATGCAGCCAAAAAATAAATTAAAAAAAAAAAATCTAGTGGCCTTTAGCCATGTGCTTTATTGACATTATTTAGTAGTATCATCGTTATAGTATTTATAAATAACTATGCCCATGCTCTAATTATATGATTTAGTACTAAAGTACCCAAGTCTGTGGTAGAGAGACTGAGAGAGTGTTGACTTTACTCTTTAGCTAGTTTCCCTCCAGGCAGCAAAATGCCTACGGCAGTTCTAGACCTCATAGCTTTGCATCACATTGTCCAGGAGAAGATAGAATCTTTTCCAGTAGGCCCTAAGAGAAAGCAAGAAGTGTCTCTTTTCCAATATCCCTAGTAAATGCATCCTAGTACCTCGTTGGCTCTGATTAGGGTATGTGTCAATTCTTAAGCCAATCATGGTGGCCTGGGCAAAGGGATATAGTGATTGCTTTAAACCGATCTGGACCCACCTCTAGAGCTCAGAGTGGAGTCAATCTCACCAAAAACAGGGGAGGAGGCTTCTCAAAGGAAATGTGGTGAAATATTCCCAGAAACAGAGGAATGGATGTTTGGTGGCAACAGACATTAGGTAAGCAGAGAGGATGGGGAGGGTGTTCCAGTAACAGATAAGCAAAGGAAAAGTGTGAAGTGAGCATGATAGAGAGAATGTTAAGAAAGGCCTGCAGTAAATCTTTCATTGTTATAACACAGGAACATTTTCCATATAGAGAGCCAAGCTAACAATTTTTTCTGATTATTTTTTCTCCATCTAAAGAGAACAGATTTTGGTCTTAGAACAAAGAACATGCTTCAGAGCCACAGTGTCTGGGATCACAATCATTCCTCATCCTCAGTTTACTGCAATCAGACTTTCCTCTCAGCACTCCATGGAAATGGTTTCTGATTCCCAAACAAGGCCTCCCAGAGGTCGAGAGAGGTTCAAGCACCAGAGACTTAACCAGGGGGAGCAACAGCAATAGATCATCCCCTAAAAACATTCTCCCCAAGTGGCATCCTTAGATGAAAGTTCTTGGTAGAGGTAGGGTAAACGAGGAGCCGGTGAGTTCATTATGTTTACAACATTGCTCAGGTCATAAGCCAAATGGCAAAAAGGGAGGTGGGATGGGGGACCATTTTAGTGCAGTGGTTTTCCCACCAACTAATGGTGCAGCTCTAGTCCTTAGATCAGGCTTGTCTTCAGACTAGTAACATCTGATGGTGGAACCTAGCTAACTATGGGAGTGTTTTCATCTGCTGAGGATCTCGGTATATCAAAAATTAAGGAATAGCAGAACAGGTTACAAAAATTGTGGGTTATTTTACATATTTACACTTAACAAATTAATGCTTTTCATACTCACAAATATGCCTGTGTTACTGGGATAGGTGTCACCAGAGACGAGGCAAGGACGTATAACAACAGCAAGCTGAGGTGACGACTGTTTCAATGCCACTGACCCAGACAGTAGGTATCCATTCTCTCCTGGCACCCGCTGCCACCATTTCAGAGGGGTGATTTCTGGTTTATGGTTTAAAGAACTCTTCAAATGATACAAGAGTTGGTTTGAGGAGAGGTACAACAAGAAAGGTTCAAGTGTGAATAAGAATCATGCCAAAGTCCAAAGTTAGGGGAGGACCCACAGTGAAAAGGAAACCAAAAGGTTGATATGGACTCATTGAAAAGAAGTGTTTTGAACAAAGAAGATACCTTAAACATATGTGGAAGAAAAGCATTCCAGGCAGTGGAGAGAGCCAGTGAAAGACCAGAAGGTGGGAATGTGCCTGGATTGTTCAAGGACTAGAAAGGAGATCACTATGTTTAAAGGGCAGCAAGCAAGGGGTAGAGGAGTGGAAGATATGGGAGGCCAAATGGTGGAGGGTTCTGGAGGCACTACTTAAATGGGGAGCTGTTACAGGATCTGGAACAGAGCGCAAGAATAGCATGAACTGATGGCTTTAAAGAGGTCAGTCTGGCTAACTGCTTGAGTATAGCCTGTTGGGAGCACGAGTAGAAGCAAGGAGACCAGTTAGGAGACTACTGCAGTAATCTAGGTGTGAGATGACGGTCAAGTGTGGTAGATGTAGATGGGGGAGGATTCTGTATCTATTTTGAAGGCAGAGCAAACAGGATTTGTTGATAGATTAGATATGGGGGTGTAAAAGAAAGGGTGATAAGAATGATTCCAAGATTTTTGGCCTGAGTAACTGGAAGGATGGTGTTACCATCAACCAAGACTGGGAACAGGATTCAGGGGAAAACAAGAGTTCAGTCTGGGGCATGGTGAGTGTGAGACGTCTGTTAGATTTCTGGATTTAATGGGTTGTCTGATCTGAGGGAAGCCACTTAACTTCTGTAGGCTTCTTCTGTAAAATGAGACATTTGGACCAGGAAAACTTCAAGGTCCCGCCAATATTTTTTGATTCTAAGTTTCACTTAGCTAAGTTGTTTTTGTGTGAATTTACATGTTTACTTGTGTGTGTTGCCACAGATTAAATTTTAGTTTTGTGGTTTTAAATAGGGAGCTCAGTGTAAGCCTTGCTGAAAAGATGACTTTTAGACAAAGGAAATACAGTAACTAAACATGAAAGAATGTTGTATGCAGAGAAAAGCACCTGTGCAAGGATCCTGAGGTAAGAGTGAGCCTGTTCATGAAATCGCTCAATTTTGATAAGTATGGGTTAAATACAAGGCACACACTTGACTGATAAAACCCACAGAGAGCAGAAAGTCTATAACGAGGGGGGAAAAGACATTAAGACGTCTTAAAGGATTCAAAAGCTAGTGGAACATCAAATAGCTTTTAGAAAAACAACAATTTGATGATTCAAGCATAAATGAATCAGAAACATAAGAATTACTTTTCCCCTTACATTGCTCTGAATAAAAATTCAGACATAAAAGTCTTGGCAAATATGGTTTAGATGGTTTCATAACCCTTTCCTCCTCTTCAAAAAAGTCTGAATTTTAAAATTTCAAATTACCGTTTCCGTAAACAATCTCAAATTTAGCAATAATGCAACAATTTGGTTTTTAAAGAAATAATGCCAGTCACATCAAAGAATAGGGTAACTACTGAAAAATAATACAAATCATGAAATAATGAACTTTCCAATTATATTAAACCCTTTTTAATACAGTTAGGAGCTTTAAAATTTAGTAAAAGCAAGGGAGATTTCCTCATGAAACAGGCAAAATCTTTTTTGGTTCTGGTATTTTCCAGGATTTTTACATTTCTGAAGATTTTGAGTAGATTAAGTATATTCTTGTTTTTTTTTTGTTCCCCTAATAGAAATCTGTTGATATTTAACACAAACCGGCAAAATTGGGAGAGATACTTTATTAATTTAGATGGAATGCGAGATCCTTCCTGGCTTCCTGGGGCTGGAAAAATTGAAATGTAAGCGGGAAAGAACAGAGAGGAGGATGGGTCAGGTGAGGAGTGGCAGTCGATGGCCTGTGTGGAATGCAGGTGGAAGATAGTTATCACCCAGGAAGGGAGATTTCAAGTCTCAGATCGTGGCCCTGTGTAATAATAATAACAACAGAAAAGCCTCACAGAGCACTTATTATGTGGCAGGGTATGCGTTTTACACATGTAATAATATCTTTCTTTCATTTTGACAAGTGAAATATATAGCAACTGGTCATAGGATTTATTTTATTTTTTTACTTATTTATTTTTTTTTTGCGGTACGCGGGCCTCTCACTGTTGTGGCCTCTCCCGTTGTGGAGCACAGGCTCCGGACGCGCAGGCTCAGCGGTCATGGCTCACGGGCCCTGCCGCTCTGTGGCACGTGGGATCTTCCCAGACCGGGGCATGAACCCGTGTCCCCTGCATCAGCAGGCGGACTCTCAACCACTGCGCCACCAGGGAAGCCCCCTTCTGCACAATTTTTTAAAAATCAACTTTCTTGAGGTATCGTTTACCTATAATAAAAATGCATCTATTTTAAATGTACATTTTCATGAATTTTGACAAATGAATGCACACATGTAACTACTCTAATCAAGATACAGCACACTTATATCACCCCACAAAGTTCCCTTTTGCTCCATTCCAATCACCTGCTCCTGTCCCCAGCTCTAGCTTACCACTAATCTGATTTGGGTTACTAAATCTAGAATTTCATATAATGTAATCATACATTTTATATCTGGCTTCTTTCACTCAGCACAATGTTTTTGAGATTCACTACTGTTGTAGCATGTATTTGTTGTTCATTTCTATATACCTCTCAGTAGTAGTCTATTGAACAGATATACCAAATTTGTGCATCCATTCATTTATGGATGGACATTTGGCTTGTTTCCAAATGTTTGTTATCTTGAAGCTGCTATGACCATTCATGTACAAGTGTTTTTGTGGACATCTGTTTTCATTTTTCTTGGGTAAATATTACTTAGGAGTAAAATTTCTAGGTTACATGGTCAGTGCATATTTAACTTTTTAAGAAATTGCCAAGCTCCGTGCCAAAATGGGTGTGCTACTTTACATTCCTACCAGCAATGTATGAGATTTCCAGTTGCTCAACACCCTTGCCAACGTTTAGTGTTGTAAGTCTTTAAATTGGAGCCCTCTCATAGGCCTACAGTGTGTATCATTGCAGTTTTAACTTGCACTTCCCTAATGACTAATGATTTTGGATGAGCATTTTTTCATGTGTTTATTTGTTGTTTCCATAGCTTCTTTGGTGAAGTGTCTGTTTAAATCTTTTCCCCACTTTTCATGAGTTGTTCATGAGTTGTAACATTCCTTATATTGTCTGGATAGAAGTCCTATATCAGGATTTTTAAAATTTAACATCTTTATTGGAGTATAATTGCTTTACAATGGTGTGTTAGTTTCTGCTTTATAACAAAGTGAACCAGCTATACATATACCTATATCCCCATATCTCCTTCCTCTTGCATCTCCCTCCCACCCTTCCTATCAGGATTATGTTTTGCAAATATCTTATCAAAACCATGGCTTGAATTTTATTTTCTTAACAGTGTCATTTTAAGAGAAAAAGATTAACCTTGATGAAGTCCAGTTTAAGCTCTTTCTTTTTTGGTGCATGCTTTTTGCATCCTATCTAAAAGAATCTTTGTCTAACTAAAGGTCACAAAGATTTTCCTCTAGAAGTCTTATTATTTTACCTCTTACACTTTGAGCTCTATATCTGATTCTTATACTGGCATCATAATCTTGATTAATGTTGCTTTAGAGTAAATCTTGAAACAGGTAGTGTATCTCCTCCAACGTTGTTTTTCTTTTTCAAAATTGTTTTTCCTATCTTAGATTTTTTGCATTTCCATATAAAATTTATAATCACCTTGTCAGTTTCTAAACAAAAAGTCTTCTGCGGTTTTGATTGGTGTTGCATGGAATCTCTAGGAAAATTTGGGGAAAACTGACGTCTTAATATTGATAAAAAATATTGAACATAGTATATGTCTTTAATTATGGAGCTCTTCCTTAATTTTTTTAGTAGTCGTTTTTAGTTTTCAGTGTTTAAGTCTAGTACATTTTTTGTTTAAACTTTCCTTAAGTATGTTTTTTGTTTGTTTTTTTTGTGTGTGTGGTACACGGGCCTCTCCCTGTTGTGGCCTCTCCCGTTGCGGAGCACAGGCTCAGCGGCCATAGCTCACGGGCCCAGCTGCTCCACGGCATGTGGGATCTTCCTGGACCGGGGCACGAACCCGCATCCCCTGCATCGGCAGGTGGACTCTCAACCACTGCGCCACCAGGGAAGCCCAAGTATGTTGTTTTGATGTTGTTGTAAATGGTATTTAAAATTTTCAATTTCTAATTGTCTGTTGCTAGTATAACAATTGATTATTGTATAGACATTGTTTCTTGTAATTTTCCTAAGCTTACTTGCAAGATCTTATAATGTTTTGGAGATTTCATAACCATTTCCATAGAATGATCATGTTCTCTATGAGTAAATCAGTTTTACTTCTTCCTTTACTGATTAGGACTCCCGGTACAATGTTGAATAGAAGTGGAAGGCATAGGCATTCTTGCTTTTTACCCAGTCTTAAGAGAAAGGCATTCGATCTTTCACCATTAAGCATGATGTCAGCTATAGGAAATGTGAGCTATAGGGATGCCCTCTTCAAGTTGTGGAAGTTTCTACTTGTAGTTTTCTTAGAGTTCCATTTTGTTTTTCTGGGGTTTTTTTTTCAGTTTTATTTATTTTTTGCTGTGTTTGGTCTTTGTTGCTGCGCACAGGCTTTCTCCAGTTGCAGTGAGTGGGGGCTACTCTTTGTTGGAGTGTGCAGCTTCTCATTGGGTGGCTTCTCTTGTTGCGGAGCACAGGCTCTAGGTGTGTGGGCTTCAGTAGTTGCAGCACGTGGGCTCAGTAGTTGTGGCACATGGGCTCAAGGGTGCACGGGCTTCAGTAGTCATCACTTGCGGGCTCTAGAGTGCAAGCTCAGTAGTTGTGGCGCATGGGCTCAAGGGTGCACGGGCTTCAGTAGTCATCACTTGCGGGCTCTAGAGTGCAAGCTCAGTAGTTGTGGCGCATGGGCTTATTTGCTCTGTGGCACGTGGGATATTCCCAGACCAGGGGTTGAACCTGTGTCCCCTGCATTGGAAGGCAGATTCTTAACCACTGCACCACCAGGAAGTCCCCTTGTGTTTTATTTTTATATAAAGAATGAGTGTTGAGTTTTGTCAAATGCTTTTCCTACATCTATTGAGATGATCATATGGTTTTTCATTTTAAGTATACTATCACATGATTTTCGGCTGGTAAACCAATCTTATTACCATGTCTCATTTAATCAAAAAGGGAGACAACGGTAAGAGTCAACGAAGATGTGGAGAAGGTGGAACCCTCTTGCATTGCTGAAGGGAATGTACAATGGTACAGTCACTTTGGAAAAAAGTTTGGCAGTTCCTCAAAAAGTTAAACACTGTGACCCAGCAATTCCGTTCTCTGTATTTGCTCAAAACAAATGAAAGCATATGTCCACGTGAAAACTTGTATATGAATGATCACAGCAGTGTTAGTCAAAAATTGGACAACTCATATGTCCACCAACTGATGAATAAATAAGCAGAATGTGGTACAGCTGACCCTCGAGCAACACGGTTTGAACTGCATGGGTCCACTTACACACAGATATTTTTCAAGAGTAAATACTACAGTGCTACTTGGTCCGTGTTTGGTTGAATCGTGGATATGGACGAACCTTGGATATGGAGGACCAACTATAAATCATATGCAGATTAATCCTTGCATTGTTCAAGGGTCAATTGTATATCTGTACAATGGAAAAATATTAGGCTGTAAAAAGGAATTAAGAACTGATACATGCTAAAAACTGAATGAGCCTTGAAAGCATTCTGCCAGTTGAAAAAAGCCAGGCATAAAAGGCCATATATTGTATGAATCCATTGATACAGAAAGCCCCAAATAGGAAAATACACAGAGACAGCAGATTCGTGCTTTGAAGGGACAGGGGAGAGAGGATTGGATAGTGAATAGTAATGGACACATTAATATACATTTTCAGGGTGATAAAAATGTTCTGAAATTAGATGGTGGTGATGGTTACACAATTTTATGTGTATACTAAACTATTAAACACCATTGCACTGTACACTTTAACTGAGTGAATGTCATGGTATGTGAATTATATTTCAATTCAAAAATAATAAAACAAAATACAACAACTTTACATTCCTGAAATAAACATTGCTTGGATATGATGTATTATCATTTTTAATTTGATACACTAAAATGTTGTTAAAGGTTTTTGTGTCTATTTATATGTAGTCTTTTTTTGCAGTGCCTTTGGTTTTAACCTCAGCATAATACTGGCTTCACAAAAACAACTGTATTGAAATTAATTCTTTTTTAAATGTTTAGTAAAATTCACTTGTGAAACCATCTGAACCCGGAATTTCTTTGTGGGAAGGTTTTTTTAACTACAAATTCAACTTACTTTTTAGATTATCTAGATATTTCTTCTTGAATGAATATTGGCAGTTTGTGTTTTTCTAAGAATTTTCCCATTTTACTTAAGCTGTCAAATTTATTGGCCTGAAGTTGTTTATAATATTCCCTTATTTTCTGTTGTCTGAGGATCTAGATGATATTCCTGATTTCATTCCATATATTGATACTTTATGTCTTCTTTCTTTCTTAGTCATTCAGGCAAGAGATTTATCAATTCTATTGACTCTTTTAAAAGAAACATTTTTTCTTGTCATTGATTTCCTTTATTTCATTGACTCCTGCTCTTAGCTTTATCATTACTTGTGTTCTGCTTACTTTGGGTTTAATTACTTTTTTTTCTAGTTTCTTAAAATAGAAGCTTAGATTATTTATTTAAGCATTTAAAACTATAAATTTCCCTCTGCACACTGCTTTAGCTCTTTCCCATAAAGTTCGATATATCGTGTTTTAATTTTCACTCAGTTAAAAATATATTCTAATTTTCCTTTGTGACTTCTTCCAGTAATTTATTTTTATTTTTTTTTGGTCACATCACGTGGCACGTGGGATCTCAGTCCCCCGACCAGGTATCAACCCTGCCCCCCCTGCAGGGGAAGTGTGGAGTCTTAAACACTGGGCCACCAGGGAAGTCATTCCTTGAGTAATTTAGAACTGTATTGCTCAATTACGAAATATTTGGGGGGGGGGGTCCAAAAATTTTTTTTCTTATTGATTTCTAATTTAATTTTATTGTGATTGAGAATATACACTATGTTTTCAATGCTTTTAAATTTGTTGAGATTTCTTCTAAGATCCAAACTATAGTTGATCTTTGTGAATGTTCCATTGGCATTTGAAAGGAAGGTGTATTCTATTATTGTTTGGTGGAGTGTTTACACAGTACGTTAGTGTTCAAAGCTGTTAGTATTGTTAGTGCTGTCCACTTGTTATATCAATTACTGGGAGAGGAGTGTTGAACTCCCCAGCTACAGGCATGCCTGGTTTTATTTCACTTTGCTTTATTGAGCTTCACAGATATCAGGTCTTTTACAAATTGAAGGTTTGTGGCAATCCTGTGTTGTCAGATGATGATTAGAATGTTTAATTTTTTTAAATTAAGATATGTACATTTTTTAGACATAATGCTACTGCACACTTGACAGACTACAGTATAGTATAAACATAACTTTTATATGCACTGGGAAACCAAAAAATCTGTGTGATTAGCTTTATTGCAGTATTTACTTTATCATGGTGGTCTGGAAACAAACCCACAATAACTCCATAAACCTGTGTAATTATAGATTTGTTTGCTTTTCCCTTCCATTTTATCAATTTTTGCTTCATGTAATTTGAATCTGTCTTAAGGTTCATGAATATTTAAGATTGTTATATCTTCCTAATGAATTGACCCCATTAAAATTATGAAGTAGTCTTCTTTATCCCTTGTTCTGAATTCAAATTTATCAGATAGAAATAGAACCATTTCAACTATCTTTTGATTAATGGTTCCATGGTATATTGTTTTATTACTATTTTATTTTAAATTATCTGTGTCTTTATATTTAAACTGGGTTTATTATAGGTGGCATATAGTTGGGCCTTTTTTCATTTTTAAAAAATAAATTTATTTATTTATTTTATTTTTGGTTGTGTTGGGTCCTCATTGCTGCCCGTGGGCTTTTTAGTGGCAAGCGGGGGGCCACTCTTCATTGCGCCCGTGGCCTCTCACTGCAGCGGCTTCTCTCGTTGCGGAGCACAGGCTCTAGTCGTGCAGGCCCCAGTAGTTGTGGCTCGCGGGCTCTAGAGCGCAGGCTCAGTAGTTGTGGTGCATGGGCTTAGCTGCTCCGCGGCATGTGGGATCCTCTCAGACCAGGGCTCGAACCCATGACCCCTGCATTGGCAGGTGGATTCTTAACCATTGCACCACCAGGGAAGCCCCTTTTTTTCATTTTTAATGTAAAATATAAGTAACATAAAATATTATGGTATTATGTAGCAAAATGTACATAACATAAAATATACCATTTTAACCATTTTTAAAGTATACATTTCAGTGGCACTAACTACATCCATAATGTTGTGCAATCATCACTTTCCATTTCCAGAATTTTAAAATCAAATCCAAACAGAAATTCTGCAGTACCTATTAAACAGTAACTTCTCACTCCCAGCAACCCCCAGCCCCTATTTTACTTTTTGTCTTTATGAATTCATCTCTTCTAGGTACCTCATAAAAGTAGAATATTTTTTCTTTTATGTCTTTTTCTTTCACTTAGCATAATGTTTTCAAGGTTCCTCCACATTATAGAATGCATCAGAATTTCATTACTTTTTATAGCTAAATAATATTCCATGGCATATATATACACATTTTTTTTTTTTTTTTTTTTTTTTTTTGCGTGGTGCAGCTTGTGGGATCTCAGTTCCCTGACCAGGGATACAACCTGGGCCCCCTGCGGTGAGAGTGCCCAGTCCTAACCACTGGACCATGAGGGAATTCTAATATATCACATTTTAAAATATCAGTTGGATTTTGCTTTTCTATTCTATCCCACACTTGCTGCTTTTTATTTGGAATGTTTGGACCATTTACCTTTAATGTAATTATTTATATAGTTGGGTTTAAATCTACCATTTTCCTATTGGTTTTCTATTTGTTTCATTTTTCTTTCTTCCTTTTTCCCCACTTCTTCAGGATTCTTTTTTCAGTATAAAATTTTATTTAAAAGGGGCTTCCTGGGCTTCCCAGGTGGCGCAGTGGTTGAGAATCTGCCTGCCGATGCAGGGGACATGGGTTCATGCCCCAGTCCGGGAAGATCCCACATGCCGCGGAGCGGCTAGGCCTGTGAGCCATGGCCGCTGAGCCTGTGCATCCAGAGCCTGTGCTCCGCAACGGGAGAGGCCACAACAGTGAGAGGCCCGCGTATTGCAAAAAAAAAAAAAAAGGGGGGGGGGGCTTCCTTGGTGGCACAGTGGTTAAGAATCCGCCTGCCAATGAAGGGGACACGGGTTCAAGCCCTGGTCCAGGAAGATCCCACATGCCGTGGAGCAATTAAGTCCGTGCACCACAACTACTGAGCCTGCACGCTAGAGCCCACGAGCCACAACTACTGAGCCCGCATGCTGCAACTACTGAAGCCTGTGCACCTAGAGCCTGTGCTCCACAATAGAAGCCACTGCAATGAGAAGACTGTGCACCACAACGAAGAGTAGCCCCCAATCGCCGCAACCAGAGAAAAGCCCATGTGCAGCAATGAAGACCTAACACAGCCAGAAATAAATAAGTTAAAAAAAATTTTTTTTAATATCATATTTTGGGGACTTCCCTGGTGGTCCAGTGGTTGAGACTTTGCCTTCCAATGCAGGGGGTGTGGGTTTGATCCCTGGTCAGGCAGCTAAGATCCCACATGCCTCACAGACAAAAAACCAAAAAACATAAAACAGAAGCAATATTTTAACAAGTTCAATAAAGACTTTTAAAAAAATATTTTTTTCCTCTCTGGAAGTTCTAGCTGAGACTTTATTCATATATGTCTTTTTTCCTATATTTATGTTGTCATATCTTTGTGAGCACATTTATAATTTGTGAATGCATATTTGTAATAGCTATTTTAGCATACATGTCCGCTAATTCCATTTTCTGTTATTTCAGAATTTGTTTCAACTTACTATTTTTTCACCTGGTTATGTGTCACATTTTCCTATTTCCTTGTATGTCTGGTGATATTTTAATTAGATAAAGATTATGAATTCTAGATTTTTTGGTGCTAGATTTTATTGTATTCCTTTAAATAATGTTAGACTTCTTCTGGTAGGCAGCAAGGTTACTTGCAGGTTAGATTTTATCATATTAGGGTTTATTTTAACGCTTTTTTAGGAAGCTTCTAGAATACCCTTAATTCTGAAGTTAATTTAGCCTCACTTCTAAGGCAGAGCCCTTCTAAGGTCTCTACTACATGGCTAAATATTCAACCAGATTTCTCCACTCTGGATGAAGGGAATTCAAACATTTATGGTTCTATGTGATTTCTGGGAATTGTTCACCTTACCTCTTCTAGGAATTAGTCTTTCCTCAGAAGATTTTCATGACAAGAACAAGGTTTTTACCTTATGCATATGCAGATTGATATTCAGCAAAAACTCAAGGGGACACCTATGCAGATTTCTATATCTCTTTCTCTGCTTAGCTCTTTTTTTTTTAAAGCCATTTTTTTTAAAAAAATTATTTTTATTTATTTATTTAGTTGGCTGTGTTGGGTCTTCGTTGCTGTGCACGGGCTTTCTCTAGTTGTGGCGAGTGGGGGCTACTCTTCGTTGCGGTGCACAGGCTTCTCATTGCGGTGGCTTCTCTTGTTGCAGAGCACGGGCTCTAGGTGCGCGGGCTTCAGTAGTCGTGGCTCGGGGGCTCTAGAGTGCAGGCTCAGTAGTTGTGGCGCACGGGCTTAGCTGCTCCGCGGCATGTGGAATCTTCCTGGACCAGGACTCGAACCTGTGTCCCCTGCATTGGCAGGAGGATTCTTAACCACTGCGCCACCAGGGAAGTCCGAGCTCTCTCTCTCTTTTGAACTCTGCTCTTAAGATTATAGCTGCCTGGCCTCCATAAACTGATCTGTTTCCTCGACTCAGCAAGTTGCTGTGTTCCTTTTCCCTCTGCTGTGCCTTTCTCAAGGCAGTAATCTGAGATAATCATAGGGATCCTTTCAGGAATCCAGTTCTACACTGCCAGATGTCTAATGTCTGAAACTTGCTATTTCATATATTTTGCCTGATTTTCTAGTTGTTTATGGTGGGTTGTTGTTTCTAGTTGTTTATGTTTATTAACTGTTAGCAGTTAATCCTTTCTAGGTGGAAATGGAAATTCCCCTCTCAAAAATTTAAAACCATTAAATTGACATGGCAGATAAGACTGAGGAGAAGACATTAGAGGAAGCAATGTGAAAGATGACACTGAAACACCAGAGGTCAGTTTGTGAGACTTTTAGAGACTGAAGTAAAAATATAGCACCATTTTGGGCTTCCCTGCTGGCGCAGTGGTTGAGAGTCTGCCTGCCGATGCAGGGGACGCAGGCTCGTGCCCCGGTCCGGGAAGATCCCATATGCCACGGAGTGGCTAGGCCCGTGAGCCATGGCCGCTGAGCCTGCGCGTCCAGAGCCTGTGCT
>NW_006791811.1:2227194-2244194 GCF_000442215.2 Lipotes vexillifer
AAAAAAAAAAAAAAAAAAAAAAAATATATATATATATATATACACACACACCACATATATAAGCACCATTTTGAATTCCATCCACTCCCACTCCCAATTTTACCCACCAATTGCCCAGGACCTCTTCCCCTGCCTGCTCTAGAGCACTTCTGAGGCCTCTTTATGGCCTAAAGAATATTTTTTTAAGTGCCTTTGAATCAAAAAAAAAAATATTAATGCCTAAATGATATCTTGCTGTTCACAAAGATTAGTGGGGTCCTCCAAGTTCATTTGTCTTCATTTTTTTCCCCTCTATTGAGAGCTTATGTGCTATGAACTTAGTGAAGATTTTTTTTTTTTGGCCGTGCTGTGCGGCATGGGGATCTTAGCTTCCTGACCAGGGATTGAACCTGTGCCCCCTGCGGTGGAAGTGCGGAGTCCTAACCATTGGACTGCCAGGGAAGTCCCTGAAGATATTTTGTAATTGCTTTAAAACTCAAGAATCCAGCGCTAAAAGCAATTAAAAATTGATCTGAACAACACAATGAAAACACAATATATGAAGTTTTTGGCTCTCCCCTTAGTGTACTGTATTGTCAAAGTTTTTTTGGAACTCTGGTTCATTTGGACTTGATTTGGTGGAAGATAGTATGCATTAAGCATAAATTCCCTTGTTGTACAAGAGCAGTCATTCTTCTGTAAGTATAAAACAGCAAAAAGAGATTTTCTTCCCTGTCTTCGTGCTGATGGGAGTGCTGTGGTCTTTGCTATGTGTTCACAATTTGACAAAATGGACAGTACATTTTTCACGTTGTTTCAGCCCATGTAAATTTTTCAAAATAAATGGTTCCTGCTTGCCAAACCTCAGTGAATAACACTGACTTCTTCTCAGTCCACGAAGCTTACCACATGGATTACATATATGCATTACTCACACAGCACAATCACTGGCCCATATGCCAGAGTGAAATATGATTTTACAGTTGCCTCTAGAGCACACATTTTCAGCTTTGGTTCCACATACAAGGAGACAGATTTGCAGGTTTCATTTTCTTACACAGATTCAAACACATTTGCCTCAAGCAGAAATGTACGCTCCATAGTTAGTTCTTTTGTTGTAGGAAATTCTTGCTTCTTTTCAATCTGTCAACTATTAAAAAAAAAAGAGCAACAGTGCACTGTTCCCATCATTAAAACTTAAAACAGGTCCAAAGGAAAATGTGCCTTGGAAATCCTTCACTGATTGGTTTTTGTAGAACAGCTGGAGGTGAGGCCCACGGTACTAATCACGTCCAGTTGCTACTGGTCAAATTGCACATTCAGGAAATTCATAATTAGATGGTTATATCCCCTGAGTTTACCCCGAAGCACTGTTTACAGCTGTTGATTGGTCTTCTTCCTTGTCATTCAAAACAACGGGGGGTGGGGGGGGGGGGGGCACCTTGATACCAAAACCGAGAGAGAGAGAGAGAGAGAGAGAGAGAGAGAGACAGGAGAGGAAAAGGGAAATTGAAATAGAATTTCTAAGTTATGTCTCTAAAATAAACCAAATTGTCTGTGAATGCTGGCCCTCCCTTAAAAAGAAAAACAGCCAGAGAATGTGTATATATTAACATGTATGTGTGTGTCTTTCTCAAAAACATTCAAAAAGGTTTAAAAACATTTTAAAAAGGTGTTCTCCTTAAAAACTGTGCTCTGAAACGTTCATCTGTTTATGTTTCAAAGAGTGTGGATTTAGGGCTTCCCTGGTGGCGCAAGTGGTTGAGAGTCCGCCTGCCGATGCAGGGGACACGGGTTCGTGCCCCGGTCTGGGAAGATCCCACATGCCGCGGAGTGGCTAGGCCTGTGAGCCATGGCCGCTGAGCCTGCGCATCCGAAGCCTGTGCTCCGTAACGGGAGAGGCCACAACAGTGAGAGGCCCGCGTACCACAAAAGATAAAAAAAAAAAAAAAAAAAAAAAAGAGTGTGGATTTAAAATTAACTGCTACTACCCGGACTTCAAGGATTAAATTTTAATATTTCATGTAAATTGTATATGTTTCCTTATTCTATTTGCTTCTCTACCTGCCAGCCTTGGAATTATTAGGTAAGTAATGTAATGCCAGAATTTGTAGCTCAAAGCGTTTGTCGATCCTTTGCTGGTTATTAGCAAATTTCTCAGTTCTGTATCAGAAGATCTGACTTCTAATCTATACTTTGGAACAGCAGGGTTTCTTAGGATCTTTACTTCTTTATTAGGTAGTTTTAGGGAAAATGGGAAAGAGAAAATGCTCCAGGAGCCGAACTGTGGTGAGGAATATATATCATTAGTTTCCTAGTAATCCCATACCACTAACTGTTGATTCATTGATCTAATAGAAATAAACAGAGGTTAAGTGCCACATGCTAGTTAAGCAAATAAAAGCCAAATAGAATTCCTCAAAAAGTCAAATATAGAATTACCACATGATCCATCAATTCCACTTCTGGATACCCGAAAATATTGTAAACAGGTACTCAGACAAGTACTTGTATACCAATTTTCATAGCACCACTGTTTTCAATAGCTCAAAGGTAGAAACAATCCAAATGTTCAGCAATGGATAAATAAAGTGTGCTACACACATACAATGGGATAGTCTCAGCCATAAGAAGGAATAAAGTACTGATACATGCTACAACATGGATGAATCTTGAAAACATGGCAAGTGAAAGAAAGCAGACACAAAAGTCACACATTGTATCATTCCGTTTATATGAAGTATCCAGAATAGATAAATCTATAGACACAGAAAGCAGCTTGGTGGTTGCCAGGGGCTGAGGAAAGGAGAGAATTAACAATAACTGCTTAATGCATACAGGGTTTTATTTTCGGGTGATGAAAATATTTTGGAACTAGATGGAGGTGGTTAGTTACACAACATTGGGAAGGTACTTAATGTAAATGCCACTGAGTTGTTCACTTTAAAGTGATTAATTTTATGTTGTGTGAATTTTACCTCAATAAAAAAGTAAAGAAAAAAAAAGAAAAAGAAAAAGAAATAACGCGTGTTTCCTCTAAGGACCTAGCACTTCTTGGAGGCTACAGAACTTGATGTTCCTAACAGAGTTGTAGGTAGGACCACAATCTAGCAAAACAATCTATCTGGGCTTCACTTTTTCCAAAAGCCAATTTAAAATGTTAATTCATTATTCAAAACAAGACTTGTAAACATGGCAATAATCATTTTCATATGTTTTCCTCCAGAAACAGGTCCTTACATGAACTATAGGTTCATTCTGAGCTCCACTTTCAAATTCTGCCCCGATCTTTCTTAACGTACATGTTAAACCAGTACATTACTGAAGCTTCATGTAAATTTGACATTTCTCAGTTATTAAATGATAACCCCTCATGTCAAATAGAACCTCCTTCTTCCCCAGGAACTTTTCTTCCCCTCCTTAATTTCACTAAGGAGGGGGTTCGGTAGCAGAGGAGTTGTAGTATAGTCTGTTCTTATCTTAAGGAAAAAGAGAGCTTAGAAGCAGAAAGAAAAGGACAGGGGCATTTCAGATTAAATTACTTTTTCAAAAACATACAAATAAAGCTGTAGCAAAGAAAATACACACAAGCAAAAGGATAAAATGCGTGAAGTTAGGCATGAGAGATTGCCCTCCACCCAGGGAAGTGTGCATGTTCTTCCTGGCTCTCAGGTGTGGCTGGAGAGGTAGTCTGCATCATCTCTCTCCTGGGAGAGCATGAGAAGATAGGGCACAGACAGCCTGTCTGATGTCACCATATCGGTCCTCAGGGGTAGAGACTTCTGGGCAGACCACCATTCACTGAACTGTCACTGCGTGACATATACCAGCAGCTGGAGCTGAGCTCTGATGAACAGATCACTCAAGACCAAGCAGCCAGAGAGAGGAACAAGCTGAACATTCAGAACAGGCTATCTATGAATTACAGTTGCTGGAGGGCAGAGAACATAACTTAAAACTTGGACAGAAAGGATAAGAGAACTACCTAAAGAGATACAGGGGCTACACAAAATAGACTTTCTTTATATAAAAACAACAACAAAAACATGATTTTTAAACTTAAAATTCATTAGTGAAGAAAATAGTAACTGTTGAAATTCAACTAGTAGCCTGGAAACTGGATGCAAGAATATTACAAAGCTCAGAGGAAAAAAATGTAAATCATGAATACAGAGATGGAAGGGAGGTTTAAGGACACTGACATGAGACTGGAGTGCCAGAAAGGGAAGATGATGCACATGAAGGAGAGGACATATTTAAATAAAACAAAATGAAGCGTGCAAACAAAACATATTTCCCTGGATTGAAGAAAGGATACCAAGTTTCAGGCAGGAATGATGAGAAGAGATTATATCTATGCCTATGTCTATATCTATATCTATCTTTGTCATCATATATATAGATAGCTATAGATATATACACACATCTATACCTATTTATGCATATATAATATTTCTTTAAATGTGTATATACACATATATATGACTAGACATATCTTGCTAAAAATTGTGAGCTCCAAAGATAAAGAGAAAAATCTTATTCTTTTTGTGTAAAAGTTTGTAAGTTATTTATTTTTGGCTGCCTTGGGTCTTCATGGCCGCATACAGGCCTTCTCTAGTTGCAGTGGGCGGGGACTACTCTTCATTGCGGTGCGCGGGCTTCTCATTGCAGTGGCTTCTCTTGCTGTGGAGCCTAGAAGGCGGCTCTAGGCGCACAGGCTTCAGTAGTTGCAGCACCTAAGCTCAGTAGTTGTGGCTTGCGGGGTCTAGAGCGCAGGCTCAGTAATGGTGGCGCATGGGCTTAGTCGCTCTGCAGCATGTGGGAACTGCCCAGACCAGGGATCGAATCCGTGTCCTCTGCATTGGCAGGCGAATTCTTAACCACTGTGCCACCAGGGAAGTCCCTGTAAGTTACTTATAAAGGAAAAAGATTAGATTGTCATGAAATTCTCTTTTGCAACACTAGGAAGCTAGAAGACAATGGAATACATTTTCAACTTAAAAATGTATTTCATCTGTTAGGGTACAAGAAAGATGTTTACAGATACATAAGGATTCAGGGAAGTCACACATCTCATTACTCATCTGGGAAAAATACTAGAAAAAGACTTTATTAATTAAAAACAAGCAAACTAACAAAACAGAGACTTGAAGAAGAGAGAAAGCCATAGTGAGCAACAGAGTTGTGATATTTAATTAAAAATAGGTGAACAATGATAGACGGGGAATGTGTAACTAAATAAAGATTCTAGAAATAGAGAAGTGTAATAAGAAGGAAACTTCTCATAATAATCTGGAATTTAAAGAACTAAACCACCTTAGGAAAACTAAAGAACTGTAGTGAGGAGGGGCATGAGAAAGAAGGAAGCAAAAGTATTCCAAAGGCTTCAACTCTTGGCAGGAGAGTAAGGAGGAAGTTGCAGCTGAAGTCTTTTTCACATTGAAGATCGTGGGTGAAGAGCGATAATGGAGTAATGGAAATTCTCAGTTGGGGAAACGTTGGTGTCTTCTTTTCATGAAATACTAGGGAAATATCTGTCTGATTTTATGACAACTGGGAAAAGACAAGTAACAATTAATGAAATGTAAACGAAGAGCAAAATCTTAAAGGAGGCGTGGTGTTACTAATACCATGGAACATGGAATTTGAGTTTCAAATCTCTAAACAGAAAAAAGAGGGGCACTTTGTAATGATAAAAAGCACAATTTATGAAGAAAATAAAACAGTCCTAAGTTTATATACATGAAACAACATAGAAGCCAAACAAATTTTTTAAATTATTAGAAACTCAACTGTTAAATAAAATATTACAGTAAAGGACTTCAATATCAGAATTGGCCAATTCTGATAGACAGACAAGTAGATATAGGTAGACAGACAGAAAAAGACATAGAGGAATTAAATAATACAGTCACAAAGCTTGTTTTATATGGATACAGTCATCCTCATAATTTGTAAATTTGGAACTTGTGAATTTGCCCCCTTGTGAAAATGTGTTTGTAACCCCCAGATCAGTATTTATAGAACTTTTCCATCCCTCACAGACACGTGCAGAGCAGTGAAAAACTTGAGGTCAAATAAGGTGACACTCTGCCTTCTTATTTCAACTCTCATATTATAGAAGTGTCCTCTTCCCAGTCTATTTCGATCAGAATTTGGGCATTTGGGTGCTTTTTGTTGGTGACTTCACTGTTTAGATTGGTCGCCCAAGTGCCAAATTGCCGCCTGGGGTCCTACATGCAAGAAGGCTATGATGTGCCTTGCAGAGGCAATAAATATGGTAGATAAATTTTATCTAGGCATGAGCTTCTGTGGTACTGGCTGTGGAATCAATGTTAATGAGTCACCAGTACACATTAAATAAGGAGTCTTTAAACAGAAACACATAAGGAAGGTTATGTATTGACCAGTTGACAAAGATGTTGCAACCAGAGGTTCACAGGAATCTAGCCCTGTATCTCCCACAGGAGCAAAGGTTCAGTCTTCACAGTGTCTTCATAGGACATAACTACTGTGAATAATGAGAACGAACTGTATTAAGATTTAGAGAGAACTTTAAGGTCCTCAAAGAAATTCCTTTTTTTTAAAATATATTCCATGGAAGACTTCTAAAAGTTACTTATGTGTTTTTCCTTAAAGAAGTCCTCATTATGATTTCCTGATCATAACCCACTAAATTTAAAAATAAATAAAAAGGGTACAAAAACTTCAAATACATTGCATCAAGAAGTATGTATCTATGTATTCCCTGAATTTAAAGAAATGTTAAAAACTGTCAAAAAAAAACAATGAAAAAATTAAAATTATCTAGAAAGCAATGAATATAACATTTCCCACTAAAGTTTATGGAATTTGGTAAAAGCCACATCCACAGAAAAAAATTATAACCTTAAATTCTTCATTATTAAGGAATAAAGATATTAAAATATAGAAGCTTTATAATCACTTACAAAAATTAGAACAACAAAAAAACTAAGAAGGGAGAATTAAGAGAGGGAAAACCTGAAATTAAAGAAATAGAAAACAAAAACAGTATAAAAAATAAAAAGCTCAAAAATCACTTCATTTGAATAACACACAAAAAGAGAAACCATTTTTATTTGAGATTAAGGAAAACAGGGAGAGTAAAAAACATACAAGATTGTGAATGAGAAAGAGTACATAAAGACAAATGCCAAAGAGAACAAAAGAAATAAAACGTTATGTGCAACTCTATAATTTGAAATCTACATGATTTCCTAGCAAACAATATGTATAACAATCCAAGTAAAGACAGAAAACTTGAATAAACCGCTATATAAGCGTTTTTTTTTAAGTGATTTAAGATTTAGCATTTACAAAGGCAGCAGGATCAAATGTCTTCATATCTGAATTCTAAGAAAACTTAAAGTAAATAATTGCAAGATCTTAGAAAAAAATAGGAAGTACCCCAATTCATTTGATTAAACCAGGAGAATTTTAATACCAAAACCCAACAAAGAGAATGTCAAATAGTAATGCATGTGACCGAAGAGGGTTTATTCCAATAGTACACTCTCAGGAACTCTAACAACATAATTTTAATACTTTTTCATTTGAAATCATGTCAAACTCACAGAACAGTACAAGAACAGTACAAAGAACTCTCATGTACCCTTTACCCAGAGACATTATTCAAGTTTTGCCAACTCTCCCAGTAACATTCTTTAGGAGGGGGATCCACCCAGGATCATGTGTTGCAACTAGCTTTGTCTAGTCTCTGGGAACAGGTCCTCAGCCCTCCCTTGACTCTCATGACCTTAATATTTCAAAAGATCACAGGCCAGTTATTTTGTAGACTCCTTGTGCTTGTCTGATGTGTCTTCACAATAACATGAAGATTATGTGTATTGGGCAGGAACCACATATTCATAGAACGATGTGTGATGTTGCATCCCCTTGAGGGGCACTTGAAGTTGATTTGCCCCATGTCTGGTAGTTCACTCACTAGAGTAAGGTGGCATTGCCCAGATGTCTCCACTATAAAGTTTCTCTTATTTCCTTTGTAATTAATAAGTATTTTTGTGGGAAGATACTTTGACACTAGTAAATATCCTGTCCCCTGTCCAACTTTCACTCCTTAGTTTCTTGCAATGCTTTTGCCTAAATTGTATGGACTAAAGCATTCTTATTTTATTCAATAGGTTGCAATCCTTTACTATTATTTTATTTATTTATTTATTTATTTATTTATTTTTGCAGCACGCGGGCCTCTCACTGTTGTGGCCTCTTCTGTTACAGAGCACAGGCTCTGGATGCACAGGCTCAGCGGCCATGGCTCACGGGCCTAGCCGCTCTGCGGCATGTGGGATCTTCCAGGACCGGGGCACGAACCCGTGTCCCCTGCATCAGCAGGTGGACTCCCAACAACTGTGCCACCAGGGAAGCCCTACTATTATTTATTTTGATGATCAAATTTTTCCATGTTTTGGTCAGTAGGCGCATCTAAAGCTTGTTTCTATGTCTTTCGGTAGATCCCCATCTTTCTGTGATCATGACCTTACTTTCTGTCACAGCAAGATATTCCAGGCTTATCTTTTACTTTCCCTGCCTTGCCCTTGAAATCAGCCATTTCCAGAAGAAGGCGTGATTCACCTTAAAAGAAAATGTATTTAGAAACCAAGATCTGGGCACTAGGTGTGCTCCTTGCTATTGAGATATCACTGCTCCCAGGCTCTCTAAGTGGATAGAGCTAGTTAATACACAAATTAAAACCACAAAAACCACTTTAGGGCCCACTGAAATGACTGTAACTGGGATTTCCCTGGTGGTCCAGTGGTCAAGAATCCACCTTGCAATGCAGAGGACACAGGTTCGATCCCTGGTCAGGGAAGTAAGATCCCACATGCTGCGGGGCAACTAAGCTTGCATGCCGTAACTACTGAGCTTGTGCACCTCAACTACAGAGCCTGCGTGCCACAAACTACAGAGCCCACTTGCCCAGTCTGCGTGCCACAACTAGAGAAGAGAAAACCTGCACGCCACAACTAGAGAGAAGCCCATGTGCCACAACGAAAGATCCTGCATGCCTCAACGAAGATCCCACGTGCCACAACTAAGACCTGACACAGCCAAAAATAAACAAAATAAATAAATAAGTAATAAATAAATCTTTAAAAAAAATAACTGTAATAAAAAAGACAGCTGATAACAAATGTTGGAGAGGTTATGGAGAAACTGGAACCTTCATACATTGCTGATGGGTGTGTAAAATTGTACAGTCACTTTGAAAACAGTTTGGTAGTATCTAAAAAAGGTTAAACACAGAGTAACTATATGATGGCAATTCTACTCTTAGATAAACACCAAAGAGAACTGAAAATACATTCACACAAAAAAACTTGCATGTGAATGTTCATAGCAGCATTGTTCATAATAGACAAAAAGTAGAAACAACCCAAATATCCATCTGCTGAAGAGTGGATTAAAAAATGTGATATATCCATACAGTGGGATGTTACTTGGCAATAAAAAGAAATGAAGTACTGATACATGCTACACCATGGATGAACCTCTGTTGTGGATTGAATGGTGGCCCCAAAAGATTGTTCATGTCTTTATTTCTGGAGCCAAAAAGGGTCTTTACACCTGTAATTCAGTTAAGAATCTTGAGATGAGGAGATCATCCTGATTTATTCAGGTGGGTCCTAAATTCTATGACAACTGTCCTTATAGAAAGGGTAGAAGGAGACCTGAGAGACAGAAGAGGAAAAGACAAATACACACACAAAAGGCTGTGTAAACACAGAGGCAGAGATTGCGGTGATGTGGTCGTAAGCCAAGAATGCCAAGGAATGCTGACAGCCACCAGAAGTTGCAAGAAGTAAGCTAGATTCCCCTCTAGAGCCTTCTAGGGGAATATGTAGCACTGCCAACACCCTGATTTTGGACTCTGGCTCCCAGAACTGTGAGGCAATAAATTTCTGTTGTTTTAAGCTACCCATTTTGTGGTAATTTGTTATTACCTCAGGAAACTAATACAACCTCAAGAACATTAAGCTAAGAAAATAAGGCTAGAAACCAAAGGCTACACATTATAGGATTCCATTTATATATGATTTCATTGATATGAATTTTTCAGAAAAGGCAAATCTATAGTCAGAAATCGGATCAGTGGTTGCCAGGGACTGAGATGGGAGAAAGAATTGACTAAACAGCCATAAGGAAACATTTTGGCAAGATGGAAAAGTTCTAAAACCGAATTTTGTGGTGATGGATGCACAACAATATAAATTCATTGAAAACATTAAATTGTACATTTACATTGGATATTTTATGGTATGTATGTTATACCTCAATAAAACTATTAAAAAATTAAAAACTGAAATATAAAAAATTAGAAATAAATTGGATAAGGAAAGCAAAGAACATATACAGAGAAACCTGGTAAATAATTTTTTCCCTCTATGGGTGTGGGAGGCATTCTTAACTAAGATGGAGAATCTTAAGGTGTATTTCTATATAGAGACATATATTTATGTATAAAATTTTAATTTTAGGGTGGGAAAAATTGGTGAAAGGGGTCAAAAGGTCAAACTTCCAGTTATAAAACAAATCATAGGGATGTAATCTACAGCATGGCCACTATAGTTAATACTGTATTGCATATTTCAAATTTGCTAAAAGAGTAGATCTTAAAAGTTCTCATCACAAGAAAAAATTTTGTAACTATGTACTGTGACATGTTAACTAGACTTGTTTTGGTGATCATTGCACAATATATATAAATATCTCACCATTATGTTGTACACCTAAAACTAATTCAACGTTACATGTCAATTTTACCTCAAAAAAAAAGAAAGAAAAAGAAAAGCAAGTTGTAGAGAAGTATGTAAATTTTTAAGAAGTTATGTATTTATACATATATGTGTATAAACATGTATGTGTGTGTCTACGCATCTTTCCATTATAAAAGTACCGTTTCCCATTGTAATTAATAAGTAATATGTGGGATGCGTCTTTGAAGCCAAATGAATGTCTTGTTTTCCAACTACCTTTAATCCAGTGGATTTTGCATCTTTGCCTAATTCAATTATTACATTGAGTGGTTGCAAATGAATGTTTTTTTATTATTTGAGATAAACTTTGTTGAAGTACACTGAATCATTTAAAAAACGCTGTTTTACTACTGAAGCCCTCGTGCCTAGAGCCTGTGCTCCGCAACAAGAGAAGCCACAGCAATGAGTAGCCCACGCTCGCCGCAACTAGAGAAAGCCCGTGCACGGCAAAAAAGACCCAATGCAGCCAAAAATAAAAATAAATAAAATAAAATAAAAACCCTGTTTTTGTTTTATAGCAAGTTTTGAAGGCCGAATGATCTACATAATGGCTTCCTTTCTCTTTAACTTGGCCTGGGTAGACCTAAAATAAATAGGCTTACATCATGCTTGCTCATTGTCTCCATGACCAAACTGAATACAGCTGACATTTTCTGTTTTCTCTTAGACTGACACTTCCAGAAAAAGTATTATAACATATTAGCCAATGAGACAAGTAAATTACACTTTTGATTTTGGCATCGACATCAGCAGCATTGATTAGTAAAACTTACCAGAATAAAATTTTATTAATCTAATCTCTATTTTTCTGCACTTGACAGTTGCTTTTTGAAGTTTCTGCCAAGGCTGGTTCGGTGATATTAGCCACAACTAGTATTTTTATGAGTACAACATTCAAAATCTCTCTCTATAAAATAAATTAGAAAATTTCACAATATTGCATTTTTTTACTGTCTGGTTTTTGATGTTAAATACTTAGATTATTTGAAAATAAACTAGACTCTTTGGAGTACAAGTGACTAGTACAACATACATTTATCTCAGTTCAAATTGCATCATCCAAAATCATTTTTCAAGAGAATCACCATGTACACAAAAGAGCTTTAAAGTTTGTTCAAATGATAAGGTTTATGCTTTATTGCTGTATTAAAGATTTAACTGAACCAGTTTGCAGGGCAGAAATAGAGACACAGATGTAGAGAACAAATGTATGGACACTAAGGAGGGAAAGCGGTGGGGTGGTGGTGGTGGTGGGATGAACTGGGAGATTGGGATTGACATGTACACACTGATGTGTATAACATAGATAACTAATAAGAACTTGCTGTATAAAAAAATAAAAGAAAAAGATTTAACTGAAAAGAATCAAGCAAGGAAACTTTTTGCTTGGAATGAGGAGAATAAGTCCTAAATCCCATACTGTTGTATTTCAAAGAGTTACTTCTCTAAGTAAAATGGAAACTTTTAGCACAATGTAGACTCGTAGTATTTTACCAATGAAAACATAGAATTAAAAAGTAAACTCTTTTTTTAACTTATTTTTTTATTGAAGTATATTTGATTTACAATGTTGTGTTAATTACTGTTGTAGAGCAAAGTGATTCAGTTATACATATATATGTTTTTTTTTTAAATATTCTTTTCCACTATGGTTTATCATAGGATATTGAACATAGTTCTCTGTGCCATGCAGTAGGACCTTGCTGCTAAAAAGTAAACTTTTAATTAGAAAGTTTCATACAATTTAATCTATTTCGAAGCATTAAGAGATCTCATTGAGGGATTGGGTGAATAAATATTTGAACATTCTACAAACAATAAATGCTGGAGAGGGTGTGGAGAAAAGGGAACCTTCTTGCACTGTTGGTGGGAATGTAAATTGATACAGCCTCTATGGAGAACAGTATGGAGGTTCCTCAAAAAACTACAAATAGGGCTTCCCTGGTGGCGCAGTGGTTGAGAGTCCACCTGCCGATGCAGGGGACGCAGGTTCGTGCCCCAGTCTGGGAAGATCCCACATGCCGCAGAGCGGCTGGGCCTGTGAGCCATGGCTGCTGAGGCTGCACGTCCGGAGCCTGTGCTCTGCAATGGGAGAGGCAAATAGAACTACCATATGACCCAGCAATCCCACTACTGGGCATATACCCTGAGAAAACCATAATACAAAAAAGTCATATACCACAATGTTCATCGCAGCACTATTTACAATAACCAAGACATGGAAGCAATCTAAGTGTCCATCAACAGATGACTGGATAAAGAAGATGTGGCACATATTACAATGGAATATTACTCAGCCATAAAAAGAAACAAAATTGAGTTATTTGTAGTGAGGTGGATGGACCTAGAGACCGTCATACAGAGTGAAGTAAGTCAAAAAGAGAGAAACAAATACCGTATGCTAACACATATATATGGAATCTAAAAAAAAAAAAAGAAAAGAAAAGGTTCTGAAGAACCTAGGGGCAGGACAGGAATAAAGACACAGACAGATAATGGACTTGAGGACAAAGGGAGAGGGAAGGGTAAGCTGGGACAAAGTGAGAGAGAGGCAGGGACATACACACACTACCAAATGTAAAATAGATAGCTAGCGGGAAGCAGCCGCATAGCACAGGGAGATCAGCTTAGTGCTCTGTGACCACCTAGAGGGGTGGGATAGGGAGGGTGGGAGGGAGACGCAAGAGGGAGGAGATATGTGGATATATGTATATGTATAGCTGATTCACTTTGTTATAAAGCAGAAACTAACACACCATTGTAAAGCAATTATACTCCAAAAAAGATGGTAAAAAAAACCCATGAACATTCTGAAAAAATGTTTTGATTTTTCTCAACTTTGAACTGAAGGTGATTTTAGGTTCACAGAGTTAAATAAAGCAAATGTTTCATATGCCAGGATGTCGTAGTAGATAAAATGAAGAACTTAACTTTGGAGGTTTGAATTCTGGTCCCACCTTAGTCCATGGCTTGCACGATTGTAAAGAGGGGTAGTTGAATTAAGAGGAAAAATTATAATCTCCTTTTATGCTTAAAATTCTATACCATTAGATCAGTAATGGTGTGTACTCACCAAAAATGGCAGCATGTAATTCATCATTCATAAAATATGCATTCAGCATATACCATGTGCCAGGCACTGCTCTAGGCACTGGGAATACAGTTCACCGACCTTCTCAAATACAGAGGTACAGATATATCCTGTTAATATAATAGGTATTTAGTAAATCTTAACTTATAAGACATATTATACTCATTCAATAAATTATACTCTTGTTCCCACCATTCCACTGAAACTACAATCAACGACCTCTATGCAGCAAAAACTAATCATCAATTCCGTTTCCATCAGTTAGATCTGTCTGTAGCATTTGACCCAGTTGAACATTCCCTCCTCCTTGAAGCATTTTTCCCTCTTGGTTACCAGGACACCATTCCATGGTCCTGCTATCACAATGGCTGCTTCTTTTCAGTTTTCTTCACTGTTTCTTTCCATCCCTCCTGATCTGTAAATATTGGAGGGCTCCAAAATCCATCCTACTACCTCTTTTATTCTCTACTTTCACTTACTCCCCAGGTGATTTTTATTTTAGCTACCCTGACAACTCCCAAATTCATAGCCTCAGCTTCACTTCTTCCCTGAACTCCAGAATGACATATTAAGTACCTATTTGACAACTGTACTTGGATTAAAATTCAAATGCCGTTATCCCCTTGCTCACTCTGAGACTCTGAGCTTTACATGAGAAGATTCATTGGGGAGTATATATGGGACCAATATCTGTGATGGCTGAGGCTGAAGGAAGCAACACTGAAAAGTGGAAGATGCTGAACTGTTGATGCAGTTACAACAGAGGCCTCAGCTGATCTTATAGTGAGCTCTGGAGCCGAACTCTCCCAACTATTCCAGTTGAGGCAAGAGAGATCTGTACCACTGCATGAAGTCATTATCAGATGCAGGCTGCCCCCAGAGAGGAGGGTAACCTTGGGCAAGGTAGCTTCCTCCTATCAAGAGCAGGTCCTAGGGAGGACTCAGCTGTGAACCCTCAAGCATCCAACATTCATGGCAGCTGAGGGAATGAGTGTCTCTTGCTGAAGGGAGATCTGGGTGGCACAGCACAGCTTCTACTATAACCACCCAGTATCTGGTAGCATCTCATTCGCATCACTTTCCATCCTTTATGCAGTTTAATTTTTTTCCTCAGGGTATATACTATGTGTTTTACTTATTTGTTTGCTGGTTATTCGCTACTAGAATATAACACCATAAGAGCAGAAACTTTTTCTCTTTCTTCTTTAATCCTATATCCCCAACATCTAGAAACAGTGCCTGGAACACAGTAGGTGCTCAATAAAAATTAGTCAATGAGTAAATAAATGTATCACACATTTACTCTATGCTAGAAACTATGCTATGTTCCAGGAATACAGAAGGAAGAAGACAGACGCTATCCTTATGGAACTGACAATCTCGTAAAAATGACATACATATATAGCACACATGGATAAAATATGCATATATAAACAATATTTTTAAAAGTGCAGTTATAGCCAAATGCTGTTATCTAGTATTTTACTAATCTATCTAGATTCAGCACATCTGGTGATCTATCATACAAAATTCTTTACTAAATGACAACGTCAGAGACTAAAAAACAGTGGAAATTTTAGTTAAAGAGTTATTTATTGTTCCTGCTAATTTTTGGAAAGGAAAGTTAGATCTCTGGGACACATATCTTCTGCCCAGTTTGGGAGGAAAGAATGAAGGACAAAATAAGAGAGAGACTAACTCAGAGAAAATGAATATGTACTTACTTAACTGGAATTTTTATCGACCAGCATCCTGTTTTCTGAAATGATGGAAAGCAAGGCTAAAACTGTATCTAAATAGATAAGGGAAAAAATGCTTGTAATGAATGGATAATTCCAAGTCACTTTATACATACAAATATAATTTTTCCATTACTTTAGTTTCAGCGACAGTTAAAATATAAAAAAGGACTAGGAAATAACACTCCAGCTTTTATGTCATTGTGGAATCATAGATTCACAATGAACCACATAACTTTGCCTTATAGAGCTTCAGCAAGATGAATCCTGTTTCCCCCTCTACTTGTTTTATTTGAAACATGAAAGCCTTTCACTCTGCACTGTCTGTGCGGTAGTGAACATGACAACCTATATTTCAATTCTTGGGCTGTCATAAACAAGATACTTGGCATTTCTAGAATAACTTGCATGAGAAATCTAAAATTGCTCTATATTTATGAACTTGCCAGCCTCTTTGTTTTCTTGCACATTATTGTTACAATGCGTGAAATGTAATCTGGGGGTGAGTAGGTTTATGCACCCATCTTCTATGTGCCACTTCATCCTAGAGCAATGTAAGCCTGGAGAAGATTGTAGTCCATGTAAATTTCTACCTTAAGAGTGAAAAAAAAACCCAAAACAAAAAAATTTTTAATGCTCATGGGGTAATAAAACCAATGGGTCTTACTATTCTTCACTCAGACAGTTTGATGTGGTCCTCTATTAAAACAAATTTTAGGTTTCTGAAGAATATCTTAACTGTCAATTTTACATGGATTTACTGAGATGTCACCTCTATTCTTGGATATGTTTTATAAAAGAATAGGTGATTACTAGTCTTGTATTAGAGTATGCCGATGCAGTCTAATTATATCATTGCTTTGATGACTAATCGTTAGATGACAAGGTCCTTACAGGGGGTCTTTCAGAGCACAATAAATATTAGAACTCTACAAATTATCCTTGTTGACAATTAATTAATCATCCTCTTATAATTGGAGGTGATACCTGAGTACCTCTAAGCACAAAAGGGCTGCTGCATCCCCTCAGTTCTAGAGTCAACAATATTTGATAAGATCAGCTGTGGACGGTTACAGAATTTTATAAAAAGAAGTGACAGGAAATGATCTCTTACTCTGAACTCAAATGTACTGGTATATCAGGTATCACAGAAGCAGCTCTAATGTGCCTAATACCTCACATACCATTGCACCCGTGTCTGCCTCACTCTATTTATACTTCTGTCTCTCTTCTGTTCCTCTCTCAGTATCACATTCTTAATCTGCTTTCTTTGAGCCTTCCTGCTTTTTCCCTTGTTTTGTGTATTTTTCTTCTTTTCCTGGTCCCAGGTGTTTCATGTGAACTGACCAGAAAGTATATTTCAAGTGTATATTTTATGGTTTTCTAATATTTTCC
>NW_006791811.1:2244204-2257623 GCF_000442215.2 Lipotes vexillifer
AATTTATTTTCCTATTGACTGTGTTAAAAACAGGAGAGTAAAATTTTTTTAATTTCCTTAATTTAAAACCTTTTCAATTATGTGTAGATCTTGACTTTTATGAGCTGTAGTTTAAGTTGGAATAAAAAGCTTACTTACTTCAGGTTTGGTCAGTGTTCTAAGACTAGATCCCTGCCCATAGTACATGTCCAATAAATGATTTTTGGATGAATGTTGAATATACAAATACTAAATTGTTACTATGGTATTATTTTTTTAAACATCTTTATTGAAGTGTAATTGCTTTACTATGGTGTGTTAGATTCTGCTGTATAACAAAGTGAATCATCTATATATATATATATATATATATATATATATATATATATATACACACACATATATCCCCATATCCCCTCCCTCTCGCATCTCCCTCCCACCCTTCCTATCCCACCCCTCCCCAGGTGGTAATTAATAGGTAGTCTTGCAGCATGCAGCATCCCCCAGACACAGGTAGACATTTATTAAAACCTAAATCTCCAGAGGGTGTTGCTTATCTGTTTTTGCTCATCTGCATATCAAAATCTCGACAGTAATGGCCAGGTAAAGTTCACCTGGATGAGATTTCTATGAGTAACCATACCTAGAGGGGTTCTTTCATTAGAAATCTATGAACACTCAAAAGTGCTGAGAACCGCATGTGCATTATCTTACATGCTTCTGTTCAGTGAACTCCAAAACAATGCTTCTTAAACTGTAATGTGCATATTATTCACCTGTTTGCAGATTCCGGTTCAGCATGTCTGAGGAAGAGCTTGAGATGCGATGTTTCCAACAAGCTCCCGGGTGACGCTGCTATGGTTGGTCCATGGATCACACTTCGACTAGCAAGGGTCTAAAGATAATGGGAGTTCGTAACAAAAGTTTTGCTGTCACCCTTCAGTTCATTCTCACTAAGGAATTGTTGATAAGCCTTAGCTAGTGGGGGTCTGGCCTGTATTCTCTCCTGTCATCTGATCTGTCCTGGGGTGTCTGTGTTTGCTGCAAAACTTTGTTACTGATGACACAGAGTCCTTAGGATTGACTTAACCCCGGGAACAGCTGCTGGTTCCTAACTGTAACTCCAAGTCCAGTAGGAAGATGAATTATTCATCTTTTGGGAGCCTCCCTAGGTCCCTACACATCCATAGATTTATTTTTCTTTGGTTGTTCATTGACCCAGTACAATACCTCCCCCGCTTCTCTAAAGAGTTGACACCAAGAACAACTTGAAAATCTTGATAGTCTGTTGACTTTAGTTTGAGAAAGATTATTTCCTTCAAGATAAGGTGGGAGAACATAATATATAAATGAAGAATGAGGGAGCAAAGTAAAAATAAGGATAAATGCTAAGAAGTGGAATTATCTTCCTCTCTGGTTTCCCTCTTCGTCCTTCCTTTTTGCATTCTACTATGGAGAGGAAGACAATTTCGTAGGCACTTAGAGCCTCAACTCCCTCCATGCTAGCACACTGATTAATCCTTGAGATCTTTCTCACATTTTATTAAGAAGCATTTTTTCTAGAGATCCATAATAGTCAATGGTCAGGTTATTTGAAGTCTAGAATATACAATATTGCTCATTTTGCCATTTAGATAATATGCTTTGGGGTGACTGAGTGCACTGGGAATTTGATCTAAAGGCAAGTGAATGGGGTATTTGCATTCAATGCTTCCTTTTTTTTTAATTTCAGGGGAAAAGAATCAGGTAATTACTGTAATTACTGCACTGATGGTTCAGTGGGGGCCAAAATGAAATCCATTACAAATTGAAAAATGTAAAAAAAAAAAAAGCTTTAACAAATTTCTCTATAAACTATTTCCTGTAGCTCTCTAGTCTATTCCCTGAGCAGGTAGGATGGGGCATAAACTTGTCAGTTAAAGAGATTTTAATACCTTTAGGTTTCAGACTGACTACTTGGCTCTTTGGCCAGGCACCCATAGGCAGCAAACAAGCTGCACGGCCACTTACGGTGGCCCGTGAGGCAGAACCTAGGACCCAAGTGCCTGAATGCTTCCTTCTCTACTCCTTCCCTTATCTTCTCACCTCCTCCCCCAAAGAGCTGCTACTTCCCCTTTCTCTTTAAGTAGACACAAACTTCCTTTATGTCATATCCTGAGTTACCATTCCCATGACTCACGTTAGAGCTCTATGGACTGAGTCTGCTGTGTCTGACCATCAAGTGTAGTCTTGCCCTGAACTAAATTACTCCCCAGACGGAGCAACTTAAGATGACAAATGTTTAGAATCTCACATGGCTTCTGAGGGTCAGGAATCCAGAAGTGGCTTAGCTGGGTGGGTTGCCCTCCAGCTCTTGCCCAGGACTACAGTCTCTGAAAACCTGACTGGAACTAGAGGATGTGTGTCCAAGCTGTCATGTGGCTGCCGGAAGGAGGCTTCAGTTCCTCACAAGAAGGCCTTTCCACGGGGCTGCTCACAACAGGGCTTCCCCCAGAGTGAGTGATTCGAGAAAGAGTGACCAAGATAGGAGCTGCAGTCTTCTATAAGCTAATCCCAGGAGTGACTCACTTCTGCCATATTCTGTCCACCACACAGACCGAGCCCGGTACAACGTTGGGAGTGCAGGGACAGGACAAGTGTGTGCGTGCCAGGAGGCAGGGATCAATGCGGGCTTGGTTTGGAGGCTGGCCACCAGGTTTTCTGCCAGTGTTCCTCAACAGGAGTAGCACTGCCATATGTGACAGTTCTTGGTTGGGTGGGATGGTCCCAGGCATGGTTGGACATTTAACATCCCTGACCTTCACCCAGTAAATGCCAGCAGCACTTCATAATCAGTCATAATCAAAAGTGCCCCCCTCAATATTTTCAACATGGCTTGTATTCATGCCCGGTTGACGGCCTATCTCGTATGTGAGTCAGGAGGACCTACACTTTGGGAGTTAATTAGAGTAAAAATATATCAGTATATTATTTTCAAAAAATAATGGGCACTGCCCCCACTTCCTGGAAAGCTGGCTCACTCCTGAACTTTGTGCTCCCCCTGCAGCCTTCTCAAGTTGTCTTTCCATCAGGAATTTCAGGCAAAACTCTTCCACTCACAGCTACCTTCTTCGTGCTCAGGGCTGGGGGCACTGCTGGAGAAGACCACCCAACCCTTGGGAGGGGTGTACTCCCAGTTCACTCCCACAGCACCTGGGCCATCAGCACTGCCCCAGGACTCCTGCTTCCCTGGTCAGCTTTGTTCCTTCAGTCTCCACGGCATCTTTATAAGCCTCTTCCTCCATTTACCTGAAACCTTCTACTCCACCCCTTCATACTTCTACCTCACCCAGACCTCAGATAACCTTGCCTGCTACCTCCCCAAAACATGTAAGCCACAGACAAGAATGCCCACACCTTCCTGCCACCCTCCGTCCACGCCACCCGTCTCTACACCTGTGCATACCTTCCCCTAAGACTAACCTCTCTACCTGTACCTAGGTCCTCATCACCTCGGACCTCCTCAGGCACCTCCCTCCCACAATTACCCTGTCTCTCTATTTCAACATTGACATTTTCATTAAATCCTTCCCATCTAAAGACTTCTCAAGTCTCTTTACCTTTAAAAAAAAAAAATCCTCCCTCCAACTCTCATTTCCCTCCCCCCACGCATTTTCCTCTTATCCCTCTCTTCCCCCTCACAGCGCAAGCTGTTGAAATAACTCTCCACATTTGCTGCAGCTTCCTTACCTCCCTTGCTTCTCAACTGACTATAGTCTGCTTCTGCCCACAACTCTCCTTTGAACCTGCTCTCACTCAAGTCACAGTCTCCTTTTTGCTAAATTTCATGAACATTTTCATTTCTTATCTGACTTGACCTCTCAGCATTTGACAGCGTCCATCTCTCCCTTCTCTGTTGGAATGTCCTCTTCCTTTGCCTTCTATTCAACCACATTCTCCTAGTTTCCCTCCTATACCTGTGGCTGCCCCTTCTCAGTCCCCTTTTGGACACTGTTTCCCTTGTCCTTCTTGTAACTCAGTGTCCTCAAGTCTCTTACCTTGGTTCTCTTCCCTTCCATTACATACTCTACCTAGATGATTCCACCCATTCTCATAGCTACAATGAATATTTACATGCTAATGATCCTTGAAACCATGGCAGTGGTCCAGAAGCCTCTCTCGAGCCTCCGATCTATATTTCACAAGGTCTTCTAGGTGTTTACACCTGGATGCCCCACAGGCACCTCCACTCAGTCAGGCCACAGTTGAATTCTTCTCTTCACTTCTCCTCTCAAACCTGCTCCTTCTCCTGGGCATTGTCCTTGACTCTTCCTTTGCCCTGACCCCTACATTCAATCAGCAGCCAGATCCTCAACATTCTACCTTCCCCAAACATTTCTCAGCTCAGGGCCTTTCCACTTCCACTGTCACTAGCTGAGTTTGGGTGTCCTTTTCTCTTTGGATTACCATGGTAACCTCCCAACAGGTCCCTTGGTTTCCAGTCTTCACATTGAACCCACAGTGATCTTTCTGAATCTGTAATCATGCCCCTTCCCTCAACCCTGTTTAACATTCTTTACTGACTCCCTCTGGTCTGCAGGATATGACCACCATTCCCTGCAATGTATCCTTCAACTACACTGAACTATTTGTAGTTTCATAAGGTTGCTTGCTGTGTCTTGCCTCTGGGCTTTTGTACATGCTTTTCTCTGTTCTTTCCCTCTTGTGGGTTTACTCCTATTCATCACTTTTTCCATGATGCTGTCTATGGTCTTCTTGTAACAGAGTTAGATGTTCTTCCCTTCTTCTATCATGTTACTTTGTGTTTGCCTCTATCACAGCACCAATCATACTTTAATTGTTCATCCTTAGACTTTAGGGAAAAGACCCTTTCTTCTTTGTGGTTTTAACCCTAGAGTCTAGATAGGGCATGGTGCATATTAGGAGCTCAATAATTAACTATTAAATAAAGGAGTAAATCACTCTATTAATATGTATCACATGAATGGCTTATGATGGACACGTAAATATTGATTGAATCTGAACTTTGAGGGAGGGGAATATTAGAGAGATAAGAGATGAATTTAAAGCGGATAAAGAATCAGAGAGAAAATCCTCCTGGTATCATGTGTTGGGGCCAGAAAGCCAGATGTTCCTCTTTTTAAAATTTATTTTTATTTGGCTGTGTCGGGTCTTCGTTATGGCATGCGGGATCTTTGTTGCGGCACTCGTTGCAGCATGCGGGCTTCTCTCTAGTTATGGCGTGCGGGTTTCCTCTTCTTTAGTTGTGGTGCGCGGGCTTAGTTGCTCTGTGGCATGTGGGATCTTCGTTCCCCGACCAGGGACTGAACCCGCGTCCCCTGCATTGGAAGGTGGATTCTGTACCACTGAACCACCAGGGAAGTCCCCAGACGTTCCTTCATCCTCACCCTTTATCTCCTTTGGCAAGAGGAAATCATTTGCCACTTAGAGAAGCCACTGTTGACCTTGGTATTGCCATTTCAAAGGTGGTACTAAAAACAAAGGCTGTGCCAGGATGGGAAGAATAATTGTTTTTTCTTTCTTTTCACAGTTCAGGTGCGAAAGAAGTAAGGACTCAAATAGAGGAGAAAATACTCTAAAAATGCAGCGGTTTTCTGGGCTGAAGTTTAAGAAATATTTACTGTTCACTATTTTTAGTGTTTATTTAGGTGGATATCTTGAAACAAACAGGCTTAGTCTTTATCCTGCAAGTTCAAAAAAAGGCAAATCAATATATTTTCTAATGGCAATGTCCCACCTGCCTTACTTATTGAAGAAAAGAGTGTACGGTTACTAGCAACACCCACACATAAGTCAGTGAAACACTATTATGCAAGAATCTGAGGAACACCAACTAAAGAGCAGCCTGGTATTAAAAAATAAATAGAAATGACTCCTTCTCTTCATTGTAGCCACATGTACTTTCCCTTGCACCTCAGATCTCCAACAGATTTAATTTCTCTCTGGTTTGTCTTCAGAACTGAGGAGCAGAAATCCTGGATTTGGCAGGCGCTGAACTTGGAATCCACACTGACTCAAGCAGTGCTGTTGCTTCAGATCATTCTTGAGGCCAGTAACACTTCCAGCCCCAGGGAAACCTCTGTTCCAAAATTTTCCCTCATTCCACAAGGGAATTCTTTTTGCAAAAGGCTTTGGCTGTTCTTAAAGCTTTCTCTCATTTTGTCTTCTAAAAAGTTTTGTGGGATTGGAACATTGCAGGTTTCTCCCCTCCCTCTTCACCCAGATGTTTCTGGTTCTCAGGATGTACACCTGTGAAGCTGGGTCACTTGGGACAAATGTTTGAGTTTTATTTACAGCAGAGAAGAATGTGATCTTCACATACAACTGTTCAAAATGGTCATTTTGTTCTCGGGGACCAACTGCAAGACCTACTAGGGTAGAATTTGTAGGGATGCAAAAAAACCCATAAAGGTCAAATTATCTAATCATTAAATAATTCTTGAGTGTCTACTCTGGTAGCCCAGCACTATTCTATTTAGGTGCTGGGAATACAGAAGTAGGGGGGGAAAAAAAAGATTAAGAAGAAGTAGAAGAAACAGACAAATCTCTAATTGTAAGTGAAGATGGACAATATTAATATTAAAAAGAAGACAATAAACAAGTAAATATAAAATCTGTTAAATGAAATTGTCCTGAATTTTGCAAGATAAATTTGTACACTGAGATGCCTGCTTTTTGCCATGAAGGTGATCTTTCTTCAACGAAGGATGATACACGTGAGGTAATCTGACTCGTAAGTAGGTGATCAATAATATTAGTTCTTGTTCTCTTCCTAACATGAGCTACCAATCCAACAAAAGTGTTTTTGTACACTAAGTGTAAAGTGTTGTAAGACTCACTTTTAGCAAAATGCATCACTAAACTTCAATCTAGAGGGACTAGATGCAGCCATGATGGAACAATTCATATCATCAAAAGTTACTGTTAGTCACTCAACTCATTCTAAATCACTTTCATAATAAATATTATCAAGAAGCTACTATTTATCAAGCACAGTGTCAAGCAATAGGAATACAGAAATTATGGAGACACCATCCCTGTTCTCAGGAGTGATTAGACAGGGCAGCAGTTAACTCTAAAGATAAAGTCCCATGGACAAATACAATGTTTTGGGAGCCCAAGGAAGGAAAGGATATTTTTTTGTATTTGGGGGGAGAAAGGAGGAAGAGCATGAAGAGGAGCTTCAACAGGTAGATATCCTCTGGGACGAGCCATACAGAGTTTGCCAGGTAGCAGAGGAAGCCAGGAAAGCGCGTGGAATGTCTAGGCCCCAGGAGTTGCCTAGTTTGCCTAAAACACAGAATGTGCAAGGGGCATGGTGGGAGATGGGCCTGGAAGGGGGTTTGGGATCACAACATGAGTGTCTTCAATGGCAGAGGAAGGGCTAGTATTTCACGTGGACCGTACTGTGGCACATTTTGAGATTTCTGAGCTGAGAAATAACACAATCAGCTATGCATCAGACAGCAAGCAGGGAATGGGAAGACCGGTAAGAGATGACTGTAATCAGCTAGCTAAGAAGGAATGAGGATCTTAAGTAGGGCATAGCTTCAGAAATTTATAGAAGTTTCAATCAAGATGATCTTGCTTTACAGTCTTTGTGGTATCTGCCACAATTTGGAATTACCTTGTTCATGTGTTCATGTGACTATGGTCTTTCTCCCTCACTAGATACAAACTCCACGAGAGCAGGGACCTTGTCTCTTCCCTTCTTTGCTGCCTTCCTGGTGCCTACAATGGTTCCTGGCCCACAGCTGGGATTTGGTAAAACATATGTTGAATGAACGGATGACTCAGGTGGAAAATGAATTGATATTGAAAAATGACTGATGCAGAAACAGGTGGGAGGCAGAAGCCTTGAGATGCTCAGAGGAGAGTTTCCAGTTTGGTCCCAGGAAGACTATTTAACACATGGCTGGACTAGCTTCCCATATATCAACTTATTTTCTTTTGCACTTGCACTGTATGTCTTTAAAAGATGACTCTTTCTTTATAATGATTCGTTGTTGTTGTTGTTGTTGTCATTGTCCATTTGTTGTTTTGTTTTATGATTTTTGGTTAAAGGCTTGGCAATGAAGTCTGTTTTTCATTTTTCATCAAGAGTGTTTTCAAGGTTGGAGACCCTTTTCCTCTACCATTGGTAAATTATCAGGACCCCTGGAGATGTGTACCATGAGTTGAAAAGGTTTATCTACAATCAGTAAGAAAAGAATCTAGGGCTTGGCTGGTTGCAAATTCTTACATGTAAAGAAACTCTCCAGTTTTGATAAATACTGCTTCCAAGACTCGAAATATTTTTTTTTTAAAGAGGTGGTACATTTTCCGAGTTCCTATTATGCTAAAAGCAGAGAGGAAGTATGGATTCCAAATCTGATATGGAAGGAGAGGGAAGGTCAAAGAAGAAACTGCATCAGAGAACTGGAAAAGATGAAAGGACACGTGACTTGAGGTTGAATTTTGAGAAACGAATTTGTAGCCTCTAGGAAAGTAGGAATACAAGGAATTCTAGGGCCAAGAATTATGGAGCCAGGAATTAGAAAGAAATAATTGGCATCCATTGGCTATGTGAAGTGGCCTTGTTCCACTTGGGGGTTGAGCTAAAAGATTCTCCATGGAAAAAGTGGTACCTGCATTGTGAGGATCCAGGGAAAGGAGATGGTGGAGAAACATTCTCTTGGAGGCATTTCATGAAAAATGGGAATGGTGGTGGCAGGAATAGCAGCGTTAGGCAGGAAGTTCTAGAGGAAGCTGGCTTACCCAAGGTATGTGGAGAGACTGATGGTGCTGATTGGTACAGCAAGGGGGGTTTATGATTACCTTCATATTTCACACTGCACAACTCCGGGGGGCACCACTCACATGTAGCTTATGTAAATGGGGCTGTGCTCCAGGGAGTGACAGTCACCTAGCCAGTATTCTCCACTGCACCATTCCAGAATACCCCTCCAACCCCCTGAAATAGTACAGTGAGGAATACTGTCTATTTGGGAGATGAACATCTTGGGTTTTGGTGTTAGGATTCTTTTGGTTTCAAACAGAAACTCAACTCAAAGAGCTTAAACAATAGAGGTGATGTATTGGCTCGCTCCAGTGCATTCTGGGGACAGAACTGGCCTCTGTTTCCCTCTCTGGGCATTGCCTTCCCCTGGGTGTTAGTAACATTATCTCCTATTTCTGGGTTTCCTTTTGCTTTATGTGTGTGACGGGGGTAGGAAGGAGTGTGTGTGTGTTGGGAGTGTGTTTGTGTGACTGATATTTTCCTTGGCAGCCCCCTCGCCCCCCAGAACCACATGAAAAAGTAGAGAAAAGCAGTTTATTCTAGGGAAGGGAATATTGTTATCTTCTGGATCATGAAGGATGTGAGGGTTGCTGGTGGGCCATTAATGATCACATCTGTTAAATTGTATATTAAAAATTACTTCCTTAAAACATTTTTTCCCCTTCTTTGTTGTGAAGTAATTCTATTGTACTCTTAAAGAAAACCGACATGAAAAATTCTGTTTAAAAATCTTCTTTCAAGTTCAACTTATGCCTTAATTAATATGGATTGGTGAGTGATTATACAATTCTCCTAGAAATAAATATTACTGGATTAGGTTATAATGAGTATTTTATAGAGAAAGTCAATATATGGAGTGTTTTCAGTCTTTGTCATCTGGTTCTAGTCTCTGTTTGGCAACAGGATTTTATACGTGGCTCTGTTAATGCAGCCAGAAACCTTGCATACTTCACAACTTGCCACTCTTTTCAAAGATTTAGTTAGAGTCTGCAGCTTATAACACATGCTGCTGGATTAAGCATCTAAAGTGAGAGTCTCATGGGCCTAAAATATCTCTTGTACCCACACATTTCCTGGTAGGCCAAACTTCACAAAATAAACATAGATGACCTCTCATCCATCCAGTCTTCTGGAAAGTTTAGAAATGATGCAACCTTTTGGCAATATGACATGACACATTGCTTTACTTGCGCAGAGCATGATCTTGCTTCGTTCTGCTCAACGCCAGACAAACAAGCATTTACATTAGCACTGCCCCGGATTCTGAAACAAAATCTCATCGACTTTAACGAAACTAGACATTAAATAAACGGCCTCGCTTGGGAAAGAATGAGTCAACGTGTGACAACACGGGAAGTCTTATGGTTGCTTCATAGTGACATCCAAGACATTTGAGAAAGTAGAAACTGGTTCTTCTGTCAATACCTTGGTTTCCTTTCCTTTCTTTGTCCCCCCCACCCCACCCTGGCATGCAGTAATAACAATGTCTGGAATCAATATAGGCTCTTCTTCCGGGGGGTTAAGTATTTTCCCACACGTGGAGCAGGCTGGCTTGGCTCCTTCCCTTTGTGGGAGAGTGTGAGCTCTGAGATTTCCTACCTGTCCTCTGCCTGCCTCATTTGTCTCTCTACCGTTAACCCAGCTCTCAACTCAGTTTCTCTTCCTGGGATGGCTTATTCTGGTTTCTCTTATTCCATAAATATAAACAAATCTTTGGGTCTTAATTAGTGTGTTATATGCCTCTTTTAATCCCTTGTGAGGATTCCATGTGCTTTTTGTTGGCTCCAAGCTGGAAGAGATGTGCCCTCACTGGTTCCCAGGTGTGTTTGTTTTGTTTTTAAAGATTTTCTTTCCCCTGAAATTGCCTGATTCCTCTATTTGCTCGACTCCTAAGAGATAATCCATGCTTAGAAGTATCACAGTGTCACTCATGGTACATAACTAAGCACAACTTGGTTAAAGAATTCTGGACAAATAAGCGATTTCAAACTATTTTACTTATAAGGCTCTTCACACTTGGTTCCCAACCTATGTCTCCAGCCTGTTACTCCTTATAATGCATCCCATATGACAGTACGTCTCAAATTTTACAAAGTGAAGAACCCGCTGTTTTCATTTCCCATCTGTCAAGGTCAGCTATGTGGTCCTACTGTGCAGGACTAGTGTGCAGCTTGGGCGACCTACCTACCACACGAATGTGACCACATTTGGTCTGTATCCTGTCCAAGGACTGGAGGCCACCAACCACGCAATGTCAAGTTGCTAATGTTTCTACAGCATTCTCTTGATTTCTTTGCTTGTATCATCACAGAACATAACAAACAATCCACAGCCCACTGACTGCCTTTGAGTAGCACAGCCATTCTACCAGATTCTTACCATTTTTTGAACAAAGCTTCATTGTTGCTGCTTTTGAACTCTGACCCTAGGAGTTCCCTCAGCCTGGGGGTCCTCATTCCCCTTGCTTTGCCTGGCCTATCCCTACTTGTCTTTGAAGGCCCACCCCAATTTTTTTTTTTATTGAGAAATAATTCATATAACATAACATTCACCACTTTAACGTGTGAAATTCAGTGGTTTTTAGCACATCCACAATGTTGTGCAACCATCACCATGACCAGAACACTCTTGTCACCCAAAACAGAAGCCCTGTATCCATTAGCAGTTACTTTCTACTCCCCCTTTCTCCCAGCTGCTGACAACCACTACTTTCTGTCTGTATGGATTTCTCTATTCTGGGAATTTCGTATCAATGGAATCATATAATATGTAGCCTTTTGTGACTGACTTGTTTCACTTAGTGTAATTTCTCAAGGGTCACCCATATTGTAGCATTTATCAGTCCTTTATTCCTTTTTATGACTGGATAATATTTTATTGTATGGCTATACCACATTTTGTTTTTACTTTCAGCAATTAATGGACATCTGGGTTATTTCCACTTTTTCACTATTATGAATAACACTGTTAATTACAGGTACTAGCTTTATTGTAGACACATGTTTTCATTTCTCTTGAGTATATACCTTTTTTTTTTTTCCGGTACGCGGGCCTCTCACTGTTGTGGCCTCTCCCGTTGGGGAGCACAGGCTCTGGACGCGCAGGCTCAGCGGCCATGGCTCACAGGCCCAGCCGCTCCGTGGCAATGTGGGATCTTCCCGGACCAGGGCACAAACCCGTGTCCCCTGCATCGGCAGGCAGACTCTCAACCACTGTGCCACTAGGGAAGCCCTTGAGTATATACCTTGAAGTGGAATTGCTGGATCATATGGTACCCCTGTGTTTAACATTGTGAGGAACTGCCAAACTGTTTCCAAAGTGGCTACAACATTTTACATTCCCCCCAGAGACACGATTCCAATTTCTCTACATTCTTATCAACAGCTTTTTATTTTCTTTTTGAAAAAACTGTAGCTGTTCTAGTGGGCACCATAAACATTTCTCTTCTGTGATTTCATCTCTGATTCCTTTTCCTCCCAGGAAGACTCATCCTTTTTTTCTACTCGGCTCTCAAAAGAATATATAATACAGTAATTACAAGAATAACTAATTTTGGATACTTTGTGGGTGCTAGATACTATGCTAAGTGCTTCACATGTGTGAGCTCATTAAATCCTCACATGATCTTTTGTGAAGTCAACTTTATTATCTGCATTTTACAGATGAGGGCACAAGCGGAGAGAGAAATTGTCCAAAATCACACACCTACAAGAGTGAAAGCTGGGATCTGAACTCCTGGGCATATGTGACCCCAAAGCCAATGCTCTTAACTCTTACGCTTTCAATAAATGGAAGCTATTAGTATTACACTCTCTCTTTTAGAGCAGGCCCATGCTGTCCTATCAGAAGTAGCAACGTTTCATTTCTAAAGATTTGGTGGAACTTTAGTTTACTCAAGGGAATTTCTGCAAAGTACAGTCAACAGTTCTCACTTTTTCATTCAGGGTCTTATAAGATAAAATATAAATTATCCCACTTGTAAAGCTTACATCATACCCAGTATCTAAAGCGCTGCAAAGTGTCATTTGTTTATCCCCAGTCATCTATCAATCTGGTCATACAAATGAAGGCATTTATTGCCATTTGCAGCAACATGGATGGACCTAGAGATTATCATACTAAGTGAAGTCAGTTTGATACAGACAGATACCATATGATATCACGTATATGTGGAATCTAAAATATGATACAAATGTACTTATTTACAAAACAGAAAAGTCTCACAGACATAGAAAACAAACTTATGGTTACCAAATCAAAAGAGGTTGGGGGAGGGATAAATTAGGAGTTTGGGATTAGCAGTTAAAAACTACTATATAGAAAATAGATAAACAACAAGGTCTTACTGTATAGCACAGGGAACTATATTCAGTATCCTAGAATAAACCATAATGGAAAAGAATTTGAAAAAGAATATGGAAAAGAATATATATATATGTAAAACTGAATCACTTTGCTGTATAGGAGAAACTAACACAACATTGTAAATCAATTATACTTTAATAAAAAAATAAACAAATGAAGGCATTTATTGCTTTCATCTTTGAATTTAATCTTGAAGAAGACTATTTAAAATTCTTTCAGGGCTTCCCTGGTGGCGCAGTGGTTGAGAGTCCGCCTGCCGATGCAGGGGACACGGG
>NW_006791811.1:2257799-2261840 GCF_000442215.2 Lipotes vexillifer
CCGCAACGGGAGAGGCCACAACAGTGAGAGGCCCGCATACCACACACAAAAAAAATTCATTCATATATATTAATATATATATTAATATGTCTTTGCCAGTTGATATACACCACTAAGATATTCTTTTCTCTCTGGTGATTTCATCTTTCCCTGTGGAAAATAAGAGAATTCCAGATACCACTTCACTGCTAGGAAAACGTTTGTCATCTTTTGTTCTTATACTTTTTCATCACACAGAAACCCTAATTATCATGTTACTGGGTGTCTCCTGATCCATGGGCATAGGTTCTACCACTTACTAGAGGGGCATGTGTGTGTGTGTGCGCTCGGGTACCTATGTCTATAAATACAGCAGTATCCTACAGTTATCACAATAATTATATAAGGTGTGTTTTACTATCACCAGCCTATAAATAAGGGAGTGGAGGTATGGAGAAATTAAGAAACTTGCCTGCAATCACACCTGTAACAGTAAAAGCGAATCTCACAGTAAAGGGCCTATTTAAGTTACCTGATCATGAAAAAGTCTCATTCCCACATTAAAAAAACAAACAAACAACAACACTTCTATATATAATTCAGGAGTCTGTGTAACACAATCTCCCCTCCCCCCTATCTTTTGTTACCCCCAGTGGAGTCCTCCCAGAAGGAGTTAATCACTTCCTTCTCCTTCCTGCTTTGGTCATGGTGTGTCATGGCATTTAGGATGCTGTGTCGTAACTTATTTATGTCTGCCTTTTCTGAGGGCAGGGCCCATGTCTTATTTTTCTTTGTATCTCCAAAACTAAAAGGTGCCCAATCAATATTTACTGACTTGAATATCTGTCACTGTCATATCTGACATATGTAAATTACTCAGAACCCCTGGTGAGGACAGTAATGCACATTGCTCTTAAACAGGAAAGAAGGAAAATAAGCTCAGCACTTTTCAGTAATTCTTAAGGTGAAAATCCAACATACATAAATATCTTTAGTTAAAGAGGCCCTATGGGTTAGTGTGGGCTCTCAATTGACATGTGTTCTCACCAGATGAATCTGTCAAGATGAAGATTCAACTTACTTGAGTGAGCATGTGTCAATATGGCTTCAAAAAAGATGTTATTATACCATCCTGGCGTGTCCATTACAAAAAAAAATCTTTTCTTTCCAAAAATGCTTTCTTTTCTTCTCATGCTTTGATCCAGCCGCAGAAAAATATTGCTTATTCTGATTCTGGATAAAGGTGGGGCAAATCTGCGTTGGGCTTCCTACCTTTGGCTTTGTGCTGACTCTTCCTTTTATTATCCATACTCTTCTTCTGTACACTGGTCCACGAACTGATTCACTTCTTCCCCAACCTCTAACTGTTCCTAAGTCCATTTCTGTGTCTGCTATCAAACAAAATTTTAGGTGACCTTTCTCTTTTTATTACGCATATCAACTATGCATATCCCTATGGATTAATGCAACATCCCCATAAAGAAGGACATTTCACAGAGGTCAAATGATATTCCTCAGGTCCCATAAGAAGGTGAAAACTAAACCCAGAATCCAGATTTCCTGATCTCTGTTTCCCACGCGTTTTCACTCTCACTGTATTTTTTATTGTTATTGTTAAAGCTTCATGCATCAACACACAAAATTTTATATATGAAGACAGAGACATGAAAAGTTCTTTCCACAAGACACTGAGGGAATGGAAATTGTGAAGACAGCTGTGAAGAACCTCCAAGTTATATTTATTATTTGTCCAAAGGGCTAGGTTAAGTACACAGGAAAGGGCAGTCTTCCTACCTCCTGAGGGTGGACACAATTCATCTGAAGAGGCCTTTCTCTGGCCATCCCTGCAACTCATGCAGGTGGTGATCCCATCTTTCTCTAAGCAACTGTGGCCTTTACTTAAAGGGCAGACACCCCCCAGGGAGGAGGCAGGCGGGCCAGGATGTGCGGAGGGTGATTCAGCAGGTAACAGCAGTTCCTCTCAAGCCACCCTGCAGAAATGCCCAAGAGGCTGACCCTCTCAGACAAGTTTCAGAGGAGAGAACCCAAACTCCTAGTTGCACATACTATTTTCCTCAAGGTGAATTCTCTGTTTAACCCTCTAGGAGAAAAATTTCATATCCTGATTCACACAAATCAGAAAATTCCTTATGAATTTGATCACTGCAATATGGCTTCCTTTTCTTTTATTTTGAAAAGGATTGGCAGTAAGCCCATTCCAACTTTATTTCAGCTCCTGATAAGATGCTGGGGTGCAGGAAACCATAAACAAGACAAAAAGACAACCCTCAGAATGGGAGAAAATATTTGCAAATGGAACAACAGACAAAGGATTAATCTCCAAAATATACAGACAGCTCATGGAGCTCAATATCAAAAAAACAAACAATCCAGTTTAAAAATGGGCAGAAGACCTAAACAGGCATTTCACCAAGGAAGACATACAGATGGCAAAGAGGCACATGAAAAGATGCTCAACATCTCTAATTATTAGAGAAATGCACATCAAAACTAAAATGAGGTATCACCTCACGCCAGTCAGAATGGCCATTATCAAAAAAGCTAGAAACAATAAATGCTGGAAAGGGTGTGGTGAAAAGGGAACCTTCCTACACTGTTGGTGGGAATGTGAATTGATACCACCACTATGGAAAACAGTATGGAGGTTCCTTAAAAAACTAAAAACAGAACTACCATATGACCCAGCAATCCCAGTACTAGGCATATACCCTGAGAAAACCATAATTCAAAAAGAGACATGTACCACAATGTTCACTGCAGCACTATCTACAATAGCCAGGACATGGAACCAATCTAAATGTCCATCAACAGATGAATGGATAAAGAAGATGTGACACATATATACAATGGAATATTACTCAGCCCTAAAAAGAAACAAAATTGAGTTATTTGTAGTGAGGTGGTTAGACTTAGAGTCTGTCATACAGCATGAAGTAAGTCAGAAAGAGAAAAACAAATACCGTATGCTAACATGTATATATGGAATCTAAAAAAAATGGTACTGATGAACCTAGTTGCAGGGCAGGAATACGCAGGTAGGCATAGAGAATGGACTTGATGACATGGGATGGGAGGGTGAAGCTGGGGTGAGGTGAGAGTAGCATTGACATATATACACTACAGAATGTAAAATAGTTGGCTGGTGGGAAGCAGCAGCATAGCACAGGGAGATCGGCTCAGAGCTTTGGGATGACCTAGAGGGGTGGGGTAGAGAGGATGGGAGGGAGCCTCAAGAAGGAGGGGTATGGGGACATGTGTATGCATATGGCTGATTTGTTTTGTTGTGCAACAGAAACTAACACGGTATTGTGAACCAATTTTACTCCAATAAAGATCTATTAGATAAAAGAAAAAGATGTTGGGGAGCTACAGGCTGGGGAACCCCAATATGCAGCACAGTCTGAGGCCCACAGCAAGTGGTTGAGACATGTTTGTTGAGGAAGGGAGGAGAAAAACTGAAAACCCTGAAAGAATCCCTTCTTGAATTTCCTTAATCTATTCTGAGTTTAATAAGCATATAAATACAATGTTTTACTGGAACTCTGTGTAACTATTGACATCTTAAAGCCTGCAATAAATAAAATTAATATGAAATGAATTGATGTCTTCTTACTTACTGCAAGGCACTTGGGGATCATAATAGTTGAGTGCTCTTCCCTTGAAGCCTATTTTAAAGTATGTTTTTTCCTTTCTCAGCGCATATTTTTAGACCAAACATTAACATGCAAATTATATGGATAAACCCTCACCCCGCACAGCCTTCACGATAGCCTGTGAAAAATCAAACCACAAGGGCACAAAGACGGTCTTATTACTTTTAACCTTTGGGGAAAGCGGCTTCATCCACCACTCAGAGCTTGCTTGGGTATCAAACTCAAAACATACCGATGGCTCCAAAGGGCTCCACCGGATACCACTCCCACATACATACCAAGGTGCTCTTTGGACTCTGCTATGGAGACGGCCTGGAAATTAATGACACGGACTGAGAAGGACAAAGAGAGTGGAAAGGGATTTCTGAAATGTCAGGGACTCCTTCCT
>NW_006791811.1:2261852-2291728 GCF_000442215.2 Lipotes vexillifer
CTCTTTCCCAATAACTTGTCAGGGGCTTGTCTTCGTGGTAGTGGAGCTGGGTTTTCTCACAGGTAAACTGGGCATTCAGTGTGCACTAGGGGCTCCTGCTTTTCTTGGAGGCCCTAAGGTGAGATTGGAAGCCAGCTGGAGGTTAGGGGTGTCACCTGATGTCAGTTACTTCAGGCGGAAGGTCCTGAGCTGGTGTTAGCCATTGATGAGGGAGGTGAAGTTTGGTGCTTCCAAGGATTCCTTGGCCCCAGCCACAATTTCTCCCTGTCTTCTGAGACAGAAATCCAATTTCTGTCATTCCCCTGCTTTAAAACCAACTTTGGGCCTTTGCTACCCGTGGACAAAGTCTGAATTATTGCATATAGAATGTAATAATCTTAAGAAACTGGCTCCAACCTCCCTATCCTCTCTTCTTTCTTGACTCTTGTGACTTGTTTGCCCCAAGGACCCTACACAGGCAGCCACTGCAGACCTTTGCTGGTCTCCAGAACACTAGATGCCATGGCAGGCTCTCTTCCTGGACACACCAGCTCCACTGATAGTGCCTGGTAAACTCATCCCTGGGAACCATTCAACTGTTAGGCATGGTTGAACTCCCACCCACACTTGTTTAAAATCTCTATTGTGATGCTTATGCCATTAGAGTGGGATTAATTTCTTAAATTTCTGAACCTTCTACAAGACTAGGAACTCCTTGAAGGCAGGGGTTGTATCCATTTCTCTCTGAATTCCCATCTTCTACACAGGTGCTGGCAAGGGCAGAGTTATTTTGGTGCAAGACATACATATTAAACTCTGGTCATAGGCAATCTGCTCCTGTCCTGTGGGGAAATAACTAGGAAGTGGTAATGACCCCAGGGAGAGTTCCAAGCATGGTCTGCCAACCCTCCTATATGCTCTGTTTGGGATTTCATCTCCCTCAAAGGCTAGGAGTTAAATAAGGTTAAATTTATTTCCCCTCTGTAAATAATGTCAAGTCTAATCATTAGGTAACATTGAAACAGAGATTGCTGGAGTGAGAGTTAATAAAATTGGATTCTAGACTTAGCTCTGACACTAAACAGTTGTGCACCACTGGAGAGATTATTTGGCCTCTCTGACCATCAGTTTCTTTATCTATAAAATTCAGCATTTGGTCTGGGTGATTTTTAACTAATATCCATAGTCTCCTATGGGGCAAAAATTCTCCGGAGGGGTTTGAGGAAAAGGCAAAGTGAAAAGGAACTGAGTGATCCAGCTTTTTAGACACAAGATGGTTGTGAAAGCACCTAACACAGGCCTGTGCACAGAGAGTCCTCAAGAGATGAAGGGTCTATTTCTCCCTGATGCCTTTATTTCTACACCTTGGGGTTCTAAGGAAACCAGACTTACCCTATTTATCCCACTACCCTGATCCAGAGACTCATTTCCCTTGAGAAGTTCCTCTTCCCTCCTCTACTGCAGTGGGCAGCCTTAGAGGAGGTGAGTACAGAGCAGTGGGAGGTATTATGGGCTGAACTGTGTCATCTAAAAAAAGGTATGTTGCAGTCCTAACCCTGGTACTTCTGAATGTGACCTTATTTGAAAACAGGGCCATTACAGAAGTAATCAATTTTAATTAATTAATTATTTTTTTAACATCTTTATTGGAGTATAATTGCTTTACAATGGTGTGTTAGTTTCTGCTTTATAACAGAGTGAATCAGCTATATATATATACATATATCCCCATATCCCCTCCCTCTTGCGTCTCCCTCCCACCCTCCCTATCCCACCCCTCTAGGCGGTCACAGAGCACGGAGCTGATCTCCCTGTGCTGTGTGGCTGCTTCCCACTAGCCATCTAGTTTAGATTTGATAGTGCATATATGTCCATGCCTCTCTCTCACTTCATCCCAGCTTACTCTTCCCCCTCCCCGTGCCCTCAAGTCCGTTCTCTATGTCTGCATATTTATTCCTGTCCTGCCCCTAGGTTCTTCAGAACCATCTTTTTGTTTGTTTTTTTAGATTCCATATATATGTGTTAACATACGTTACTTTTCTCTTTCTGACTTACTTTTCTCTGTAGGACAGTCTCTAGGTCCATCCACCTCACTACAAATAACTTAATTTCTTTTCATGGCTGAGTAATATTCCATTGTATATATGTGCCATATCTTCTTTATCCATTCATCTGTCTATGGATGCTTAGGTTGCTGCCATGTCCTGGCTATTGTAAACAGAGCTGCAATGAACATTGTGGTACATGACTCTTTTTGAATTATGGTTTTCTCAGAGTGTATGCCCAGTAGTACATTGCTGGGTCGTATGGTAGTTCTATTTTTAGTTTTTTAAGGAACCTCCATACTGTTCTCCGCAGTGGCTGTATCAATTTACGTTCCCAACAGTGCAAGAGGGTTCCCTTTTCTCCACACCCTCTCCAGAATTTACTGTTTGTAGTTTTTTTGATGATGGCCATTCTGACTGATGTGAGGTGATACCCCATTGTAGTTTTGATGTGCATTTCTCTAATAATTAGTGATGCTGAGCATCCTTTCATGTGTTTGTTGGCAACCTGTATATCTTCTTTGGAGAAATGTCTATTTAGGTCTTCTGCCCACTTTTGGATTGGGTTTCTTTTTTTTTTTGATATTGAGCTGCATGAGCTGCTTGTAAATTTTGGAGATTAATCCTTTGTCAGTTGCTTCATTTGCAAATATTTTCTCCCATTCTGAGGGTTATCTTTTCATCTTGTTTATGTTTTCCTTTGCTGTGCAAAAGCTTTTAAGTTTCATTAGGTTCCATTTGTTTACTTTTGTTTTTATTTTCATTTCTCTAGAAGGTGGGTCAAAAAGGATCTTGCTGTGATTTATGTCATAGAGTGTTCTGTCTATGTTTTCCTTTAAGAGTTTTATAGTGTCTGGCCTTACATTTAGGTCTTTAATCCATTTTAAGTTCATTTTTGGGTATGGTATTAGGGAGTGTTGTAATTTCATTCTTTTACATGTAGCTGTTCAGTTTTCCCAGCACCACTTATTGAAGAGGCTGTCTTTTCTCCATTGTATATTCTTGCCTCCTTTATCAAAAATAAGGTGACCATATGTGCGTGGGTTTATCTCTGGGCTTTCTATTCTGTTCCACTGATGTTTATTTCTGTTTTTGTGCCAGTACCATATTGTCCGGATTACTGTAGCTTTGTAGTATAGTCTGACGTCAGGGAGCCTGATCCTCTAGCTCCGTTTTTCCTTCTCAAGATTGCTTTGGCTATTCGGTCTCTTTTGTGTTTCCACACAAATTGTGAAATTTTTTGTTCTAGTTCTGTGAAAAATGCCATTGGTGATTTGTTAGGGATTGCACTGAATCTGTAGATTGCTTTGGGCAGTATTGTCATTTTCACAATGTTGATTCTTCCAATCCAAGAACATGGTATATATCTCCATCTGTTTGTATCATCTTTAATTTCTTTCATCAATGTCTTATAGTTTTTTGCATACAGGTCTTTTGCCTCCTTAGGTAGGTTTATTCCTAGGTATTTTATTCTTTTTGTTGCAATGGTAAATGGAGATGTTTCCTTAATTTCTCTTTCAGATTTTTCATCATTAGTGTGTAGGAATGCAAGAGATTTCTGTGCATTAATTTTGTATCCTGCTACCTTTACCAAATCATTGATTAGCTCTAGTAGTTTTCTGGTGGCATCTTTAGGATTCTCTATGTACAGTATCATGTCATTTGCAAAGAGTGACAGCTTTACTTCTTTTCTGATTTGGATTCCTTTTATATCATTTTCTTCTTTGATTGTTGAATGGCAGTGCTGAGAGTGGACAACCTTGTCTTGTTCCTGATCTTAGAGGAAATGGTTTCAGTTTTTCATCATTGACAACGATGTTGGCTGTGGGTTTGTCATATATGGCCTTTATCATGTTGAGGTAAGTTCCATCTATGCCTACTTTCTGGAGGGTTTTTATCATAAATGGGTGTTGAGTTTTGTTGAAAGCTTTTTCTGTATCTGTTGAAAAGATCATATGGTTTTTCTCCTTCAACTTGTTATATGGTTTATCAGATTGATTGATTTGCGTATATTGAAGAACGCTTGCATTCCTGGGATAAACCCCACTTGATCATGGTGTATGAGCCTCTTAATGTGCTGTTGGGTTCTCCTTGCTAGTATTTTGCTGAGAATTTTTGCATCTATGTTCATCAGTGATATTGGCCTGTAGTTTTCTTTCTTTGTGACATCTTTGTCCGGTTTTGGTATCAAGGTGATGGTGGAATGAGTTTGGGAGTGTTCTTCCCTCTGCTATATTTTGGAAGAGTTTGAGAAAGACAGGTGTTAGCTCTTCCCTAAATGTTTGATAGAATTCGCCTGTGAAGCCATCTGGTCCTGGGCTTTTGTTTGTTGGAAGATTTTTAATCACAGTCTCAATTTCAGTGTTTGTGATTGGTCTGTTTATATTTTCTATTTCTTCCCGGTTCAGTCTCGGAAGGTTGTGCTTTTCTAAGAATTTGTCCATTTCTTCCAGGTTGTCCATTTTATTGGCATAGAGTTGCTTGTAGTAATCTCTCATGATCCTTTGTATTTCTGCAGTGTCACTTGTTACTTCTCCTTTTTCATTTCTAATTCTATTGATTTGAGTCTTCTCCCTTTTTTTCTTGATGAGTCTGGCTAATGGTTTGTCAGTTTTGTTTATCTTCTCAAAGAACCGTGTTTTAGTTTTATTGATCTTTGCTACTGTTTCCTTCATTTCTTTTTCATTTATTTCTGATCTGATCTTTATGATTTCTTTCCTTCTGCTAACTTTGGGGGGTTTTTGTTCTTCTTTCTCTAATTGCTTTAGGTGTAAGGTTAGGTTGTTTATTTGAGATATTTCTTGTTTCTTGAGGTAGGATTGTATTTCTATAAACTTCCCTCTTAGAACTGCTTTTGCTACATCCCATAGGTTTGGTGTCGTCGTGTTTTCATTGTCATTTGTTTCTAGGTATATTTTGATTTCCTCTTTGATTTCTTCAGTGATCTCTTGGTTATTTAGTAATGTATTGTTTAGCCTCCATGTGTTTGTATTTTTTACAGATTTTTTCCTGTAAGTGGTATCTAGTCTCATAGCATTGTGGTCAGAAAAGACACTTGATATGATTTCAATTTTCTTAAATTTACCAAGGCTTGATTTGTGACCCAAGATATGATCTATCATGGAGAATGTACTTGAGAAAAAAGTGTATTCTGTTGTTTTTGGATGGAATGTCCTATAAATATCAATTAAGTCCATCTTGTTTAATGTATCATTTAAAGCTTATGTTTCCTTATTTATTTTCATTTTGGATGATCTGTCTGCTGGTGAAAGTGGGGTCAGAAGTAATCAATTTAAAATGAGGTCATTAGGCTGTTCCATAATCCAATATGACTGGTTTCCTTAGAAAAGGGGGAAATTTGGACACAGAGACAGACACACACGAGAACATGCTGTGAAGATACACGGGGAGAAGATGGTTGTGTGACTGCAGTGATGCATCTATGAGCCAAAGAACGCCAAGGATTGCTGGCAAACACCAGATACTAGAAGCAAGAAAAGGTTCTCCCCTAGAGCTGTCAGACAGAGCCTGACCTTGCCAGTACCTTGATTTTGGACTTTAAGTCTCCAGAACTGTGAGACAATAAATTTCTGCTGTTTTAAGCCACCTTATTTCTGATACTTTATAATAGCAAGTCCTAGGAAACTAATACAGGATCCAAGCTGAGCTGTGTGGATGGCACAAAGAAAGAGTGGGGTGTGTGGTGTGCATGTGTGTGTATGTGCAGTGATGGTGTTTGAAGGGAATTTACATCACGGACAGGTTGTGTATGAGTCTTAGGAAATTATGCAGACATTATTTGTCAAAAATGACTTAAACTCATTGGCAGATTCCACCTATCCTTTCTTCCTCCCCTTTTCACTCTTCTTTCTTTTCTTGCCTTGCTGCAACTTCTAAACTCTCCCTTACCGCCTCTCTGCAGCCCTGCATTGGCTCCTTTAAAAGGAACATTTTATTCTGATGTTTACTTAGAAATGTCAGTACTACACAGTCTGGCATGGCTGAAGAGGCCTCAGAGTGAGGGTGAGAGACTGAGGCCTCCTGCTTGGAGATTTCTGGAGGCTCAGACCATGGTGGCACCAGTGAAAGGAAGCCAACTAAGGTAAACTTTTTTTTTTTTTCCAGTTCGTAAACCCTCCTTGTGAAACTAGTATAATAGATGCTGTATAAGAACTCTGCTGGATTCTCCCTTCTGGAATCTTCGGGGCGCCTGACATAACCCTCACCCTCCACACAGTGGAGGGCAGAGAGGCCTCCCTCTGTGTGCTCCATCACAGCTTTCCACTGACTCTGGGTTTGGGCTGCCTGATTTGAATGGAGGATTGTTCAGCATAGCCAGTGACCGGCAGAGCTGCCAGTTCCAACACTTGAAAAATACAGTACTGCTTTTAAAGTGGAGTAGAAGGGCATTGAAGCAAGGATGCTGGGGTTTCTTGTCAAATACACTGCCCATCTGTCCTGGCTCTCCTTGGAGGGGAGGGCTGAGGCTTCCCGAAGGCAGAGAAATGGTCCCCCAACCTCCATGTCCAAACCAGCAAAAATGGGGAAGGAGGCCTACTTCATCTCTGTGCTCTGGAACAGACCATCTATTGGGCAGATTCAAAGTGGTAGCTCCTTTCCCATTAGCTCACTCTCAAAGTTGGTATTTACAGATTAACTACAGCCTAGATGTACCAGAAGTACATGGTATATGCTCCAAGTTAAGTGCATGAAAGAAATATCATCTCTGAGATCGCAAAGAATGTTCCATACTCTAAGAATCAGTGAAGAAATTATACACATAATCTCTCTCCTGAGGTGAGATGTAATTATATGGTTAAATATTCATATTGGAAAGAAATATATTAATGAACTATTATTGAAATATTTTCCATACAAAGTCAAGTAGGAAAACCTAAAAAGCCAGTCTTTTCTGTATTTGCAATGAAACAATTTCATTGTTTGCTGTGGCAGGAACATTTTTATACAAGAACTAAAATTATTGCGCTGTTTTAATGATTTGACCATTACTGAATAAAAACCATGCTAGGAATCCCAATTGCTACTATTGGTCAGCTTCAAACTTCCACAGGAGTGTTGGGAGGCAGAGAAAAAAAAAAAAAGACATTCCCTAAAAAGGACCACTTTTGTTTTGATGGTGCTGGGTGGAGGGCAGAATGGGATGGACTCTGACTATTCTCTGGGATTCAGACAATTCATTTTAAAAACAAACAAAACAAAACAAAACAAATCTAAGACATTTCTCTTTCAAAGTCCTCATGAAGTGCTGGGGAAGGGGTTCTCACATATGCAGAACCTGTATTTTCTAGCTATTGGTAACATCATTCCTTTTTGAAATAGGTTGAATTAAAGTGTTAGGAATGCCTATTCTGTCAGTTTTCAGAGTAAAAGAAGCAATAGAGAAATAATAACCATGTTGACTTTCTAGATAAACCCCAGTGGGTTTATCCCCAGTGGGGATAGAAGCAACATTATTATGAGAGAGCTCACCATGAATGGGTCTTGTAAAGGCCAACAAATATACCTCATTGAAAAAGAGGTGCATTTTTCTAATGTTCTAACTATTCTGTACAGCAGGAAGTTGGAGAATAATATTCAAGACATTTGCAAAGGAAATAAGCCCCAAAATTGCCTTATTTGGTGCTTTAGTCAAAAAGGACACCTGCCTAATTCACGAAATAAACATTTTTTTTTTTTCAGCCTTTCTACGAGATGAGGCCCTGATTAAGCCCTGCTACTCTGAGGAACGAATCAGAGGTATTACATTTACCACAAAAATAAATAATTGCAGGAAGTGATGTACCTCTTTGTAATTTTATCACATTAGAAAGAGCAAAGATTACAAGTAAGATCTAATTCTTACTGCCTTACTGATCACACCTGAATGCTGACCATGATTTTACTAAAGAAACAATATTATGTTCTCAAACTCTCAAAATGAGTAGGCCAGAATTACTTAAATCTGTAGTAGGAAGTGCAGAGCTGAACAATGCTCTAGCTGGTGTGTTTTGAATTCACGGTCTCCATAGTAACATGCATGAACAAATTTTTTAAAATACATGAATGGTTTATCTTTAGAGTAGGAATCTGCCAAATATTATTTAGTCTAATTAGTTTTTAAATTAATTATATTTTAGATGGCTAAAATGTTTTCCCAGGAATTCTCATGCCAAAAACTATTGTATTGGGACTTCCCTGGTGGTCCAGTGGTAAAGAATCCACCTTATACTGCAGGGGACATGGGTTCGATCCCAGTCAGGGAACTAAGATCCCACATGCCACGGGGCAACTAAGCCTGTGTGCCACAACTACTGAGCTCATGCGCCTCAACTAGAGAGCCTGCGTGCCACAAACTACAGAGCCCATGCGCTCTGGAGCCTGCGTGCCACAATTAGAGAAAACACACATGCCACAACTAGAGAGAAGCCCACACACCCCACAACAAAAGATCTTGCATGCCTCAAGGAAGATCCCGCGTGCCACAACTAAGACCTGACGCAGCCAAAGAAATAAATTAAAATAAATAAATAATATATAAATCTTAAAAAATAAACTATTGTATTTACTGACTTTTGTATAATTAAATGTCCATATTTTTAGAGTAAACCAGTTGTGGATTGAGAATGACTAACCTGCATAAATTAAAGTGGTAAGAATTTCAGCAAAGGCTGTGTTGGTAAAAAGCCAAAACAACTGTTAAAAAGTGAACATTTCAGTTCTGCTGATTATTTGACATCATGGGAATCCCATTTCTTATCTTAAAATATGGAGATATATTTTAAATTAAATATTTTTCTGTTTTTAGGCAAATCATACTAGTCTATGCAGACTGTGTACTCAGGGAATTAACTGAAGTGCAATGAGGGGCAAAACCCCTGGAATCAAGGGGATGTCAAAAGTGACCCTCAAGAACACTGAAGTCCAAGAACTCTCTCAAACCATGTTCAATCTGGAATATCCAGAAACTGTCTTCTATCAAAGGCCAGAGTGAGGTGTATAACCCTGCCCCTTGCCATAGTGTAAAGATAAAAGCAGAATTGCTCGAGAACCAGCTGCTGTTCTGGGGGCCAGAATACCAGTCATTGCCGGGAATTGTACGGAGTGTGCTGGAGGCACAGGGAACCTCCTTTTGCTCTGTTAGATTAATACAAGGTTAGTTAGGGTTATGGAAAAGAGGTTGGTGAGAGTCAAAAAAAAAAATTGAAAAACCTGTGCTTTGAGACATGCACACAAACAGCAGAACCCTCTCTGCAATTGGTGTTAAATGACTAAAGACAAAGAAGCAATTGTTCCTGCACCAACTAGTGCGTGATCCTGAGAAAAGGATCAACAGAAAAAGCAGGACTGGCATGATCGGAAAGGAAAAAAATCTGCCTGAGAGAGAATTCCCTGAGATTCTCAAGGGTCTTTCACAATTTGTCAGTGAGGAAGGCTGGAGACCTCACTGAAGAGATGTTCTGTGCATTTTATTGTGAACAAACACCCACACTCACACTCACAAATGTATGCACTGTTTACTAAACACATTCCATAGTGTAGTGTCATCATTTTCAGTTAACAAAACTTCCATAAGGTTCTGGAAGTTCTGAACTTTAAGACAATATTGTTAAAGATACACAGCTGATCCAGGAGTCTGAATGACAGTTTTAGTCAAGATTTGAGTTTGCCTCTCAAAGTCGGCAAACTTCATACAGCACTGTTTACAGCACTGTGCCTGAACCCATCCTGTACTTGAGCATACTGCATGAGTGCCCTGGACATGCTGGCCAATCCAGAAAGGAGTCTCGTTCCTAGTCAGTTCACAAACCAGGAAACATTCATTCAACAGATGGACAAGACGGCAAAATGGATTTTCTCCTGGCATATTGGGAATGAGGATAAATTGCTTCCTTCCTGTCATTTACAACACAACAATTTGAGTAGCATTTAGAAATGTAAACAAATAGTTCAAGAGAGAAGAAGACTTAAAATTAAGATAATGAAGTTAGCTGTTGGTTCTCACTTTTGTATACTACCAATGCATATATTAGCAGTGTTTTCTGGAATTCAGAAGATGCTTTTAAAATTACTGTGCTAAATGTAAAAGCTCAAAATATGAGGCTTCCAGAAGAAAACAGAATATCTTTGCGACCTTGGAATTGGAAAAGGTTTCTTAAACACAACGCAAAAATCATTGACCATAAAAACGTAATAAATTGGATTTCATCAAAATAAAAACTCTGCACATCAAAATACACTGTTCAGAAAGTAAAAAGGCAAGCCACAGACTGGGATAAAGTATTTAAATATGTATGTCTGACAGAATATATAAAGAACTCATACAATCCAACAGTAAATATACTTAACTTTTTTTTTTTTGTGGTAAGTGGGCCTCTCACTGTTGTGGCCTCTCCCGTTGGGGAGCACAGGCTCAGCGGCCATGGCTCACGGGCCCAGCCGCTCTGTGGCATGTGGGATCTTCCCGGACCGGGGCACGAACCCGTGTCCCCTGCATCGGCAGGCGGACTCTCAACCACTGCACCACCAGGGAAGCCCTACTTAACTTTTTAAACGGGCAAAATACATGAACAAACACTTCACAAAGGAAGATATATGGATGACCAAAAAGAACATTAAAAGATGCTCAATATCATCAGTCATTAAGAAAATGTAAATAAAAACCACAATAAGATACCATTTTGCACCCATTAGGATAGCTAAATTTTAAAAGACTGACTACACCAAGTGTTGGTGAAGATGTGGAGCAACTGGGACTCATACACTGCTGGTAGGTGTGTAAAATGGAGCAACCACTTTAAACACAGTCTGACAATTCTTTGTAAAACTAAGCATAAACCTACCCTATGACCTAGCAATTCCTTTCCTAGGTATTTATCCAAGAGAAAGGAAAACAAAAAAAGTGTAAGAATTTATAGCAGCTTTATTGATAACAATCAAAAACTGAAAACAGCCCAGGTGTCCATGAACCCATGAACAGGAGAATGGCTGAACAGTGGTATATCTATTCAATGGAATACACTCAGCAAAAAAAAAAAAAAAAAAAAAGGAACAACTACTTATACAAACAACAGAAAAAACATGGCAAGTCAAAGGAGTCTTTCACCAAAGACTGAGTACATCCTATATGACTCCATTTACATAAAATTCTAGAACAGTTAAAACTAATTTATGATAAAAAGTTCATAACAACGGTTGCCTATGGTGAGCAGAGGGAGGGACTGACTGGGAACTTTCTGGCATAATGGAAATGTTCCATATCTTGGTATAAGTTTGGGTTACATTCACCTGAATTCATCAAAAGTACACTTAAGATTTATGCACATCACTGTATATAAATTTTACCAAAAAAAAAAACCAGAAACAAATATTAATTCTAGTTAGTGATATACATGTTAAAGTGTTTAGGAGTAAACTTCCTTCAGTCTGCAACTGACTTTGAAACGCAGCCAAAAATATAAGGATGGATGAATGCAAGAATAGATATGTGATAAAGCAAATTAGCAAAATTTTACTGGTAGATTTAGGTGCTGGGTATTGGGAAACAGCTGTTCATTGTATTATATTTATACATTGGAGTGCTACTCAGCAATGAGAAGGAACGAACCACTGATACATACAACGAGATAGCTAAATCCGCAAAACTGTATGTGGAGCCCAAGAAGTCAGAGACAAAATTCAGGAACAGGCAATCAGAACAGGTATTGCCTATGAGGGGTAGGAATTGATTGAAAGTGGCATGATACAACTCTCTGGGGTGATGGAATTTTATGTTGTGATTAAGGTGGTATATGTTTAGGTATATACATTGATCAAAATTCATTAAACTGTACACTTAAGATCTGTGCATTTCTGTATGTAAATTTCGCTGTGGGTGTTGGGAGGGGAAAGGCTGTGGAAGAAAGATAATACCAAATTGTAAGTGGAATTGTCTTTGTGTGACTATAGATGGCAATTTAGAGGCAATAGAGAACCCTGAACAGGAGGAGTCAAAGGTAACAGATTTCATGTTAGGAATCCAACTCTGAATAGTAGGACAGGTCTCTTCTTTGAGATGTCCTGAGATAGAAGAAAAGGTACTCAATATTTCAAGGTGTTGTAAGATGAGAGACAATAGTAATATCTTAGTTTGTGGACAATAGAGATCTCAGTCCCAGCTTCAATGGTACAGGATTATGGTCACATGGGTACCTTGTTCCCTTGTTTTAGGAAATGTACAGAGGAAGTTCCAGGAGGGAAACAGATGTCAAAATTGATGGACTGAAATAGTTGCCCTTTAATTCCCCCCAGGCCCTCTCTTCGAGTCTATTTTATTCAGAAGGCAAAGAAGGTGGGCTAGCTGCTTTGCTCCCTAGCCCTCAGCAGGTTAGAAGGAGTGAATTAGAAATGAGGAGGCAGTGAAATAGCCAGAGGCCGTCACTCAAAGGGCAAGCGACAGCCCACAGCGGGCACAAATGGATGAAACAAAGGGAGAAATATAAAAAGCCAACCCAAATACTCAAGCACACAACAGTGTGCAGGGGACCCCTGCAGCTCAATTTATTTAAATAACTCCTTACTGCGCTGCAGCGCTTTACAGATCAGTCTAAAGTCTTTTTTAATGTCCTAAACGAAGAACTAGGAATGTAATACATTTTCTGGGGAGCCAGAGAACTGCTATCACTTCCCCGAGTTTTAAGGTAATATGATTAGAATAATATTCAAACATTTTGATTAGAGGGATAAATTTTAGTTAATTTTCAAAAATTGTGCCTGTAAAATACTTATTCCCTGACAATAATGAATAATATACTTTTTACTTCTTAAGATTTCTAGTGAAGTTTCACCCATCAAAATCATATAACATTAGATGACAATATCTTGAAAAAAAAAAAGATAGCATCTACCTCTGCTACCAAAGCTAATGTCTTGAACTTATTTTCCAAATGTCCATGAAATGTTATCCCCATTGTTCTAGAAGGGCTTTATATATTTAGACATGTCTTGGAATTCCTCTCTTCTGAATGTCAATCATTCTATAAGATCAGACCTGGAGCATTTTTTAAGAAGTTTTGTTAAGAGGTGATCCATTTTGTGCATTTTATACTGAGTAGTGTGAGAGCTGGAGCCATATCCTACAGAGTCCCAAGAGCCACTTATGGTATCCCTTCCCACCTCTGAGTTCAATGACTTTACATCCTCAGCTTGAAACCGGCCATGGTGGCAGTTTATACCATGAAATTAACAAACACTATAAATCAGGACTATTTTCCTTTCTTTTCTTCTCAGAGAGGTGGTTGTTAAACATTTACCAGCACACCACAGGTTCTATCAGATTCTTTAAATACATTGGATGGTCTTAGATTCAACTGCCACCACCTGTGGCTCTTTCCTTACTAAGAAACGTAAATTATTACCCTCTGGTCAGTCCTCAACATAATTGGCAAGGCTAAACAGCTTGTTTTGTTACTTACATTTTATTGGGAGCCAGATAATCCAGTTTAATTATTAAATAATTTGAGCAATGGTGACAAAATAGATGGGAAATACGCTGAGCAAAAAAAAAAAAGTTGATAGCGTCAATACTGTTATAAAGTATGATCCTAACAATACTTGCTTTAAGAAATAACATCATTTGTTAGATCCTTATAGGTCTTAGAAGAAATAGACAATTATCTGAAGCAAATATTGGGCTGCAGGCTTCATATTTAGAATAGAAGTGAATAACAAGCTTCCACAGAGACAGTTGTTTTTATAAGAAAAGATATGCCCTTTCATTTTCTGGATATTTGATGCTCTTGAGATAGGCAAGTTCATTTAAAGCACTTACTCGACCAGTGAGTAATATTTGTGACTGTAGGGAATTCCTAAATGTCATTGTTTCTATAAATCCAGCCTGATGACACATAATCTATTTGGGATTTGAGATTTGACATGTGCTGACCTGTAGGCACCTACATATTGTTGACCAGGTTTTATTGCTTTGTAACAACCATCAACTATTGACTAGGGCCAGAGATATTATTATTAGGGAAAAAATGCTCAAATAATTTTTTTTCTTTCCTCTTTAAATCTAGGAGAGGACTAGTTATATGCTTTCAAAGAGACTGACTGGCTCTTCACCCCAGGTTCATATTTAATCCTGAAAAGCAGCAGAGAATTTAGGATAAAAAATATGTTTATCTAATAAATTACTTTATGCAGTCAGTTCATCAAGCTCTCTGGATAGTTCCATCCAAAAACTTGAATTCACAAATGTTTATTGAGTGCCTATTATAAGCAAATCACTCTGCTGGTCGTCACAGAAGTATGAAAGCCGAGATATGGTTCCTGCCTTCAAGGAATTCAATACGTAGTGAAGGAGAGATATTCACCATGGTGTTATCAATTGCTAATTAAAAATTTTTTTGACTATACCACACTTCTGTCCCTCCAAACCATCTCATTTTGGATTCTTCTTTATATTGTATCTTTAGTTGTGGAAAAGTTTTTCTGCTAGTCTTCACGTTGTTCTCATTGATAGTTTCTCTGTAAATAGTAATTTTGATGTGCCCACGGGAGGAGGTGGGCTCAGAGTCTTCGTACTCTGAATCTTCTAAAACAATTTCTTAAAAAAACTATAATAAAATATCCAACCCCAAAAAGCTGAACAGAGTATTTCATGACCAGAAAATATTTGAGGAAGTACTGGAATGTCAGGTCCTTGAAGGGCAAGACCTTCTCTATCGTGTTTTCAACTGTGCCCAGTGAACATTTATCAAGAGTATTTGGTGAATGAATATTGTCCCCTGTCATTTTAATAAACATCTATGACCACTGAGTCTAAAAGTAATGATTAAAGATCTCTGGAGAGTAGCACGTCAAATAAACTAGTTTATCTTCTAGTGGTATATGCTATTAAGTTTTCTAAAGTATTGCTTATACTGTCTTCCAATTTAGTTCATCTTTCAATTTCAACAGTACACAAATTTCATCTGAAGAAAAAAAGAATCAAAATGGCTTGTCATAGTGTACAAAATAGCAATTCTACTTAAAATATAAGGTGCTAATCCCATTACTTATATGTTCTTCATTAAAATAATTTTATGCTTCCCAGGTGTTAATAAATATTGGAATATATGCAGGAAAAAGGAAATCTGAATTTCATATAAGTGTTTTAATAATTTGTCAACTCCCTTAAATTGGAATTTTATCAGAAAAAAAAAATAAAGAAAACAGGAAAAAAACTTGAAGCCAAAAAGAAGGCATATTGAAATCAAGAAAAATAATTGGGCGAATCCCCAAAACGCGACTTGTGAATTTGCCAAAACATTTTAAAATCTCATGTTTTTAAAATGATTTTGTTCCCTCTTCAATGTGATTTACTTAACTCTAGCCTAATGAATGTCCCTGAGAACACAGGCACTAAATCTTTGAAGACACAGTCACCCAGAGGCAAAGAAGCACTCCACTCCCAGGACCTCTTTGCTGCCCACTGTCCATCCACCCCCAACACAAACCTCTAGCCTCTCACTCCCACCTCCCTCCCCACGCTCACCTCCCACTCCTGGCAAAACAAAACGGGATACTCAGAGGTAAGCCACCTAAGCCAGGGCTTTCTGTTACTTAATTTGCAGTAGACTGTGTCAGTCACTTCACCTCTCTGGGTCTCAGTTTCCTTGTTTGTAGACGAAAATATCTTACCTTCCCAACTCTCACAGTTTTTCTGAGGCTCTAAGTACTTGATGCATGAATAAAAGAAACACTAATGCCCTGTGCAAGTGTGGTTACTGTTTTATTTCAGATTATCTATTCCCTAGCACATTAAAGAGAGCTTAGGTTTATAAAACTTCATTAAGGCCTTTTCCCTTAGCTATACTGGGAAGTTCCAAAATTCCCCATGTTTCACCCATCAATTATGTTACTTCATTAAGGACAAGGTTGAGTGGGTTAGCGGTTAGGTTATGGGACTAGGCATAATACTTCCTGTATTCTTATCTGACTTGGTCATTGTTTTGCTATTGCCTCAGGGAAAATCTTAATGCCTTAATTTGCTGTAAAAACAAATACATATCACGGATATTTACTTTGAAAAAGGGTCATGAGACTTTGAATGGATTCATATGAGAGGGCTTTTCTAAGTGAATTTTGTTCTTTGGAGACAAATTTATTTCTAAAGCGATTGTTTATTGTGTATTCAAAATCGATAGATAAGGAAATAATTTAAAAAAATAAATTTATTTATTTATTTAATTTTTTTTTTTATGCTTTTTTTTTTTTTTTTTTTTTTTATTGTACGCGGGCTTCTCACTGTCGTGGCCTCTACCGTTGCGGAGCACAGGCTCCAGACGCTCAGGCTCAGCGGCCATGGCTCTCGGGCCCAGCCGCTCCACGGCATGTGGGATCTTCCCAGAAATTTCATATAAGTGTTTTAATAATTTGTCAACTCCCTTAAATTGGAATTTTATCAGAAAAAAAAAATAAAGAAAACAGGAAAAAAACTTGAAGCCAAAAAGAAGGCATATTGAAATCAAGAAAAATAATTGGGCGAATCCCCAAAACGCGACTTGTGAATTTGCCAAAACATTTTAAAATCTCATGTTTTTAAAATGATTTTGTTCCCTCTTCAATGTGATTTACTTAACTCTAGCCTAATGAATGTCCCTGAGAACACAGGCACTAAATCTTTGAAGACACAGTCACCCAGAGGCAAAGAAGCACTCCACTCCCAGGACCTCTTTGCTGCCCACTGTCCATCCACCCCCAACACAAACCTCTAGCCTCTCACTCCCACCTCCCTCCCCACGCTCACCTCCCACTCCTGGCAAAACAAAACGGGATACTCAGAGGTAAGCCACCTAAGCCAGGGCTTTCTGTTACTTAATTTGCAGTAGACTGTGTCAGTCACTTCACCTCTCTGGGTCTCAGTTTCCTTGTTTGTAGACGAAAATATCTTACCTTCCCAACTCTCACAGTTTTTCTGAGGCTCTAAGTACTTGATGCATGAATAAAAGAAACACTAATGCCCTGTGCAAGTGTGGTTACTGTTTTATTTCAGATTATCTATTCCCTAGCACATTAAAGAGAGCTTAGGTTTATAAAACTTCATTAAGGCCTTTTCCCTTAGCTATACTGGGAAGTTCCAAAATTCCCCATGTTTCACCCATCAATTATGTTACTTCATTAAGGACAAGGTTGAGTGGGTTAGCGGTTAGGTTATGGGACTAGGCATAATACTTCCTGTATTCTTATCTGACTTGGTCATTGTTTTGCTATTGCCTCAGGGAAAATCTTAATGCCTTAATTTGCTGTAAAAACAAATACATATCACGGATATTTACTTTGAAAAAGGGTCATGAGACTTTGAATGGATTCATATGAGAGGGCTTTTCTAAGTGAATTTTGTTCTTTGGAGACAAATTTATTTCTAAAGCGATTGTTTATTGTGTATTCAAAATCGATAGATAAGGAAATAATTTAAAAAAATAAATTTATTTATTTATTTAATTTTTTTTTTTATGCTTTTTTTTTTTTTTTTTTTGCGGTATATTTAATTAATTTATTTTTGGCTGTGTTGGGTCTTCGTTGCCGTGCGTGGGCTTTCTCTAGTTGCTGCGAGCGGGGGCTACTCTTCGTTGCAGTGCGTGGGCTCCTCATTGCAGTGGCTTCCCTCATTGCGGATCACGGGCTCTAGGTGAGTGGGTTTCAGCAGTTGCGGCACGTGGGCTCAGTAGTTGTGGCTCACAGGTTCTAGAGCACAGGCTCAGTAGTTGTGGCACATGGGCTTAGTTTCTCTGAGGCATGTGGGATCTTCCTGGACCAGGGATCGAACCCATGTCCCCTGCATTGGCAGGCGGATTCTCAACCACCGCGCCACCAGGGAAGCCCCAAGGAACTACTTTTATTTTTTTTTTCGGTACGCAGGCCTCTCACTGCTGTGGCCTCTCCCGTTGCGGAGCACAGGCTCCGGACGCGCAGGCTCAGCGGCCATGGCTCACGGGCCCAGCCGCTCCGTGGCATGTGGGATCTTCCCGGACCGGGGCACAAACCTGTGTCCCCTGCCTCGGCAGGCGGACTGTCAACTACTGCGCCACCAGGGAAGCCCAGGAACTAATTTTAAATGAGCTTTTACTTGTCTTGAGCTTTATGCTTATAATCGCATTCAATTTGTACAAGCTGTATGATATATGACACTATAGCCATTTTACAGAAAGATGAGTCTCAGTAATTTACTCAAAGATCACCAACTACGGAAGACCGTGTTGGTATGAAAACTTACTTTTCTCTGATGCAAAATCCCTACTCATTTTACTAGACCTAGGCTCCTCATGGTGTGCTCTGTGGAACAGCAGCAAGGAACCACCTGGATCTAGTTAGAAATGCAGAATCTCAGGCTCTACCGCCCTGCCTACTAAATCACAGTATGCCTTCTAGAAGGACTTCCACATTAAAGACTGAGAATCTTTCACTAGACCACCTGGCCTCTCCAAGAGACTGCTGACATAAGTGGTTATCTTCACAGCTGACCTGGTTCCTGGGTGAGCCCCCAACACCCACATACTCCCACACCTCTATACCAGCTCAAGCTCCAGGCAAAATTAATCACTGCTTCTCTTTACATGTGGTACCAGTTTACGCCACCATTATGACCTTTTTCTGTGCTACACCGTGAGAGTAGGATTGATCTTGTCCATCTTTGTATCCTATGTGCCTATGACTTAAACGATGATTGGCTAAATGAATAGATTAAGTTGCACTTTCTTAGTGTCTCAAAATTTTCCTTTTGTTATCTCTTCTCCCAAAGTAGCCACAAGGCCTGCCATGCCTCATTCTGAGAGACACAACTACTATCAGTTGGAAGAGTTGCTAATAAGTCACACAGGCTGGAGGGTAATCCTTTCCTGGAGAACTGCTGCTACAGTCGGGAAAATCTCAGTACCAGGAGGCTTCCCCTGTCTCAGTCATTAGTAAGCCTCATGACTCTTGGCAAGTCCCTTCAATTCCCTGAATTTCCATCTCCCTTCAAAGGCAGATGAAGTTTTGAGTTCTGAAATACAGGAATTTTTCACCTATCATGACCTGCTCTCTGCATTTCTATCACCCACAAACCTTCAAACCCCAAACCTGTTCTTTATCCAAAGCCCTAAACCTAAAGAGGGAATAAAAGGGGCGGGGAGTGGGGGAGAAGATGAGTATGTTCCATAACTAATCTTAATTCAAAAAAGAAGAGACCCTTGAGGAAAATCATTCACACTGATGAACCTTCAGGAACTTTTAAAATCATGAGCATTCCCTGTTCTGGCAGCTCTTAGGTATTACTTCTTGGGCACACCACCTTGAGTTTGGTACTTGGATGTCCTCTGCAAAAGATACTGAATTGGCCAGTTGTATGGAAAACTGTGCAGTTCTGGAAAAGTAGAGAGAGAGATAGCTGAATATACTCTCAGCTCTCTACAACAATTCTCTACTACATGGTCTTAATGACACAGTTGTGAGGTATGCCTCAAATCTTTGTTATTAATAAGAGTTGTTACAAATTGAAGCTTGTAAATGATTTACTTTCTTCTTTTTAAAAAAGTATTAGAGTGGATCCAAATTTATCCTAACCACCATCACTAATTTCCATCACCTTGTGCTTTTTTGAATGAGAGAAAGAGATGAAGTTATAGAGAGCTCTCAAGGAATTTCCTCTAACCAAGGCCTTATCTCTGCTACAGCCCTGAAATCTAGGTATGGCCAAAGGGTTGCATGGTTCAGATGCATGTGAACATCATTTTTCTCTTGTGCTCTAGGGGTAAAAGAGTTGAGACATGGTGCATTTGGGGATGTTGACATCATGATTTTGTAGACAGAGTCTCCTTGTGAGGTTTTTCACGGCCTGTTGAAGAAAGCAAAGTATTGGGAAGGCTATCCAAGGCTGAACAAAGGGAATGGTTGGTATATATTTAAAACGTTTTCCACTGATAAGAGAAGATTCGATGGCTGTGGTTTCCCCCACTGCCATTAGAGCAGTGGCTTTTTAATTATTTTGACTGTGACATACAGTAAGAATACATTGCCCAAAAGTAACTGTTATGTGTGTGTATACATACATACTAGTTTATATATAATGATATATGTATATATACATACGTAGTGGTTTATATATGAGTGAAAACATACATAAATAAAACTTTAAAATATCCCAAAACCATACTTACTTTTACTGTGTTTATACTATTTTTTACTCTACTGCACTTTTTAAAAAATGCCAGATGCAATCCACTAAGCTGATTTCATGACCATTAATGGACTGCAACTCAGAGTTTAAAGATATTGCTTCAGAAGTATCTGTACTTTACAGCCTTGACCAGTTGCTTACTGCCAATTAGCTGAAAATGACCAAGCTAGTGTCCTCTTTCACAGATAAAGGTAGAGTTCTGGCTAACAGACTATGACAGCTGCCTTAGCAGCACTAGATGACTGGTTTGGCCATGATAAACAAAATAAAAACACTTCTTTCCATCTAGTGGAACTCAGTGAACCCTGCAAAACATTTAGCCAAGCAGCGGTTGTTAAGCCATTCATAAATAAATTGTCCTAATTTATCCCAAATTTATAAACCACTATACTACTGTGTTGATCAAGTCAGCTGAAAAGAAAGCATCATCAAGGTGGCATTACAATATTATCTCGACATACATTCTTATTAATAAGGCAGTAGCTGGAATTTTAGTGTTGTTTTCATCTAACAATATCTAAAAATCCAATACAAAAGGATCTGATCCTCTTCAAACTTTGCTTGTCTATTTTTGCCTCAGTGGGACTCCAAATTGTAAGCTAAAAGTTTTCAAGTTTTAGAAGTTTCAAATTCTACATCATCAAGACCTTCTTTTATGTGTAAAATATTTTGAATTCTACTCTTAAAATATCTCTATATTAAAAAAAAACTTTCCAAGATTTTTGCCATTGCTGTTTGTGATTTTCTTAAACAAAAACAAACAAGAAGAAAAAAGAAGTGTTGCTTTTCTTTTATTTGAAATATGTTTCTTTTCTGGATGTTCGTTTAAAATCCATTCTGCGATGCAGAATCTATGGCCATATACCAATTCTGACCAGTGAAATTTAGGAAGCAACGACTGCAGAATGTTACAGAGAACTGGAGGAACTTTACACAAGTGCAACAAGGAGCTCAGAGGGGACAGTGGAGTTCTTGTGTAACTAGGCTGCTGTTTTCGAGATGGCACGTGTTTTCTACATTATTGGGTGGAAACTGGATTTTGTGATTCCCTTTACTCAAGCTAACTTTTGCCCTTGGGGAAGAACTGAATGAAGGAGATAACCCCAGTACAGGGCTTGAGCAGGGGCAGTTAAATGTTCTGCTTTGGACTGTAAATTGGATACATCAGTAAGACTCTATCCCATGTGTTTGAGATTAAAAAAAAAAACAAAACTAATATCTGAATGTGGACTCTTATGGCTGAAAAATAAATGTTTATTCATAAATTATTATTTTCTTATTTTTGCAATGACTACAGATATGGAAGCAAGATTAGACCATGCTGGGAAGGCTAAGCAGACCTAATCTCATGCTGGAGAAACCAAAACCAAAACCAAAAACATGAAAAAGAATTGAAATGGATTTGGTCCAGCCCACATAGTGGACTTGGAGAAATATCCTGATAACTCCTGTGATTGAGTTACCGGGCCAAGGGGCTAGTCCATACCCAGGAAAACGATGCACATTCTCCTGAGGAGAGTTACATACCCACTGCCATTCATCCTAGAGTGAGGTCAGTCCTGAAGCAGGACATGGGGCAGGACTTGCAGGGAAGGACCCCCTCTCATGGGGTTGAAAGGCAACTGAGCCTGGATTTCTACTGGTCGGGATTCAGTTATTCTGCCCCACATGGGAATCTCTGGGAGTCAGAGACTCTTAGGTAGGATTTGGGTCTCTGAGTTTCAACAATAGCAGGTTGTTAGAAATAATGTAACTGTTATTTGTGTTGCATTTCTATGAACCCCAAACCTTCTCCAGGGTCTCTCTGAAAGCCACAGCCTGGTCTCATTTGTGTTATAGGACACTGAAGAGGTAGGATGGGGACACCTCAGCAGTAATAGGGGGAGAGAGAGAGAGAGAGAGAGAGAAAGAGATACTGGGAGAGAGAGAGAGAGAGAGCATGAGCTGTGTATGATACTGAGCAGGGGTTGGTAGTAAGAGGATCACAGTGTATGGGGGTTTCTTCCGCAGGTCTTTAGCCACAGAGGCAGCAGCGTGATGGCAAGAGGGGGAGGCTAGACTGGAAGTATTAGTTAGACTTTGTCAGGAATATACATGGGGTAGTTCTCTGGGAAACCCTCAGAAATAATGTAGAGACCTTCTGAGAGGAGCTAATTTCTGGTCATTTTGGAGTAAAAAGATGAAGTCGGGTACACAGAGATGAAACAGGTATGCACGCAACCCCTCTGTGATGTCGCAAAATATTTGCAGAGGCAATTATTTTAATCACATTGGAATAAGATTGATTCTCTGTCTTTGCATAGATACAAAAATTCATTAGCTAAATGTGAACTCACAGAGGAAGTGAGTTTGGTTTAGCAAAATAAGTTATTCTCTGCTTCCATGTTAGAGTGCCTGTTTCGGGGGGTCTCCAGCACGATTATTCCATAGCTTCTTAAAGATGGTGGAGGGTGTGGTAAACGGATAGAACCTAAGGGTGACCTGCTGAAGATTTTTTGAGGCGAAGCGAAGGTTTCCACCATCTTCTTTCTCCTCCATAAACCTGATCCTAGGAAGTCTTGGAAACTCCAAGCCGCCTTAGTTTCCTGCACACACTGAGCTCTAGTTTAATAAGTCAGCTTGTAGCTGGGCCAGTCAGTGGAGATAAACAATAGCAAAATGAAAAAGAGCAGTGGAGATCTGCTACTTATTGTCAAACAATTTGACCACGAATATTAAAATAAGCTAAATAGGACTTCCCAGGCAGTCCAGTGGTTAAGACTCCATGCTCCCACTGCAGGGCATGTGGGTTTGATCCCTGGTCAGGGAACTGAGATCCCGCATGCCACATGGCACGTGGCCCCCACCCCCTGCCAAAATAATATCAAATAAGCTAAATATATATTTATTGCACATATGTGTGTGCACACACACACAGACAGAGAAAGAAAGTATGGCAGCATGTTAAGGATAGGTAAATCTACGTTTAAATTTGTTCGTTATTTTAGACTTTCAACGTTTCTGTAAGATTGAAAATTTTCAGAATAAAAAGTGGTGGGAGGATGGAGAAGAAGCAGCAATGGAGAATTTTTTAGTCTTTAAAGAAGTGATAATCAGAGCACAGATGTTAAATTTAATGAGGTCATTGTATTTTTTTAAATAAATTTATTTATTTATGGCTGCGTTGGGTCTCTGTTGCTGTGTACGGGCTCTCTCTAGTTGCGGCGAGCAGTGGCTACTCTTCATTGCAGTGCACGGACTTATTGCAGTGGCTTCTCTTTTTGTGGATCACGGGCTCTAGGTGTGCGGGCTTCAGTAGTTGTGGCACGTGGGTTCAGTAGTTGTGGCTCGCAGGCTTAGTTGCTCCGTGGCATGTGGGATCTTCCCAGACCAGGGCTCGAACCCGTGTCTCCTGCATTGGCAGGCAGATTCTTAACCACTGTGCCACCAGGGAAGTATGAGGTCATTGTATTTTATGTTATGCAGTATTATGTGATATTATGTTATATAGTGGCTGGCCTAGGGCTTTGAATTTAGAAGGGCTTCACCTATTTTTTCAATAGCATGGATAAAACTACCTTTCACTCTACAGTAAGAACATACCAAGTGAAGCTCTGGAGGGAGCAGTCCCTCCCCTCGTATTCCTCGGGCTGTATGATGCCAGTATCCATGTATGTATCTCACCCTCGAATGGCAGCTTAATGATAGGAAGGTGTACTATACTCTACATCCTCTCTGCGTGGTGTGCTCTGCGGACCTGCCGTCTGCATCTCCTGAGAGCTTGTTAGAGATGTGGAATATGGCTCTAGCCCCAGACCTACTGAAGCAGAATATGATTCCTAGACACCTTAATTTCATCCTTGTTAGGATAAAAATTGGCTAAAGCCATTTACCTGCATTAAATGTATCCATGATTGCTTATAAGTAAACGGAAGATATATAACCAAAATGATTTCTTAGGACTTAATGTATTCTTTGCCAACACTTAAGAGTGATGTTTTTTCTCCTTTCAAACCCCCAATAGGAATAACTCTTGCTGTTTGTCAGATTTGCTGAAAATTGTTCCTCACAAAGAACATTTTTTGTATGTGTAATTATACATACAGGTTTTGTACTCTAATATACTACAGTTCTGAGGTTGGTAGTGATTAAACCAGATAATTTTATAGCAAAAAACTAAAAATAAAAAAAAAAATGTTTTTCTAATAAAATGTAAGTAGCTTATTTCTTCAAAAACCTTTTAAAAAATTGTGGATGGGCTTCCCTGGTGGCGCAGTGGTTAAGAAACCGCCTGCCAATGCAGGGGACACGGGTTTGGTCCCTGGTCCGGGAAGATCCCACAAGCCACGGTGCAACTAAGCCCGCATGCCACAACTACTGAGCCTGTGCTCTAGAGCCCGCGACCCACCACAACTACTGAGCCCACAAGCCACAACTACTGAGCCTGTGTGCCACAACTACTGAAGCCCGCGTGCCTAGAGCCTGTGCTCCACAACAAGAGAAGCCACCCCAATGAGAAGCTCATGCACCACAACGAAGAGCAGACCCCGCTCGCTGCAACTAGAGAATGCCCACGTGCAGCAATCAAGACCCAACACAGCCAAAAATAAATAAATAAAATAAATAAATTTTAAAAAGAAAAAAATTGTGGGTGATAATGATTTTCCACATGTGAGTTAAGTATCTCCCACAATTATTTTGATCATGGTAAGAGAAAAATTTTAGATTATAGTCTAAAAATAGAAAATGATACCAATTAGAATTCTTTAAAAATATAGAAATATGCTACAGATTGTAAAAGTTTGTTGAAAGGTCTACTTGACATTTATAATTTTCTTTTCAGTAACCCTTTAACTAGAGATAATTTAAAAGTAGTTTATTGATTAAATAATAAAATAATTTAAAAGTAGTTTATTTATTCAAGAGTTTAGAAGTGTTTTTATCCCCACTTTGATTACTCTGCCCTCTGTGCCACCAGAGCTAAGGAAAATGAGAGGAAAAAGGGGCCTTCTCCTATCTTTTTCAGTCTCTTGACAGGGTTGAAACTCAAGACCTCCGTGGTGACTGCTTTAAGAAAGAGATCAATGGCCTGGAGCCCAAGCAAGGGAGAGGCAGATGTATTTGTAACTTGGAGATTTCAGTGAAGTCCCTGTTAGGAAGAAAACTGTGGGCCTTCTTCTGGATAAATATGTGCAGTGTAATTATTAAGCTTAAAAAAAGCCAAAGGAAAAAGGAAAAATAAAACCCCTCACATTTGGAGTCCTGCATCTGGAAGCTTTTTTCTCCCCTAAGGAAATATTTGTGGCTCTTTTTTCCTGTCAAGGAGGAAAACGTGCTTGTAAATTTCACCCAAGAGAAAGTATATCTTTGCATCCACTGCACCAGGAAGGAATAGATACATCCCCACAAGCATATGCAAAATCCCAGAAATTTGACCAAAGGCTAGCTGGGGGGGTGGGGTGAGAGTAAGGGGTGGAATTATGCAAGAAAAGCAACCCAAACTGGCAGAAAATTTCAGTGAGGAAGTGCTCTGTGCCAACCTTGGCCTCAAAGAAAAATACTCCACCCTCTTAAAGCTGCTTAGATGGCAAAAGGGAGGCAGTGCCTTCACTGGCCATGCAGATCACTCTAGATAGGCGCACCCCGCCAAGACCAGCCAACACACACTTCCCGCTACGCACTATATGTACAACTGTATGCACAGAGGCCACCTTGAGTGTCCAGGAGTGGCTTTTCGGTTTGAAGGAGCCACGGAAATCATCCCCAAGTTTCTCAGGCTGCCTGTCTGGGCGCCTAAGATTCAACCATTGCTGGTTCTTTCCACTATAGTCAGGATTATATGCACCCTGAAGGTTCCTTAAAGTGTTAACTGATCTGGGAGCAGGGGTGGGGAAGTTGGGTATTGTTTCGTTCATGGCTTTTTTGTATTAAAACCTGAGGTCTCGCTCCACACACAGGGAACCCTAAGGTAGTGATTCAAATGAAAAAGGGTGACATTCAGGCACGAGCACTCTTTATTGCTGCTAACCACTCTTCCTTATTCTGACTTCCTAAAGAGGGTGTGAAATGTTTTTCCACAGCACAAAGTAAATTACTCTCCAGGTGAGGCAGGAAGGGAAGGATGCAGATTAGACAGTTTTTTCTCTGCACTGTCTCTTTTCCGACTGTGATAAGTGGCACACCTGGGATTTCTTAGAGTTACACCACCAGCGAAGGAATTCAAGATGGTCAGGATGGTTTCCCTCACTTTGGAGGCAAAACCACTTCTCGTATGGGGACTTCCGGATACCAACTGCTGCCTTATCAGTCAGGGACAGAGCTGTACCCGGAGTTTGAGAGTGTGCCAATCACTTTGCCCTCTCTTGCAACCTACACAATTAAAATACTTTATACTCTTAAATCCTTCCTGAGGTGAGGCCCAGTGCTTCAGCCAGAAACCTCAACAGAAGCCTTTACTGCATCATCTTAAAGCAACATTCTTATAATTAATGAAATCTGCTATGTTGAATATTCAATTCCTACAAATACATAATTTTAACAATTTGTTTTCATTACCAGGCTTCATGACCATCTCCTCAGACCACTACCTGGGTCTCTTGCCAGGATCACAATGGCCCTTGAAACAGGAACTTTTTAGTATTACCCCAGCAATACTAACAAGAGCTCAGCAGTTAGAGGTGATTGGAGAGCTTCCACATTGTCAGTTTTGTGCTGCTCGGACTTGGGGTTGAGGCCTGCACCTGTGAGACAGGTGCACACACATGCACACACACCCCACAGAATCTCAGGCTAGAAGTCTGAGTGGCACTGATTCATGTTTCTGGCTTATATTTCAGGTTACACGTTTCCTGACCTCAGGTTTCTACAGTGTACCAGCAGGAACTACCTCTCGGATCAAGCCAGAGATGGCCATGGACCATTTGTATGAACATCTAGGACTCCTCAGAAAATCTCAGTCTATAGACCCTTTGGCCCCTTTCACCTCTTTCAATCTTCTCTCCTGGACTTCTTCCTGTCTCCTGAGGTACGTGCCCAATGCCTGCTACCTCCAAAATCTTTAGAGACCACTCTCTTCATCTCTAAAGGCCTAAGGTCTAAGACTAAAGACCACTCTCTTCATCTCAGCCTCCTGCACTCTTCCCCTTTCCCCACCCTTGCCCCCATCAAAACTTCTGCTCTAGTTCTTCCTTGAAAGCAGTATTATAACAACTAATATTTTTGACACTTGCAGTTTACAAAATATGGATAATTATGTTGAACCCAAATAACCCTGTCAGGATGGTATAATTATCCCTATTTTAGCATAAAAACAAATGTAAGGCTCAGAGGTTCCGTGGGTACTCAGGTTACAGGGTAACTGACGGACTCATGGCTTCCTGTTCTGCCTGCTGGGGTTGCACCATCAACCCTGCAGGCTCTGTGACTACCTGGGCCATGGTATTCTCTCTCTGTCAGTCGACTTAGGTTTCCCAAAGGCTCTAACAAGGCATTAGAAAGCTTCTTTCTTGGAGTCCACTTTCTGAATGAGAAAGAGCAACTCTTAAGTTTGCAAATGGAATTTTATGTGTATGTATATATATCTATACACACACACGTATATGTTTGTATTTTATCTCACTTTTCTTTCTCATCTCATCACAGCCTTACTCCCACTAGAGATAATCTAGTATCTTCTCAATAATTTTTATATGACTGTGTTCATTAGAGAAGGTAGCATCTGGGCCAGTGTTTAGATTGGGTGGTGTGAACTGGTGGGTTGGGTTCCCACTTTGAGCAAGGCCCTGCTCTGGACTAGTTGGTGACCGTGAGGGCAAGAGTCTCCTCAGTGCAGGTACCTGAGAGGGAGAGGGGGAGGAGCAGGATGGGGGAGGAACCCTGGGATCTTTTTCCAGTCTGAGGTCCGTGGAGAAAAAGGGTTAGGGGCAGACGCTGAAAGCATTATTTTCACAAGCAACTTCCTGAGACTCATGACACAAGCAATGCCCGCTCAGGGCGCAGCTGGAAAGGTGTAAGGAAGAGGTGTGGGGAATATATCTCCTAATTTTGATGGAAAAGAGGCAGACGTCTTGCAGAGGGAAGCTTAAAGGGAGCCCAGCGCACTTGTGCCTTGGAGGGAAGCAGCAAGAAGGGGCATGAAAGCAGCTTTCACCCAGGGGAGCAAAGGTAGTGGCTCTGAATTCTGGAGGCCTGAGTGGAAAAGGACTTCAGGAAACTATGTGAGACACTCCAGACTCCCACCAAAGTAATCTGAGGCCCCCTTTAGGTGGGGAAAAGACCAGGTCTTATACAGGAGAGAGCTGGTGAGATGTGACTATCAACGGACCATGATTAGCCAGCCTGTGGGATGCTGGGGTACAAATACTGAAGAGTCTCAACGTAAAGTTTTGCTAACCTTCCGGTTTTTCATAAACAATATAACAATTGCACATGTCCAGTTTTTTTTTTGGAAAAAAAAAGGTATTTATTTGTCCATACAATATAGCAGTTACAGGCAAATGTTCATTGAGAACGACTGCCTGTCAGGGACTGATGGCTTTCTCAGTACTCTCAGGGCAATGAGGTAGGTAATGGGTGGGGATGAGTGAGCCCCACCTGCCCACTCTCTCCTGCCCCAGGCTTTATAACCTCTGACAGAGTCCCCTGTGGAACCAAGGCATTTAGTCAGGAGGTGGGGCTTGGCTCATCCCTAAGAGAACTGAGACAGAGAAGAAAATGAAGAGAATTTTCTGCATTTTTTAAACTAGTGTATTTCCTCATTCTTTTTCTTGGTAAAGACTAAACATTCAGCCTGAAGACAGGGCTATGTAAAAGAGCAGAAACACTGGAGTTCAGCCAACTGGGTTGAATTCCCCACCCGTACCACGTGGAACAATGGGCAAATCTCTTAAACACTGTGGAGGACTGATCAGTAGACAAATGGCTCTAACTGTGGAGGGCGGGGCCACATCCCAATTAGAAACTGCATTCAGACTGCCCAGGTGTGAACCCCAGGTCTACTGCTATCGTGTGACCTGGGGCCAAGTATTTAACCCTTCTGAACCTCAGCTTTTTCACCTGTAAAATGAGGAAAGTATTACTACCTCATAAGGTTGGTATGAGGATGAACTGAGAAAAAAAAAGTATACAAGACCTATAGCTCCTGGTACATTTCATGCACTCCAAAGTATCACTTATTAACTATGGATGTTTTTGATGCACTTGTGTTTATTTATACCTGAGCTATTATTTTTTAATGGGAATTTATCTTCCTTTAGTTAGAAGTTGTTTTTCTTTTTGAGAAGCCAATCTTATCCCTAACTGATTTAAGACACCCACTCCTAAACTCATCTTTGGCTTAAGGCTCTCTGCTTTGTGCTTTTCATGTGAGTACTTCTATTACAGTACTTATCACAGTGTATTTTAATTGGTTTTCTTTTTGTTTGTCTCCTTCACTAAATTATGGACTGCTTGAGGGCAGGGGCTTTGTTCCCAGAATCTAGCACACTGTAGGCCTTCACCAAATACTTGTTGGAAAAGTGTAGAAGTGAATAGATATCCTTATCTAAAAGGGATTTTGATTAGCAAGGAGATAGATGCTTTTGATTAGAAGGAGATAGAAATCCTATCCTACAGTATGTATCAGAATATAAGTGGTTTGGCCTAAAGATAACCTGTAGGCCAAAACAAAGAGTCCTGGTCCATGTTTTCTAGCTCCAGCA
>NW_006791811.1:2291775-2303687 GCF_000442215.2 Lipotes vexillifer
CAGGAATGATTGACCCCTAAGGTTTTCCTCCAGACCACCTGGCCATAAGTTTGATCTGGAAGATGTGCCCCAGCTTCAGTATAGTCTCCAAAGAATGTGGCTGCAGCCCTTGGGACTGTTTTATAGAAAATAGAGAACTCGACCTGAGGAACTGAACTTGACTCCTCCCTGTGCTATTGATTTACCTCCAAATGGTCTCCCCAAACTCTTCCCTCTGCTTTGTTCCCATAACCCTGGTTTTAGTTCAGTTCCTCATCACTTCTTGCCTGAATTACTGAGTCACCTGGCTTACTGGTCTCTTCCATCCCATTCTCCACAATGCTTCAGGATGAGCATTCCACAAGGCAGGTCTGAATGGGGCTCACTAATTCTTTCAGGGTGGGTCCCAGCTTTCTGCCCATTTCTCCTTCTCCATCTCTTCCTCCCACTCTTCATTTCCTTTTATCTTTGGACAGACTAATCTACATGAAATACCAGATCAGGCTCCTCTCTCAAGTCCATGTTTCCATGTCCTCTAGGAAGTAATCCCTATCTCCTTCTAAGATGATTTACTATCCCCTCATTTGTTAGATACAGGGAGGTATCCAGAACTTTCTTCCACCATAGCAATAATCATATTGGATTGAAATAAGCTAATTGCTGCATTCATTCATCCAGCTTCCATTCATTCATTCTCTTATTCAGTGCTGTTATAGTGTGCTTACCAGGCACTCTTCTTGATGCCATAGACACATATACCCATAAATAAGCCAGGAAATAATCCTGCTCTCATGGCTTACATTCTAGTAGAAGGAGAACAGTAATAAATATATGAACAAGTTATTTTCCAATAAAAATGTGATACAAATTTTTGAAGGAAATAAACAGGATGAAATATTGATTATATAGTGTTGGGGTATGTGAGTAGGTGGGAATCAGGGAAGGCCCCTCTGAGGGAGGTGATATTTGGGTGGAGCACAAAAGCAAAATGAGAGGAAAGCTATGCACAGAACTGGTGATGGATGATGAGTCCCCAAGGAAGGTCTGAGCTTGGAGTGATGGAGGAAGGAAAGAGGCCACTTTCCCTGGATCACATCATGACCCCCAAGTAGACTGTATGCTCTCTGAGACTCTGGGCAGTATCTCATACCTTACTATATTCACAGGGTCTAGACTGGTACCCAGAAACTAATAGGTTTTAATAAGTATTTGAAAGAGTAAATATGATTCTAAAATTAGATATTCTTTGGTATCCACTCAGAAAGCTAAAAAGGTCTTATATTTTTGATAGCTTTTATCCTAGGAACTACAGTAAAATATTCTCCCTCCCCCCAGTTTTACTGCGATATAAGTGGCATATAATATTGTAGAAATTTAAGGTGGACAATGTGACAATTTGATATATTTATACATTGTGAAATGATCACCACAATAAAATTAACTCATCCATCACCTCATGTAGTTACCTTGTGTGTGTGTGTGTATGTGTGTGTGCTGAGAACATTTAAGATCTACCCTCTTAGCAAATTTCAAGCAAACAACACAGTAGTGTTAACTATAATCACCGTGCTGTACATTAGATCCTCAGAACTTATTCATCTTATAATTGAATGTTTGTACCCTTTGACCAACATCTCCCCATTTCCCCCAACTGCCAGCCTCTAACAACCACCATTCTACTCTCTGTTTGCATTTGGCTTTTTTAGATTCCACATATATGAGATCATAGAGTATTTGTCTTTCTCTGTCTGACTTATTTTACTTAGCCTCAAATGCCCTTAAATTTCATTGTCATTGCAAATGGCAGGATTTCCTTCTTTTTTGTGGCTGAATAATATTAATTGTATGTGTATATATATATACACACACACACTCAATATTTTCTTTATCCATTCATCCATTGATGGACACTTAGGTTATTTCCATGCCTTGGCTATTGTAAATAATGCTGCAATGAACACGGGGGTGCAGATACCTTTTTGAGATAATGATTTAGTGTCTTTTGTATATACACCCAGGAGTGGGATTGCGGGTTCATATGGAAGTTCTATTTTTAATTTTTTGAGAAACCTCCATACTGTTCTCCACAGTGGCTGCACTAATTTACATCCCCACTAGCCGTGCATCACATTTCCTTTTTATCCACATCCTCACCAACATTTATTATCTCTTATCTTTTTCATAATAGCCATTCATTCTAATAGGTGTGAGGTGATATCTCATTGTAGTTATATAAAATATTCTTGTCTCCATTCTTGGGAGTTGTTTGAGGTTTCCTTTCTGGAATCTATTCTCTGTTGGTTGCCATTTTGGAGAAAATTGCTACAATTGCAATACCTGGTGTAGTACTGCAAGACCAGCACAGCAGGGGATAAAGTCACACTAGGGTTAAAATGCATTTTAGTAACCTGGCTAGTTAGTTAGTTCTTCTTATCAATATAAATAGATACAGTACCAAAATAAAGAAACAAACAACTCCTGGAAAGGGTGAGGGAAGCCCTTGGCTCCCAAACACCTTAAAGAAACAAGGCCTTGTGAAGTATGTGGATTTTTTTTTTTTTTTTTTGCGGTACGCGGGCCTCTCACTGTTGTGGCCTCTCCCGTTGCGGAGCACAGGCTCCAGACGCACAGGCTCTGGATGCACAGGCTCAGCGGCCATGGCTCACGGGCCCAGCCACTCCGCGGCATGTGGGATCCTCCCAGACCGGGGCACGAACCCGTGTCCCCTGCATCAGCAGGTGGACTCTCAACCACTGAGCCACCAGGGAAGCCCCGCGCTGAAGCTTTAAGCCTTTGACTCAAAGGGCTTTGTTGCCTTCACTACTGCAAAACACAGTGGGACCTTCAGACATGGTGGCATGCAGTGCGTGTCCAGTGGGTGGTGGCACAGCAGGAAATGCCGCTAGCAGAGCCAGGCCTCTAGGAGCACACAGTACACACCCAGGGGCATTCAGAAGTACCTGAGAAGCACAGGCAACTGAGGTTCTGCAGAAGGATCCCCTGCAAGGTAGTGTAGGAGCCCATGGAATTTCGATTTTTATCATTAATGTGACTCCTTTAGTATCCTCAAGCTATGGAAGCCTGGGGAAACATGAATTAAATAAAATTCTGAGATCTATGCTGGGGCAGAAGTAAAGAATGCCTGAAGTGAAATTAACAACATGGCTATGTAGTTTTCTTCATATCAAAACTGGATATTCTGATGGAAGATAAATTTAGACCACAATCCAGCCACAAGTAATATATGCTTTTATATGTTTTGACGGAATAAAAAGCAAATCCAAGCTGTCAACTGGTGACCTAACATCTCCAAAAAACTTGTAAAGCAAATTAATTACAGAATTTATAGTTGCAAGCACATTTTCCCAAGTTCTTCTCGGTTCGTGATTTTTACTTTCAAATCTTGTTAACTTCTAATATACTTATGATGTGGATTTGTTCTTAATGCAGAACACATTTTAATATTCTTGTTTTTGGCAAGATTTTACACAAACATGTTACTTCCAGAAAGTGCCTTAGTAAGAAACGTTAATAGAAACACCTTTATAGTATTCATAGGCATTTAGTCTTATTAATATGGAAATCAGATTTTAAAATCCTATAACTGCTAAAATTAACAAATTAAGAAACTTAACTTTTATTCTTTGTAGTAAATAAGCACTATGGATGGGCATAAAGGATAAAAGAGAAATGAATATTAATTAAAAATTTTACTTTTTATTGTTTTTTTAAATTACAAAAAGTAGTGTTCTAATTGTAGAATATTTAGAAAAAGTTGAAACACTTTAATAAGAAAACAAACCATAAGACCCATAATCTCAATCTGTTGGAGATGGCAACTGTTATAAATTTTTGTATTTTCCTATACTTGTTTTATATACATATAGTAAAAAGGGGTTAATATTGTACAGTAGTTTTTATATCCTGTTATATTTTCACCAACTATGTTTTCCTAGCTCATTTCTCTAGTAGTTTGGAAGGTACAATTACATTTTTTTCTATCAGTAATTATCTTTCTGTTATTAAAAATTTGAATTTTTTTTTTTTTTTTTTTTTTGGTACATGGGTCTCTCACTGCTGTGGCCTCTCCCATTGCGGAGCACAGGCTCCGGACGCGCAGGCCCAGCGGCCATGGGTCACGGGCCCAGCGGCTCCGTGGCATGTGGGATCTTCCCGGACCAGGGCACAAACCCGCGTCCGCATCGGCAGGCGGACTCTCAACCACTGCACCACCAGGGAAGCCCTAAAAATTTGAAAATTTGAAATATTTTTATCTCTGCTTAGCAAGGTTTAGAATGTAACCCTAACCCTAAATGAGAAATCTTTTAGGCTTTTACTGTCTTTACTGTCTCTCCCCACTTCACAATTTTGATTGATGTAATCTGGAATTTAGATCTAAATTATTATTATTTTACATTATCAACTTTTCTTTGAAGATATTTTTGAAATTTGTTTTGTCTTATAAATATATTATTGACAGTTTTCAAGATGTTACTCTAGGTTTAAATAGTTTCCTTTGCTTCCTACAATCTCTTTTTACTATGGCACTTTCCTTCCGTTATTTTGATCCATCCCTAGGTTGGCTGGATTGTATCCCTAAACTGTGAGTATAATACCTTCCTAGAACTGGCTAATAGGAGAATACTGGTCTTTCCTACAAATGACCTCTTGACCAAGTACAACATTCTTTTCCTCCCAAGTCTGGAAGCCAGTCTTCCTTTACTGCTGGTATTTGGTTCTCTGGAGGAGAAGTCAATGATTTTTCTTCCCTTGGGGCAGTGGTTCTCAACACTAGCTGCACATTCAAATCACTGGGGGAGATTTTTAAAAATATCAGTGCCAAGGCTCCTCCCAGAATAATGAAATCAGAATGCTTAAGGATGGAGCCCAGACACTAGTATTTTTTAAAGTCTCACCCATGATTTTAATGCACTGCTGCGGTTGAGAACTACTGCTTAAGAAATAAGCTGTTTTTTCTTGCCTCCACGCTCCTAGAGGTTTTTTTCTTCTCCTTAAATTTTGTAACATTCAACAGGATATATCAAGGTGCCTATGTCTCTTCGATACTGCCTGGTAAACTTTAATTCTACAAACTCAGCAATTTCCTCCTATTATTCCTTTGACTATTGCTTCCAACACATCTGTTCTATTTTCTCTTTTTCGTATTCTTAGGACATGTTGATTGGACTTCCTCCATCTCTCCCTTATATTTCCCTTATTTTCTCTCATCATTTTATCACTTTGTCCTTATGATGTCAGTGTGAATTTCATATTTCTCTTTGGTATTTGGCCTGCTATCTATTGCCTTTAACAACATTTGTAATTCTATGGTTTTGTTTCTCATTTCCATACAATCTGCATTGACCAATGTTAGCAAGAACACTGCTAAGTCAGTTTGGCAAGAATCCCCCACCCTCCATATCTGATCCCCCTCCATATCTGATCTGGTTCCTCACCCTCCAGGTGATATCTGATCACCTGGCCTGAGTTCAGCTAGAATCCAGTTAGGTCAGTTCAGCCAGAATCCCCCATTACCCCTGATATTCCCTCTTAGTCATTTTCCATCCACTGACCTCCATCCTGCTTCTCTGACTATAAATCCCCACTTTTCCTTGTTTTTTAAAATTAATTAATTTCTGGCTGCATTTGGGTCTTTGTTGCTGTGTGCAGGCTTTCTCTAGTTGCAGTGAGTGGGGGCTACTCTGTTGAGGTGCACGGACTTCTCACTGCAGTTGCTTCTCTTGTTGCAGAGCACGGGCTCTAGGCGCGCGGGCTTCAGTAGCTGTGGCTCACAGGCTCAGTAATTTTGGCTCACAGGCTCTAGAGCGCAGGCTCAGTAGTTGTGGTGCACGGGCTTAGTTGTTCCACGGCATGTGGGATCTTCCTGGACCAGAGATTGAGCCCGTGTCCTCTGCACCGGCAGGCAGATTCTTAAACCCTGCGCCACCAGGGAAGTCCCCCCACTTTTCCTTGTTGTATTCAGACTTGCTGTATTCAATCTCTCTCCTCTACCTCAAAACCCCACTGTAGTAGTCTCCCTGAATAAAGTCTGCTTTTCTGTTTTTTAACAAGTATCAAGAATAATGTTTTTCTTTAACATATTCTCAGTTCAAGTTTACAAAGCAATTAGTACTGGTTCTGGGTCTTTTGGGGTCATAGACACTTTTAAGAACTTGATTCAATTTGGATCCTATTCCCAGAAGAATGGCTACATCATAAAATTTGCAGGTTAACTTCACAGACCAACTCTTCAGATCTCTGTGATCCCTATACCAAGGCTCATGAACCCTATGATAGACTCCTGGTCTAAATGAAGTTCTATCTATACTGACTTATAATCAAACAGAAGGTGAAAGAGATTGGCTCAGAAATTGAGTGTGTGTTCCTCTACACATGTTACGTCCATATGAAAAGGTGGTACCTCCACTGTTCTAGACTGGGTTTGATGAAGCCTCTTTAAAAGGTTTTAGTGGTGTTCTGAAGCGGTGTCTGTCACTTATTTCCCAGTCATTCATTCTTGCCCTTTAGGTGTAATCAGCTGTATAATAGGTAGCAGAAATCACTTGGATTTTCTTGCAAGTACCCTTATATCCTCTTTTAAGTTTTACTTAGAAATTTAAAATACAATGGTTCTAGCAAGAAAAGGAGCATCACTCTTTTTAATACAAGTGTACAACTGCCACATCCCAATTCTGATATATCACCAAGTAGATTTGCTCTTTCTGCCCTCTCACCTTTTTCTCTCCATGTATTATGTTTAGCCTTCTAATATAGCTAAGGAGACACCAGAGAAAAATTTATTTTCCTTGCTTTGTGGGTAAACAATATTTTTTCTGCCTGGATTCTGCCTTTATTTTACCTTGAAATTCAGACTTTGACCAGGATATGTCTAGATGAAGATTTCTATTCATTTATTTATTTTTTCCTGGTATTTAAGAAACTATGTTAATCTGCAGGTTAAAATTTACATTCAGTTTATAAATGTTTTCTTTGTTTGTGGTCTTAGATATTTGTTCCTCTCCTATTTGTTCAGATATTTTTTTCCCAAAACCACCATTATCCACACAATGACTCTTTAATCTTCACGTACCACATCTCTCTCTCTCCAAATGCACATCTTACTTATCTGTTTTCCCTATCTTATTCACTAGGGGAAAATGCATCAAGCTTATCAACTTTATTAATGATTCAGTTTTCTACATTGTCAGTTCTGCTCTCCACTGCTTCTAATGAAGAACAAAATCTCACAATGGCATAATTAACTTCAAAATGCTCTTTCTGCTCAGTGCTTTGTGACCACCTGGAGGGGTGGGATAGGGAGGGTGGGAGGGAGACGCAAGAGGGAGGGGATATGGGGATATACGTATGCATACAGCTGATTCACTGTTATAAAGCAGAAACTAATACAACATTGTAAAGCAATTATACTACAATAAAGATGTTTTAAAAAATGATCTATCTCTCATCTAACTCCCTCCTCAACTCTGTTCAATTTATCTTGTTCAATTTTTTTTTTTTTTTTTTTTTTTGGCGGTATGCGGGCCTCTCACTGCTGCGGCCTCTCCCGTTGCGGAGCACAGGCTCCGGACGCACAGGCTCCTCACGGGCCCAGCCGCTCCGCGGCATGTGGGATCTTCCCGGACCGGGGCACGAACTCGCGCCCCCTGCATCGGCAGGCGGACTCTCAACCACTGCGCCACCAGGGAAGCCCTGTTCAATTTATCTTTTATCCATTTCCAAGTATACATATATTTTTTAAAATTAAGAGCATAATACGGATGCATCTAAAAGTTTCTGTTTCTAAACTATATATGTTTCTTTGATCTGATTTTCCTCTACCTTTTGCATGCTGTGTTTTCCTTCCTTTATACTACAAATTCTTTGTGGGGTTATGGCTAAATCTGGTAGTTGTTCCCCAATATCTATTTTCCCTTTGGCCCTAGTAATAGAACTCTGCTTTTTAGCTGGGTACCTGGCACCTGAAATAAAAGCTACATCTCCCAGACTCCCTTGTAGCTGGGTGTGCTCATAAACTAAATTTCACCCAGTGGGAAGTAAGTGGAAGTGCTCTAACTTCTAGGAAGTGTCTCTAAATGGAATGGAGAATGTCCTTCGTTGTCTTTTCTTGTAGCTGGAATGCAGATATAATGATTATAGCTCAAGTAGGCCTCTTGGACAGTGGGATAAAAACCATGTGCCAAGAATGGCAGAACAGTAAGATAGAAGGAACCCATTGAGCAGCACCAAATCAGGCCTGGACTGACTACCTCTGGACTTCTTTTAGGTTACAGTGAAATAAATTCTATCTTATTTAAATTACTATTATTTTGGGTTTTCTGTCACAGCCAAACCTAGTCCTATCTGTTATGGGATTTCTGCTTACTTATATTTAAAACAGTGCAATTCTTTATTTCCTCCAGAAACCAAAAGCCAGGTGAGGGGATTCTTTTTTTTAAGTCTTTTCACTCTTTTTCTTAAAAATACTTTTAGGGACCTCTTAAAAAATTTATTTTTCCTTTTTTTTTCTTTTTTTTCTTTTGGCTGCATGTCACGGCTTGAGGGATCTTAGTTCCCCTACCAGGTATTGAACTCGAGCCCCAGCAGTGAAAGCGCTGAGTCCTAACCACTGGACCACCAGGGAATTCCCCTCAAATCTTAAAAGAAGTCATGTGGCTAGTTCCTTAATCTAACAACCTCAGGGATCCGGGCCATGTGCCATCTTGGAAAGGAAACTTCATCTCCATCATTCCCTTCCTTTTTTAACAGAAGTGCAACTTACATAATTTGCATAAAATATTTTACATATATATGTAAATACATATGTTATATATATGTGTGTGTATACACACACACACACACACACAAACACACACACGACACTGTGCAGATCTAGAAACAGAGTATTTCCTACCACCTAGCAGACTTCTTCCTGCCCCCTCCAAGTCACAACCCCTTGGTCTTCTGAGCTCTATCAGATTAGATTTTATGGCTTTGGATTTCACACAAGTGCAATCATATAGTATGTAAATGTGGCAGCCATGGAGGTATGTCACTCAGATCTCCCTTTCAGAGAGAACCTGCCACAAGGAGTCAGTTAGTTGACAGTCTCCAGACGTGAGTGCTTCAGGATCTGCCTCAGCTTTTGAGTCAAGATCACGTACTTTCTGGGTAGTGCCAGTTGATGACTGAGCATGGCGGTACGAGGGTTTGCCATTTCTGGCTATGACAGACCCGTCTATGGGTAATCTTGTGTTGAAGCTCCTGACTGAGCTAGCCAAGATTTTCCCAGAGCTGCACTACAGGCTGAGGCTCTTTCTAGACAACTTTCCATCCTCCCTTCACTAAATGTCAGGCCTGAAGGCTTTCCCCGCCCACTCCTATTCCCAGCAAATCTTCTGCACCTCTAACTCAATCTTGGCAACTGCTTCTTGATGGACCCAAACAACATTCTACTCTTTTAAGTCTGTTTTCTTTTGCTTAACGTTATGTTCAGACTAATCCTTTTTTTTTTGCATACAGCAGTAGTTTTTTTCTTTTTCATATGGATGTGAATATTCTAAAGTATATATACTTCGGGCTTCACAAATAAAGCTGCTATGACCATCCTTGAGCATGTATTTTGATAGATACAAGTACTTGTTTCGGTAGGGTATATACATAAAAGTGGAATTCTGGGCCATAGGGTATAGATATATTTTAGTAGACACTGTCAAACATTTTTCTAAATTGATTTTTTAAAAATCAGTTTACATTCCTACCAACAATTTATGGGAGTTCCGGTTGCTCTTCATCTTTGCCAACACTTCATATTGTTAGCTACTTCCTTTCCCCCTAACTGATAATGTTCACGCATATTGTTTATTTATCTATTAACTTTTCTAAAGTGACTGTTAAAGTATTTTACCCATTTTTAGTTCATTTTTCAGTTTTGCTCTTTTATTTGATCTTATTCTTTATGTAGGCTGGATATGAATCCTTTGTCAGTTATATCTACTGCAAATACCTTCTACCAATCTGCAGTTTGCCTTATCACTCTCTTAATATTGTCTTTTAATAAACGTAAATTATTTGTTTTAATAAAGTTCAAATTTTCAATCTTTTATTTTTTGGCTAATGTTTTTGGTATCTTATTTAAGAAATTTTGCTCTAACAAAAATCATGAAGATGTGCTTTCCTCTAGAAAATTTATTGGTTTACTTTTCACATTTACATCAATGATCCATCTCAAATTAATTCTTATGTATTGTGTGAGGGTGAGGTCAACATTTGAAAAAAATAGCCATCTAAACTCCAATTTATAAAGTTTTTTGCTTTTGCTTTTGTTTTTTTGTATTTTGCGAAAAGGCTGTGCTATTGACAGATTTTGTAGTGTAATTCCCATCTAGGGCTTCTATAAACACCCCCAAGCTCACTGCTAGTGTGTGATACAGCTGCCCAGATCAAAGTCTCTAGCCAGGTGCCCACTGCATCAGCCAAGATGCTGCTAGTGACAGCCTGCTGCTTGAGGGAGCCACTTAGGCCTCGCTTTCATGATCAGCTCCACAGAGGCAGTGAAGGTCTCCAAAGCTCGGGGAAACCATCCAATAACACAACTATTGCCACCATGCATGGGCTTTCTGCCTGAAACATTTACAATTGTTTGCTACCTTTGCTACCCTCAAACTCATTCAATTTTCAAGAGCCAAAAGAACCACTGACGGGTCTTGTCGTCAGCCTCCGGGCCTCGTCCCTCCAGGTCAAGCTGCTCCTTGGTGACTGGCAAATTGGCCCTAGATGTCCTTTAATATGGTCCCAACTGCACAGGATTTAGAAGAAATTCTTTGAAGTTTCTGGCATTTGTATGGTTTCCTTCTCTAGCTTCCAGTACTGATTTGGGGTTTTACATATTTTAAAATTTTCTAGGTCATTTTGGATGGGACTGGGAGGCAGGTGGTTCAAATATGTGCTCTCAGACTCCCATATTTCCCCCGAAATGTAGTAAGATGTTTTTTACTTTTATTCGTGTGGGGATTGTGGAGAAAATTCTTTATTTCTATGAGAAAATAGTATTGATTTTTAACAGTAAACTATTAATATTGGCAATATGTATTTAATACTCATTTATGCACATATTTGTCATATATTTCACTCCAGTCTTTTTTTTCTAGGCACTTTTTGAAATATAATTGGGATCTTGTTGTATATCAAATTTTATATATTACTTATAAAACTTTTTATTGTACTATGAGCATTTCTCCATGTTATTGACAACTTTTCCTTTATATATATGTTATAATCCAATTTTTCTTTGTTATATGTGAACACATATCTGTATTTGTTTGTACAGACACAGGAAAAACTGTGGAAAGATATGCACTAGACTGTAAACAGGGGTGTGGATCTTATAGTAGGAGAGGAAGAGCATTACTTTTACTTAATAAACTTCAATATTGTTTAAAATGTTACCATAAAATGCTTTTTAAAATAAAAATGTTCTTTGTTTCTTTAATTTCTTAATTCAATGAATATATCGTATTTTAGTACCGATGTTGCTATTTACGTAGTTTCTATTTTTCTTATAATGTAAATGTCTTTGTCCTTAAAGCTTCATACACACACACATACACACACACACACTCCTTAGGATTTATTCCTGGAAATATAATTACTCCATAAGAACATTTACAAGTAATCATTTTCCAAAATATTTTTTCACTTTCTATTTACAAACAGAATACAAAATGACCCTGTTTCAACTATAACTAGGTTTGACAGTTTAAAGAACTAACAATGGCAAAAAATAAAGTCACTGTAATAGCCACTTCAAAAAAATTAAAAAATTAAAACCTAGCCCTAAAATTAAATTAGCACTAACAGTGGCTAAAATACCTAAGGTTAACTATATATATATATATATATATATATATATATATATATATATATATATATATATA